>NC_090929.1:178891472-179195268 GCF_040938575.1 Ambystoma mexicanum
ACTGCAGAAGATGTCATACATAGTGTGACCTGCTATGTGGGTGGGACCCTTAACCTTTTGTTTGAGGTTTAGCATGGCAAGATTGGCTACAATTGTTTTTATGGCAGGGTTGTCTTCTTTTCTAATGCCAGATGTTGACATAAGTCTTGCAGTATAGTTAGAAGTTGACTATCCATGGACAGGTTGGCAGCTGCATCAGCAGGTATGTCTGTGAAGAATGGGCTTTAGGAAGGGGGTGTATATTAAGAGGGAAGTTATTGAGGAGGTGGTAGAAATGGAGCAGGTCAAAGCAAGTAACTCAAAATCTGGGATGTTGTTGATGGAAGAGGCTGAGACAGTGAAGGAGTCTCTGTGGATCAGAGCTACCCCCACCCCTTTGTAAGTACGATTCATACATATTATCTTGAAGCCGTATGGTATACTCCGGTGTAAGACTGGGGGCTGGCCATCTGAAAGCCAGGTTTCAGTCATGAAGAGTAGGTCTATTTTGTCCTTGCGCAGAAGGTCAAAGATGTCAGAGGAGTCTTTCGAGAGAGAGCATGCGTTGATCAGGCGGCATCTGGTGCCCATTATTCCAGGGCGGATTTGGTTGGTAGGGAGGATGTTGGTGGGTCGCTTGTGATTGCTTTCATTAGTTTTTAAGGGTTTTATGTTAAGGCTTTCAGATTCAAAGGGGCAGAGCAGGTTCTTTTTGGGGTCTGGCTCCCCTATCTGTCCTCCCAGAGAGGCTGTAGGGGTGGAGTTGGATTTCTAGTGATGGTGTAGTAGGCATTGCTTGTAGTGGGTGATATCTTGTGGTAGATTGAATGGCTGATGGGTTCGCATAGACAAGGCTGTAGGTTTGGTGATGAGTCCTGTATCTCTTTCTGATGTATGGTTATAGTTGTTTGGGTCAAGCAGGGGCTTCAGGAGGTATCTGGAGCTGTAGGCTTTGAGCGGTCCCCTTAGATGAAGAAGTGGGATTCCGGTTGACTGATCTGAGGGAGTCGCGGGGGCCATTTTGATCCCGTTCCTTATCTTTTCCTCCTGTCTAATTCTTCTGTTTTTGCAGTTTTTAGGCATCGTCTTGCCAGGTTTTAGTAAAACGGCACATTGAGGTGGTGCAACTAGAGGAAGGGTCGAGAGGGGAGCAGGGGTAGGGGGTGGTGTGTTGATGCCTATCCTTTGGGTTAGGCAAACACAATGATACCCTCTAGCAGATGAACACCACGAGTCAGCCTAGCCATGCCACTGTTTTTCCGACGAGCCCAATAAATCAGTCTAGCTTTATGCTAGGACTACATGTGACATAATGAGACTGTTTGGCTATGCTATTGTTATGCAGGCAAGCATGATGAGCCCATCTATCTATGTGCTAAGTATGCAGACAAAGATAATACGTTATGCAATTGTTGTTTAGGCAAACACAATAAGTCAGTCAAGCTATGTGCCAGTTTTGGAGGTAAATACAATGAGACAAACTTGATTTGTACTAGGTTAACAGGTAAGCACAATGGGTCACTCTAGCTATGTGCTAGGTATTGAGGTAAATACAATGAGACAAACTAGCTTTGTGCTAGGTTAACAGATAAGCACAAGGAGTCACTCTAGCTATGTGCTAGGTATGGAGGTAAATACAATGAGACAAACTAGCTTAGTGCTAGGTTAACAGATAAGCACAAGGAGTCACTCTAGCTATGTGCTAGGTATGGAGGTAAATACAATGAGACAAACTAGCTTTGTGCTAGGTTAACAGATAAGCACAAGGAGTCACTCTAGCTATGTGCTAGGTATGGAGGTAAATACAATGAGACAAACTAGCTTTGTGCTAGGTTAACAGATAAGCACAAGGAGTCACTCTAGCTATGCGCTAGGTATGGAGGTAAATACAATGAGACAAACTAGCTTTGTGCTAGGTTAACAGATAAGCACAAGGAGTCACTCTAGCTATGCGCTAGGTATGGAGGTAAATACAATGAGACAAACTAGCTTTGTGCTAGGTTAACAGATAAGCACAAGGAGTCACTCTAGCTATGTGCTAGGTATGGAGGTAAATACAATGAGACAAACTAGCTTTGTGCTAGGTAAACAGATAAGCACAAGGAGTCACTCTAGCTATGTGCTAGATATGGAGGTAAATACAATGAGACAAACTAGCTTTGTGCTAGGTTAACAGATAAGCACAAGGAGTCACTCTAGCTATGTGCTAGGTTTGCAGGTAAATACAATAAGATATGCAATTGTTATGCAGGCAAACATATTCATCTGTCTAGCTATATGCTAGGTATGCAGACAGATACTACTAGTCAATCTATCTATGTGATAAGTATGCAGGCATAACATAATGACTTAGTCTAGCTGTATGATATGTATGCAGGCAAATGTGAGACAAACTAGATTTGTGCTATTTTTGCAGCTAAGCACAGGGTGTTTCTCTAGATATGTGCTAGATCGTTAGACAAATACAACAAGTTATGAAATTGTTATGCAGGTATGCAGGTAGATTCAATTAGTTTACCTAGATATGTGCTAAGTATGCAGCCAAAACATAATGAGTCTATCTAGCTATGTGCTAGGTGTACATATAAATGGATGAAGTAATGCAGACAAACACAGTGCGTCCATTTAGCTAAGTGCTAGGCGTGCAGACTAATACAATAATATATGCAGTTGTTATGCAAGCAAACACAACGAGTCAGTCCAGCTATGTGCTATGCATGTAGGAAAATAGCGTTGTCGTTTGTATGCAGGTAAGCACAAGGAGTCACTTTGGGTATGTGCTAGCTGTGCAGACAAATACAACATGTTATCCAGTAGCAATGTGGGTGGTAGAGGAAATAATCGTGCTAGGTACTAAGGCTACTGCAGGTACCGATCTTTAATTCAGCAATGCAGAAATGTGTGCTTTCCCATTGTAGTTTTTGAGCAAAGGGGCTAGGGTGTAGAGGCGACTCAGTGTAAAAGCCTTACGCCGGAGAACATCTAGAAATAGGACACAACATAGAAGAGTGCAATGTCTGCGGTACATAGACTCAGATATCTTTTTAGAAACGTGCTTGCCTGGGAGTTACTAATGGGAGACACATTAGTGAGCCATACAATGCAGTGGCCTATGGTGGTCCCGGTGCGTTTAGATGCAAAGTAGGCTATTTGGTGATACCATTTAGCTATATCCTGGGATTCCTGGATGGTAAGGTTTGATAATGTGCGAATGGGTAGATTGTACTGTAAGGAATACAAAAAGTTGTGTTGTCTCTTTCCTGAGTGTAGCTTGCAGAGATCCAGGGTGTGTGGCATGGGCTGGGCGCCAGACCAGCAGGCAATTAGGAAACACCCATAGCCTCTTCCCTTCACTGGCTGCCTGGGCAAGGCTGTCTGGGGGGACAACAGAAGTGTGCTGTTGTGGGTCACATGACATGCAGCAGCCCCAATCACCGGGCAGGGAGAGTAGGCAGAGGGAGAAACCAAAGGTGGGGATTGGAGAGGAGATGGACAGTAATAAACAAGTGTAGATTGAGTTTTTAGGGGGTAAGTATGGTCTCCAATAAAGAAGGCCTCACCCCAACAGACTCCTGGGCCTACAGGGCCTGCTGGATTCTCTGCAAAGAAGATTGGAGAGCAAAGCTTGATTCAAAACTCTAAGGGTTGCACTTACTGCTGTGTGGAACGTGTATGCCCAGAAGTGGGTCTCCAGTCTGCTGTGCCTAGCGACCCAAGCTACATCTCACTGATAATGCATAATGAAAATAAATAAAATAATGAGGCCTAAACCCGTCTGGGGCGCTTGTGGTCTTGTGCATGAAGGGATGTGACCTAACTGTTCGGCTGGACTGCCCATTTTGTGGTGGAACTAAGAATCGTTTCCCCTTCTGTAATGACGAGCAGGCTGAAAAATGATGACCAGGAGGGTTGCGCAGAGCAAGTGCCTGTGATCAATACTCGTTGATAACCCTGCAGCCACCAACTTTTACTGTTTCATTGGCAGACCCGATTGCGACAGGTGTGCCCAGATGTGGGCGCCAAGCCTGTTGTGCCTAGGAACCCATGCTACACCTCAATGATGACAACCAATGAGGCCAAAACATGTCTGGGGTCGCTTGTGGTCTCATTCCTAAGGGATGTGACCTAACTGTTCAGGCTGGACTGTCTCTTTCGGGTGACACCAAGCTTCATTTGCCTCACCTCTTGTTTTTCCGCAGCTCTACCAGAAATGTCGTCAGGCCTAGTATGATAGTCGCTTGCTTTGTTCCTCCCCTCCCTTTCTGCACCCCTCTCCCTCACCTTTTGTTTTTCTCCAGCTCTACCAGAAATGTCGTCAAGCCTAGTACGGTAGTCGCCTGTCTGTTCCCATTTCCTTTCCACTCTCCCACTCCCTTCCTTATCTATGTCTTAGCTCTTGCACTATCTGAAATGTCGTCAGGCCGAGTACTATAGTTAATTTCACATCCTTACTATTCATGGCCTGTAAGAATGTCATTGTATTTTCCCTTGGTCCCTCCCTTGCCTTGAAGCGCTTTGAAACACATTGGCCGTTATTCACAGAGCATTTCCAATGGGGTTTTGCCATTATAAAAGGCTTCTGTGAATTAGGCCCATTGTGTATAGGTGCTGTATAAATAGACTATCATGTCATGTCATATCATATATCATATCATGTGGTATTTCCCCTTTCTGTAATGGCTTGGCAGGTAAAGAACGTTGGTCTGCCTAGAGTAAAGCCAAAGGTTAAGATGAAATCTAAACCTTCCAGCCATCACATTATTTGCTTTAGTCAGCCCGAGTGGGAAGAGTCTGCAGAGACCTGGGCCCGCTGATTACCTGGCCTAGAGACCCAAGCTACACATCAATGAGGGCGCCCAATGAGGCCAAAACATGTCTGGGGATGCTAGTGGTCTCATGTATAAGGGATGTGCCCTGGAAGTTCGAGCTGGACTGCTCCTTTTGGGGTGGGGCCCAGCCTGACATGCCTATGCACCTTACCCTTCTGTAGTGGCTGGCTAGGTAGAACGCTGATGGAGCGGTGGGTAGCAAGGACCAGTCATCATTAATAACCTTCCAGCCATCAACCTTCAGTGTGGCATAAAGTTCAGAATGGCACCGCCCCAACATTTCTTGCCACGGCCTTCCAGCCACACCGCACTCCTGGATGCCCAAGATCACCATCCCATAATCTTTTCACCATCCTAAATACCCGTGACAATGGGCAGGGGAGGAAGATGCCCACATGGAATTCTTTCCCCCATCCACCTAGGGCTTAATATCACACAGAGATCTGAAGACTCGTCCTTTCTTCACTTCTTCTCCTCCACCAACTCACACTTGGACAGTCCCTAACCACTCCCCCATGACTCAGTGAACTCATGGTTGGGTGGATGTCTTCGAGGCTTTTGCAACCTTTTCACCATCAGACATTGGGGATTTTTCCAAGTGTGGACAAGCATTGATTTTACCTTCGCTCCTCCTATTTCCAGCACCACTGGGTACTGGGTATCGCTCTCTGTTCCCGGCCATTCTCTGTGTACCTCTTAGCAAAGTGCTAGGAATGTCAGAAAAGCAGCATTGATCTTGTTGCAAAACTCACCAAGCGTAATACACTTTATGAATAGATGTCTCTTTTATTGTTTTTATGGAACTGTGTCACTCATTTAATATATTTGTTATTGTCAAGTTATGGTAATTTAGATAGCTTTTCACATCAGCTGGCATACAGAAATTGCGAAGATTCCTTTATGTAGTATAATACAGTTATTACAATGCTCGGCAGCCCCTTCCAAAGCAAGTGCACACCTTTAAAAGCACTGAAAAGTTCTGATGCTTCCAGGTCATGCAGCAGCCTATCAGAACTTTAATATATTTAGCATACATTATTATAGTTTCGCTTATGTTGTGCCCAGCATCCCTTTTAGGGTGTCTATGTGCCTTGTAGCATTATTACTATTATTGACAATGCTATACTAATATTAGAACTACTATTTAGCCAGCACATTCGGTATTCATGCTGGAGGACTTGAAAGACTGACGATTGAGTCACCCAACTGGGATTTACATTTGCAACCTCTACATTGAAAGCGTCTTTTGAAGCAGGTGCATTGACACTATGTTATCGTGCTAACTAGTGTTCATGTTTCCATGTGAAATGAGCATGTGCAACAGTTAGCGCAAGCAGTGAGCAGGTTCATATTTGAGGTGTCAAATTGTGCATGTGGACTACGCTTATGAGCATGCATAGATGCTTGCCAGGGCCTTTTCAAAAAGCACTGGCAAATCCAGCAGTTCTGGATTTTGTGTAGGCGTGGAATAGGCATATGCCAGGCACTGCTATAATGGTACGACCTGGCCATAGGATATGAGCTACTGGAAAAATGTGTGAGTACCTTGGAATGTAATGTCAGTGGTTGGCAAAGGGCTACTTACCTAGATAAAGGTCAACACGTTTGGCTTTGACAATGCTTGCTTTTTTAGCAGTGTATCAAAGCAAGGAACAGATGTGTGGGCACATATGTTGCTTATAAATCAAGTGGCTGAGGAAAAGTTTGTTAGGACATTTTTATTGCACCAAGATCTCATTTACGGCTGCAATTAGGCCATTAACTCTCAGGTGACTGCTTAAAAATAACACTAGCAGGCCCTATACAGCACACAGCTTGGTGTTACTTCATGATAGCTAAATGGGGTGGTTTGACGCCGACCTTCACATTCTGTGACCTGACATTAGATTCTCATGACAATGTTGATTGAGTAGCATTTGGCAGGAGAGATAGAGGTACACGCCCCCACCTCTACAAAAAATGAGATTGTGGTCAAACTCTCCTTCGTACAAATGTGCCACATTATGTCATTTGATATGTCCAGAATTATGGTTTATTCTCACATTTAATTCAGACCAATTCTTTTTTGTTTTTTCATATGCCCTTCATGGTAGCACGTGTTTCGGCAACACAAAAGTGCCTTTCTCACACCAGGGCTATGTAATGCATAAACAAATTAAACATGAAACATTTTCATATAGAAATCAAACCAATTATTGTAATAATGAAATATTCAATTCAAAGTCAAATTAAAAGAAAGAAACATTGTCAAACATCATACATTTTGATGAGACACCGATGAAAAGGGATGGGTGAAGGGAAAGGAATTTGCAGGAAAGATACAAAAAAGACAAACAAAAATAAGAATAAATACAGATTCGTTCATATGTGATTTACTAGAACATACTGATTTAGTATCATCATATCGTTAATCTCATGTTAAATATAACTAACATCCAATTATTATCCCACATTATTCTTTGGGTAAATATGAGTATGTGGTATGTGGATTATCTGGCTAAAAATCTATGTGTCAGCAAAAACCAAAGGAGAGTTTTACCACAATCTTACTTCATGATAGACCTTGCTCAGAGCTCCCAGGCAGGTGTCTTTTGGGTCAGGAGGGGTGTGTAGTGGATGGGAATGGCATAGGGTGGACGTCGGCAGTCATTAGGTGATGTAAGGGATCAGGAGTAAGAGTTGGACAGACAGGCATTATTTTGGTTGATATAAACGTTTATAAAAATGAAAAGAAATGGGTTGGATGAAATCCTATCTTTCACTAACTCTATGAGGGGTTTCCCTGCTTCAACAAAGGAACTAGTGCCTGTGTCAGAATGTCCCAAAGTAGAAAGTCCTCTGTCTTGTGTCCAAAATCCTAACCTGTCCCTTACATTCTAAACTGAATATAAAGTGAAAGGGGAATGTCTTCCAGATGCAGCTATTTTCCACAGTTCCAATTTATAGTTCTAAAAGTGAATATTAAACAAATACAGTTCCATCAATCCCGGAGGAGGGGTTGTCCCTTTCCCTGATATCCTTCATGTTTTCAACAGTATCCAATATCAAGGGGTATGGATCTTGCCTTGTCTTTCTACACTTCATCAACATCAAAAAAGTTTCACCAGCTCGAGGGGGATTGCTTGAGTTCCTTTACACTTTCAATGATTTTCACTCTCAAGTGTTATGGGTCTTCCCTTGACTTTTCCACTCATACAGTTCACAAATCAAGGGGTATCCCTTCCCCTAAGCTCCTTCATACTTCCAATGTGTTGCACTCTCAAGGGGTATGGGTCTTCCCTTGACTTGCTTTCTGACTTTACCAAACTGAAAATATAAAAATGCAACTAACTTCAGGGAATTTCCCTTCCGCTTCCCCTAAATTTGCTTTACAGTTCCATCAATTTCCACTTCCAGGGGGTATGGGTCTTCCCTCCCCTTTTTCAGTTTCCACAGTACACAATTCCAATAGTGAAGGAGATGATCTCCCTTCCCCTAATTTCCACACACTCCATGTTTTGCTTCCACTTTTCACCGGGTATACTCTCCTGCCAGGACATATTCATTGTTATGCATTCTTGGTTTCCACAGGATTGAGAGTGACCCCCAGACTCTTCTCCTGTAGTCCAGAGCACTCCCCTATTGGGCCTCCAATCACTGGCCTTTTCACAATTCAGTGCGGGCCTGGTACGCTCTCCTGCAAACGCTCCGGGTCTCAGACCATTTCTCATTAACTTCTTGTTTTCTTGCCAAATGTCCTAGGGGCCCCACTTCCCTGTTCGGGCTTCCCTTGTTCCTATAATTCAACCTTATCAGTGTGTAGTATACATGGTGAAACGCCCCAGTGTTCTAGCATCCCTCTGTAAGTTCACCGGCTTGCAGTAGCTTCTTCTAGGACCTTTGCATTCTCCAATTCCTTCTGCAATCTGCCCTCACTTCTGGCAGGCATCTCGCCCACTCTCTGGTTCCCACAGTACCTCTGGCTTCCTCCGGCAGCTTCCTCTGCACACAGAATTTCTGTGGTAAACCTCGAACTTCTGAGCTTCCTTGGACAGCGTCTTCAGGCACTGCTTCTCTCGATGTACCCAACACACGTCGGTAGCAGTGATTCTCCTTCTTCTAAACTGTTTCGTGCTTTTTAATGTCCCGCCATCTATCACATGCTCACAACAAGTAGAGCGGGTCTGTTGCTCGCTGGCTCACATAATCCTCACCACTCCAGTCCACTTCCTCGTCTCAGTGCTCTGAGTAAAATACAAAAAGTCAAGTCACTAACAGTGAAATATTCATTTGGGTTGGCTAACGGCTTTTGCAACAGACCATATTATCCCTGATAGGATATTCTTAGTTTGATTTGACAACATGCCATGGAGGATTGGGGAGTCCAGAATGAGGCATGAGGCTCTAATGGAGAGCAGAGATACCACGGTATATTTAACGAGTCTACCCCATTCTCCCGTGGGTTGTTCTCCCCTCATGTGGTCCTCCCACAGATAACCACTCCCAGGGTCAGAGTCAGGTAGCTTCTGCCTTTCCTATGCCACATGAGGGGATGTTTTCCCCTGGGAACCTGTGGCCACTTTGCTAGATTTGTCGCAGTGGGCAACTAACCGAAACAAAACCCACAAGCTGTGTGTCCCGCCAGGGATGTTGCTAGGTTTGTAAAAGAGCCAGGGCTATGCTAATGTCAAGACTGCCCTTGAAGGTGGCGATAAAGCACACTTAGGCAGCTACAACTGAAAATGCAGCGCCTCTTTGTGCACTTAGTGAGAAAAATCAGGACTGCCAACAGTCCTAACAATGTAAACTTTATTGACAGGTACCAAACGACAAAGCACTCATCTGTATAACTCAGTAGGTTAACCTTTTCACTGCCTAGCCTTAAAGGAGACCAACGTGCCAGAGACTTAATCTAAAGTTTGCCCTGAGGTCGCTGGGGATTGGTAGGCACACATCAGGTGTGCATTCCTAGTGTATTCTCGGGCATGCACACAGGTTTTATCGCAAAAAGACACGTTTTTATAGATTTATAACGCTCTAAAAGGGGCGAGGGTCCTCTTCCGATACGTACGTCTAAACTGTAACAGATGCAACTCCTCCCCTGGCAACGCCTCTAACCCTCTGTGCTTTTATTAGTCAATGACGTCAGTGCCCACCTCCATGGTTCTTCTTTTTTCTTACCTTTCGAAGGATTCATACCTGCTCAGATTCTAATCTCTGGATTTTAAGATTGCACACAGATCTCTGCAACAGGCACAGTAACCCACTAAGCTATCCTACCAAAAGACACTCACAGGGCGAAGGGTCGAGTGATTTATAGGCCACATATATAGTGCACACCGTAAAGAGGATTGTTGGGTGCTTTGAATAAAAGTCGTTAAATTGTGCACTGTCTCTAACGAGCCTCTCACCGACAGGTGACCCCACCTTACTCATCATGATCAGCGCCGTGATCTATATTTTCTAATGCTCTACTCCTTTTCCCAGTCCTTTTGAGAGCACCTCTGCATCAGTAGCGGAGGCAGCCTTTGGTGCCAGGGGGGTCGGACATTAGGGTGCCAGCAGGAGGCTGGGGGCGGCCATCCCCCTTCATCCCCTTGGCTCCACCACTGCTCTCCGTCCTCACCTTGCACCTGCTAGTCACAACGTATAGTTAATAAGCATGGCCAATAAGCGGCCACGACACCATTCATTCAGACATCAGACTCCAGTCTGTCAGTTGTCAGGGCTGGAAAGTGACTGAACTTTTGAAAGCATGTCAATTACATTCTGCAAAATGAACGCAACACAGACATGGCTTATGAACTGCGCTATACTCCTGGAAATGTTGGTTGCATTTGTCGTGGGTGCACAGCTCCTGTCTGCATGCAACTGTACTCCTCGGATGCTAAGAGTGGAACACAATCCTGAGACGACTTTGCTTTGGTCCAGGTGAACCTGAATGGCATTCCACTCATCCAAACGATGCATAACTTTGCCTGCAATTGGACATGCTTATGCCATTGTCTTGCTCGATGAGGATGGAATGTTACAAATGTCGTCCTTAAACTCTCTGGGCCTGATTCATGGAATTATTTGAACCGTTCAAAGTGACTTTGCACTGCTGAAAAGTGACTTTGCACTGCCGACACAAACCCTGATTCATGGAACTGTGCAAAGCGTATTTTTGCAGTGCAAAGTCAGTACATAATCATTTTTGCAGTACAAAATGACTTTGCACTGCAGAAATACACTGCACAGTTCCATGAATCATGGTTTGTGTCAGCATTGCAAAGTCACTTTTTAGCAGTGCAAAGTCACTTCGAACCATCCAAAAAAAATCCATGAATCGGGCCTTTGTCAGAATACAGACATGTGAGCAGGCAACACAAGGAGCCACTGTTTACATTTGAATGATCTGCACAAAAAATGAAACATTCCCCCCCTCCCCCGTTTTGCATAATTTTCCTCTTACGACATTACGTTTTTTTGCCACTTCGGTGTCTCTTGAAAAACACCATGGTTGAGTTGGCCGGGAAGGCAACATGGTACTTTTAAACTCAGCCTGGGGCGGAGGCGGCAACATGAGGCAACATTAGTGTACATTACTGCTATAAGTACTGGCAGGGCCTATTGTTCCAGCTCCTCGTACACGCACACACTGCACACTGGAACTCGTGTGTTTGCAACAAGGTGCCGTCACACGTTTCCAGCTCGTTAAGAGCATTAGTCAGCTAATTGTGCGCCTTTATGCACTGCACCCAAGCATTACACGGACCTGTTGTGGGCCGCAGGTCTGACTAATCCGATTGTAATGCCCGCTTGTCTCTGCTGCGAGCACAACACCTGGGAGTGACAGTAAAATCACCTGCGATATAAACACCAAGTCAGATTTCAGCTGGTCTCCTCTGCCAAACTGCTGGCTCACCTTTGCTTGGTAGCGAGGCCAAACCAAGGCTTCGGAAGAGTGGAGATGTAGCAGGAAAACGGAGGAAAGTTTAAATAGACCATAGTTATTATTTATTTATTGATGTTGCTTAAGTGCCCCCAGAAGCAAGAATAGCTTCAGAGCGCTGTGAGTCGATGAAAATCCAAACCGTTTAAATCAGTGCTGGCCATGGACAACATTTACTCTGCAACTCCTCCTCTCCCTTTTGTATGGGGGAGTGAGTGGCCAGAGTTATGTTGGTGGAGCCGAGGGGAAGAGCCCCAGCCCAGGTCAAACAGCACCCTACTTCTTCAAGGAACCAAATCAAGTGTACTTGGCGGGTGGGTGCACATTTCCAGGAGGGACGGAATCATTGAGGACAATGAGGGTCACTCAGCATGATTGTTTGCATCCAGCCTCTATATTGTAAATTATTTTCTCTGTGCTTTGTTAATGAATCACTCTCCCACTCAGTTTATAAATAATTCAATTGGTGAGTAAATCAGCAAACATTAAATAAATCCCCTATGAGACTGGGGAGGGTGGGCAAATAGCACCAATGTGGTTTCCTGGCGATTGACATAAAATCAGAGTATTTTGGAAACTTAAGAATAACCACAGAAATGTGTCTGTGATAGTGATCCAAGCATGAAACCCTTCTCAGCAAGTAATGCACACTGGTCTCTCTGCTTATATTACTTGTCACAACACTCCCCCTAACAGGAAAATGTCTGTAAACCACAAGTCATGTGTCATTATTTGGACATTATCTGTTCATGGATTTGGGCCTCGGGCTGTTCTGGTTAAGCGGAGGATATCTTATTTCCCCAAATGCTTCACAGAGCCTGACACGCATTGTGCTTCCAGATTAAGGACACCTGCACAGGAGCAATGACTTGGGCTGCCTTATGGGTGACAGAGGGAGGCATGGCAGCTTCCCCTCTCACAACATGGAGGTTTAGGCCTCGGGCTCCAGCAAAGCACACTTTGCAGAAGCACTGCTCCGTCTTGTTCTAGCACAGAGCCGCCAGTTGTTTAAGCTACAAATGAACATATAAATTCATTGGGCCTCCAAACTCGGGTCCGGGTCCGGGTTCCTTGAATGGGGAAATACTGGGCCAGTCCAACCTTGGAGGGCCTGGAATTTCCCCATTAAGAGAACCCGGACCATCCCCATTCCCATTTGAGCCCCCATAGGGCTCAATGGGAATGGGGAGTATGCTAACACTGGGCCCGTTAATGACGGGCCCGTTGTTAGCATGCTGGCCCCCTTGCGGGACCCGCTAAGGACATCTGGTGAAACCAGACGTCCAGAGCGGGTCCCGCAAGGGGACCTCGTAATAGGGCATTATGGGGTTAATGGCTCCGGCGCCTTTACCGGTGCTGTTAAACCTTTAACGCCCATATGGAGGAACCACAAATATGGAGTGGTGGAAGTGTACCAAAAAAAGCAGTGGAACTGTGGTCCCGGCAGAGGAGAGGATAGATGGACGCAAGTGCGACACGTGGCAAGGTCTTGCCGCCGGATAGTCTAAGTGACTAGTAACTAAGGCTCCTATTACAACTTTACACTTGCACAAGGACATGAATGGACAAATCATCTGTAAAGAATGGTGAATATGATCTAAACAGAAGAGGAATGGTAAACATAAAAAAATAAAAGTATTGGAACACCGCTCCCGACCGTTCCCGCTCACTTCGATCACAACAAATATGGTTCCTTGTGCAGGTTTGGAATGAAAGAGGTTTTGGCTTAGTATCTCCAGGGTCAGTAATTCAGCAATACTGCAACTGCACCTCACCTGTAATAGCGTTGCTTCACTCAGACCCTTAACATGGATGGCGGACTGTTACCGGCCATATCGTCCTGTGTATTACTGCCTCGCCAGCATATGTGAGATCAGGGTACAGACATGAGCTGCACCAAGGGAGAGTGGAGTTTAGACCCAGGCCATCTTAAGGAAGAGGAGAGGAGAAGAGACGGCCCCATTAGTCAGCGAGGTTAAAGAGGTTCTGGAGTACCACGATGGCAGGGGAGAGGGCAGAGACTGGTGGAGGAAATATAAGACATCACTACGCCGCAGGACTGGAGGACATTATAAGACCCCGGATGGGTAAGGGCCATCCCAGAGAACATCAAGGGGAAACTGGCTGAAGTGGAAGGGGAGGGCCACACTATCTAATCCGTGAGCACCCGAACATCCTGCTCTGGCAGGCAACAGCCTGGGGGAGAAGACCCAGTGGACACAGGCCAGGAGGACCTCTGAAACATCTGTCTTCCTTAGCCCAGGAAACCCTACAGCTCAGAGAGGCCAGAGGACAAGGCACCCCCCTCTCCTACCGAGCCCTGGAAGGTGAGAAACACCCTCCTTGAAGAAGAAAGACTTTTTTGTGTACATTCCTTTGGAGTTTCTTCAGTGGAGTATTGGGGTGACCTTTGGGGTTTTTAGATTTGCACCTGACCCCATGAGTTTGGAATTCACTAAACCTTGGAACCATGAGCACCTGGTTGAGTCCCTTTTCTTTTTTTACCTTTTCATTTGCAACCCCCACATGATGTTTGGATTGTTGGACTTTGAGACACTGAATACTTGGCTGGCGAATCCCTTTGGTGCAAAGGGAAGCCCCTATACTTTTTACCCCCTTTGTTGAGACTCATTAGCCCTCCCCTCACATTATAGGATATCCCCACCCTGCAAGGGCAGGGGGAAAGCCAAGGGACAAAATGGCCAAAGGAACAGACAAAGACCTTGTAGCATGGCCATGTTAGACACTAGCCACAGTCATGAGCCATATGCAGTAAATGCGATATGGCTCGGTAAAAAGTTACACAAATACAAGAAAAAGCTACTGCTGTCACCAGTCTGTTCCAAGGCACATTGTATAATCACAAAAATTCCTTAGAGTGTCTCTAGGGCCATACTACACAAAGATTCCATTGCACGGTACTGTAAGGTACTTTGTGCAATGATAAAATGTTGCCAGCAAATGGCAACGAAGTTGAAAGAGTAAGGAAAACAGTTTCTCAGTACTGACAGCCTGAAGGATGTGTCCGTTTCCCCATAACAATGAGCGAACGCCCAGTGGAGTGCAGCTCAAGGCTATGCTCCACTGTAAAAAGTAAGAATAGGATACAGAAACAAATGCAACATGTTTGGGGTTCCATTGATTATGTAGAAAAAATTGTTTCGATAGAAATCTTTTCTAACACAATGGCAATCCAAGCGGCCCTTTCACAGGACTCCAGAGGCATTATGAAAGCACCGACCTTCTTTAGTAAAATAAGGTAGGGTTTGTTCTCATCAGCCCATGCACATGGGATTTCACTGGAAAACACAACTTTCGTACCCTCTGCCCTATTAAATTCATGAGAGCAGTCCACTTAGCCTCCAAGAGCGGCCCTCGACATCAAAAAATCCACAAAAAGGGATAAGGCCCGGGTGCTATCAGACTATGGATAGAATTTCACGCGACAATCCAAACCAAACACAATACCTTTCATTTTCTGCCTGGAAAGTAGGTGGTAATGAGGGCAAGAATTTGTAGCCATGTTAAAGTAAATAAGGGCCCATTTTACAGACGTTACTGATATAAATAGGCCCAACGTTCGACTGAAAGATATTTGTGAGTTTTAATTTAAGGAGCCACGTGTCTACTCCCCTGCAGGTTCGGAGTGGCCTATAGGACAATAGGACCATGGCCGAACCATAAACACAAAATGCTGGTGTGGGCCGGTTTCTTCGATCAAAGTGGGGCACTTTTTTGACCAATATTGGCCAGTTTGAGGAGTAAATTTACTCGGCGTCTAGTCGTCTTGACCAGTGTTGCTGAATACCTACTTTTTAAAATGCTCAATTTGCACCACAATTTATCAAAACACTTCCCCATGGTTACTGTTATTCAAACAGTGTCACAAAAGGAATGAATAGCCATTAGCAACTTTGGGCCACTTTTAATTTTATGGCCCAGTCCTGCCCTGCTCCCCTGTCAGTTTCACACATGATAATGACACCTACATTCATTTGTGAGAAGCTCATCCAGTCCGGATTTTTCTTTGCATTCTGCGGCTTGCAGTCCCGTATTTTATAATGGGGGGGATGACAAAAATACAAGTCTCAGAATCCAAAGCAAATACACAACATTGCACAAGTACGTCCCCAATGTCACGGGGCATGTTGGCAAAGAGGTGGTTTTATATTTCTTAACTTTTCGTGCCACCTTCCTACAATTAATACCTTGAAACCATCCCCATCGTTCATTCTGCGCCCAGTCAATTGACCCCCATTTGCATTTACCAGATTTTGAACATCCTTTATCGTTGCAGACATTGCCTCCCTTTTCAGAAACAAATTTGGCAAATATTTTGTTTAGTTTCGATAGATTCGATTATTTCCCTTTGACGAATCAGTTTCCCGGAAATGTCTGGAGGTTGCAGGCGCCAAGTTTACACACAGCGAACAACAGGAGGGTTGGCGTCATGTTAGCACTCACTCTTTCCCAAATGCAGCATTCAAGCAAAATATCTCGTTCTTTTTTATCTCACAGTGCTGTTGTTCAGCTTGTTTCTTTGCCTTTCCAGTTCAGGCCAATAAGTGTGTCTTTTGATCGAATCAATCAGCTTACCCTGTGTGATCACTGCTTCCCCAGTAAGCAAGTCAGACCTAGATACCCTGAGTTTCACCAAAGCCCAGATCCAGTCAGCCCTGAGTGGAGCATCCATTTTTGAACATTTACCAAATATGTCAGCATATGATGTGACTGTGACAGTAGATAAGCTGTGACGCACCAAGAAAAAGGGTTTCAGGACCGCATTGCAAGGTCATCTGCTCAAAGAATACCTAAGAGCCAACATCATACCCCTGGGTCTCCAAATTCAAACAGCCCCAGTGTTATTGCTAGAGAATGAAGAATGCAAGGTTGGTTTTAGCCAAATTGCCACTACATCCTCGAGGGATTTAATGGGTGCCCAGTCTTTTTACCTAAAACAAAACAAAGTGATACATTTCAGTGAAGTACATAATACTGAAAAACACCGAAAATAGTATTAATTAAATAAGTATGGGGTAAGGGGTTAAAATGGGTTCGGGATTGGGGTTGTGGCGGTATTATAAGGGTAAAAGAACAGATGGCTTGGAGGGGGGAGCCCCCAAATGAAAAAAAATAAAATCTGTGTTTTTCGGTATTATGGTCACGATGAAATGTACCCATCTGAAATTTGGGTCGGTAAAATCACATATAACCATTTAATGCTTCAAACCATCAATACGACCGCCAGACCGTCCAAAAAGGTTAAGCAAGAATTGGAGTCTTATTAGGAAACCTTTTCTAGCAAACTTCCTTATCTCTGAAAGTCGTGCTAAACTTGACTTTATCAATCGGAAGGTCAAAGAGTTTAGAACCTCGAACTGGCAGAAAAAAAACTATTGAACTCAAAAGAGATATCAGTTTATTTGCAAAAGGGAAAGTCTTCCCATATCTTCGTTCAGATTACAAACCACCACAGAATTATTACTACCCTCAGGGGCAACAAAGAAAAGGGTGGGTTACTTTTTCGTATGCTAGTAGCTCCCCAACAGATGAAGCTAGAGCACGGGGAACATCTGAACAACCGAGCATGTCCAGGCAGCCATCATCTTTTTCTAGGCCTGGGTCAGTCACATGGTCGCGGACATCCTCGAGGCCCGAATGACCATCTGCAACAGGCAGGCTGTATACCTTCTACAGCAGGAGAAAGGAGTACCCCAGGTGAACAGTGCAGTCTTCTATTTATGAGGAATTCCTCTGATGGAAGCAGAGATTGAAGCTCTAGCAAAAGTCCTCACTTTTTTGCCTACCCAGGACGCATCACTACTGCAGACTGAAATTGAATTTAAGATGTTCTTCCGTATCATTAGATTAAGAGATTTATTTCATAATAAAGCGGACATGGAGGAGGAAAGTTCCAGTACGGGTCTAAGACCCAAGGCCACATTCACACCTAATGACTCGGCGATACTACCTGAAATCGTGGCTTTCGAGAATTGGATCCTGAGAGAACTGCCTGACATTTATATGCACAGAGGCAACTTTGGGCAATTGATTATTTTGAGTAGAGAGGAATGCCAGGCTTTGAGAAAACTGACCACCAGAACTGACTTTGTCAAAAAACTTGCAGACAAGGGCGGTGGCATTGTTATCATGAATAGCCATCAATATGTCAAGATGGTTCGAGCACTATTGGGCAACTTTGATCATTATCAACGGATCAATTCAGACCCCTCTAGTAAATTGAAGCAAGAGCTCTTCAAATTGTGCAACAGAGGTATGGAAGAGGGTGTGCTTACATCCAAGGTGGTCAGATTTCTTATTGCCAGCGACATCTGGCGTCCATGATCCATGCCCTGCGGAAAATACATACAAATGTCATAGATCCCGCAGGCCTATCGTCAGCCTTTGCAGCTCAATTTTGGAACTTCTGGACAACATGTCGATAGATTCTTGCAGCCCCTAGTGATGCAATCTAGATCGTATATCAAAGATATCACTGACGCATTAATATTTTTGAGGGTACGCCATTTGACTCTAACATAAACATCTTGGTGACGCTTGACATCATGTCCCTCTACACGAACATACCCCAAGAAGAGGAATTGGTGATTGTTGAAAAAAGACTTAATGTCAGACCGGGCCCGAGACCATTTCCTACTTCCTTCATCATGGAACCTTTGAAAATAGCTTTGCGTAAAAACCTTTTCTCCTTTGAGTCACAATACTGTCTACAGAAAAAAGGCAGGGCCATGGGGGCCTCCTTTGCCCCAGTTTGGCTAATATATATGTATATATATATATATATATGGCTCACTTTGAAGAGCATCATACACACTCTAGAAATCCACATGGTGCCCATATAATGCAGTGGCAACGATTCATTGACGATATCTTTATTATCTTCTCAGGCCCTATAAATCTATTTGCTGGGCCATTTTGCCGGCGGAAATTGTAGTATATGCACATTGACTATCACCATGAAGGAATTTGTCCACGGATCCTTTCACTGGACAATGAGAAAATCGTCGAATTGCAACACGACAAATGTCATCTATGGCATTAAATGCCTGTGTGACCTATTATAAATAGGCATGACGTCCACAAAGGTGGCTGTGAGGATCTGTGAACACCGTAGCAGGATCAGAAATAAGGTGCTCACAGCCCCATTGGGTTGTAGACGGCAGGTATATTTTGAGAATAGCGGGAGGCATTCTAGTGCCCTCCATGACAAAGCTCTGGGTTTTGTAGTGGATATTTGATTTTATGACATTTTGTGGCGTTAGACATTACAACATACTTGGACACAGAGAGAAAAAGCACAGGATATTGCAAGCAAGGCATGCTTTGGACTTCTTTCAAAACCCCTCCCGTACAATTGAGGGTTCTGAAATGCATGTGGACATTGCTGTGCAAGCAAGACGTGTTGCACCAAGTACCTATTATTATAATGATAATTGGTTATTTACAACACACTTAATACCCAGAGGTTTCTAAGTGCGGAGCCGGGGATTGAACCTTTGTTGCTCCACGTTGTCTTGTTTCCACGACAAGTCTGTTGCTATCCTCCAGAGTTGCTATCCTCCCGAGACAATACCGACATTGGGGACAATATACATCCACTTAATACCTTAATATAGTGGATTACATGCCACTCCAAGATGGCTGTTGACTCATACGGACGCATATGAAAAGTCACGTGACTGGCGCGAAAGGGTTGTTTTACGAACAGTTTACAATGCTGCAAGCCGCTGTCAGTCCAGAGGTTTGTCCTATAGAAGAGACGCGACTGGCCACATATTGGTAAATTATCAGGACGCCGGAACCTCATGAGTCTGGCCTTCTGAACATAAGCGGGCGAGTGAGAGGGGATACTTAGAACGGCTAGCATGATTGCAATGACACGATGCAATAGCATGTTTTGGAAGCCATATCTGCTTGGCTCTGCATAATCACGAACCAGTGATTGCAGTGATCGCGACACAGCGATTGAGAGCGGAGAGAAAAACATTTGATTTCTCTATACAAACATACATTGCTGGAGAGTGATGACATGTGCAAGTTCCACTGCATAAGGTAGGAATCCATTCAATTATGTATTACGGCGCGCGGCGCGAGCGTGCAGAGTATGGCACATAATTCCCTGTGTTCTTCCCTCACATAGGTATACCATTCGTTTTTAGTTGTTACTTGGCCGCAGTTGTCCACTAGTGAGGTTTAAGCAACTTGGACAGGTGTAAATGCCTTGGTATGGAATGTTCCTCTCAAGTGGGCTTGCGCACAGATCTGTTGTTATGCACCGGGAAAGAGATTACACCATTGAGTATGACCTTTAGTCCCATACAGGTAGTCTCTGGCATTTGGTGTCTTCAAGGTGTTGTGGTATTTACACAACGTCACATAGAGCTAGACAGTGTTACAGTGTTCTGGCAAGCATGGCACTTCGGCATGGCACACATGCTTTTCTCACTGTTTGTCTAATGAAGACACACGGGGTGGCATGTTGGGTGCATGGACACCTTCGGGGGTGATTGAGTGGTCCACACTGGGTAGTTGATACAGGCAATGGCTATATGGTTTTTTAAATTTGGACATTGGAGATCCACCGGTGTGCAGAGCTTGGAGAAATACGAATGCATGCAAAGATGTCGGGATTTAGAAATGTAGAGTCAGAGAGTGTTATGTGACACATGGCTTCTTTCATGAACAGAACCCGTTTCCCTACACGAGCTTGTGTTGCTTTGCCCTGATGAAAGCAGAGGTCCCATGAACCTGCATTGACCTCCCAGCCGAAACGCGAGTTGCCCTTTGTTAAAGGACTCATCTACCAAAACACACCTTGTTACTGTTGCACTAAAGTGCCAGAGGGGGAGATTTAGTCACCACGAGTTGACACATTTCATTCGTTTTTTAGCTTGGCCTTGAGCCAGGACCAGACAGGAACGGATGCTTTCATTTTTCATGTTAAATTAATTTTGTTTATTCATGATTGTTGTTTGCTGTTGTCCACGTGTTTGGAGGATTGTTTAGGTATGACTGAAGTATGGATGATGTGCGTAAGGATAGGGTTTTCATCTGAATAAATTGTGTTGTTTTATTATATTGGTAGGGTTTTATAAATTATTTTATACATCCACAGATTTTGCATTAAAATAATTGCTTTACATTAATTGCGTGCAGCCCAGTATTATTAAATTGAATGGATGCATGGTACTGTTTTTTTGCTTGTCACCAAGTGTGTCGAAACATGGGGTAACATTGCCCAGGATCACAGTTTGAGGAAGTAGGGAAGCCAGGATTAGACTTCCGGGTTGGTATTATATTGGGTTTGTGCGTGTGCAATCTCATAAGTACCAGATTACATATATATAATGTACAGAACTAACAAGACACAGCATTTACATTGAATTCGGGCAGGCACTGCAAGGCACCAATCCCTCTTCCTTCCAGGGCAGATACAGATGGGAAGAGAAAATATAATGTAAGTGAAGGCGCATGTGCAATCAGTTGCATATGTCCAGAAATAGTTTGCTCTATTGACCATAACACATCGACTGATGTTGATATTGGATACATGCCTCCAGCACATACAAAATTGGGTAGTTGGTATATCATGCAAACACAAACATGCCACAATGTTCCATGTCACTCCAGAGATGCTTACCCAGTGCTGTTTTTCCTCGGCATTCTGGAACTTACAGTCCTAGGTCACAAGCCCTGCAATGATAATTGTAATTGTTTATTTATAGAGCGCGTATACACAGATGAAGTGCTTCAAAGCGCTTTAAGGTGGGACGGGAACAAGGGAATACAGAGTCATTCTTAGGCCTTGAAATTTCTGAATGATCTTGCAAAAATGACTAGCAATCTTGGCTTGCAGCCATACTACATGTGCAGGTTTAAAACAATAAGGAAGGAGCGAAGGGTGGGGGGGGGGCGGGTTTGGGGGAGAACATACAAACTTTAGCTACTGTACTCGTCCAACGCCGTTTCAAATAGTGCAAGTGCGTGACAGATGGTAAGGCGCAGAGGGTGGTGGGGTGGAGTCTGAGAAGGACAAACAGAAACAAAAACAGGGGTTTCATGCGTACCTCCCAAATCACTTGGGTCATGTTGGCGTGTATACACACGTGCCCCAGCAGGCCTACGGTGCCAATACAGGCTGATTTCAGAATATCCTCCCTGCTTCTGCAAAGCGGTGCGCCCTGGTACTTGCAGTGAAGCCTAGAACATAGAATAATTGAAACAATTAAAAGGCGGATGTGAAAACAAATGCATTGTTTCAATAATAATATTTTGAGCAGTGTCTCAGCGTGATGTTAGGGACAACATAATTCTGGCCATCGGATAAGGATATAAGGTAGATAAAACACAAACATGTTGACATTAAAACCATTTAATTTAGGGTAGTGTATCCACGTGAATCAATTGTAAAGAACATCTGTCCAATTGGCCAATATGTGTTACCACTAGGTACGCCTTGGCAAGCATTATTCCTTGTCTCAAATGGAGCTGCAAGACAAGGGGAAAATGTCATGTATAGTGGTGTTATGGCTGTGTCCTGATGAAGTGGGGATCAAACGAAACATGTGTTGACCAAAAGGACAGATATTCTTTATAAATGATTCATGGGAATCCTTCGCCCTAATTCAAAGGCATTTGATAAAGTAATAACATGATATTTAGATGTTATGGCAAAGCTACGGGGTCCCATTGTGTCCTGCTGACCTTGAGATGAAAATAGCCTATTCCGGGGATAGCGGAAAATGCTGAGCACCTCACTCTCATGAGATGACCGGAAACCCTGCGGCCCACTCTCCTCATTGAGGCTGCTAGGAAGCAGGCCAGAAAACTAAAATACATCAAAGGCCAGCCACAGGAAGTGAGAAAATGGCCAACGCGCTTACTTTTTCCGTGTTGCCAAAGACAGAAAGGAAGGACTCCGCAGGGCTCCGCATATTCCAGGAAACGATTCACCTTTCACGAAGCCTCGATGGCGAGTGAGGTGGTGGAGCGTGGGAAAAGGTCTTGTTTATAGACATGACTGGAAGAGTTAAGTTCCGCCCCCGCCATTCACCATGCATGTGACCCAGCAATGCATGCGGCATACCATAGACACGTGCACATGCAAACAGTGGTGCAGATTTCACTATTTCTCAATTGTTTAGTTGCCTTTGCAGTCCGGGAATTTGATTGACCCAGCAGAGTGCTTTTGAAAGAGCAAATAACACAGTAAACTGGGCTGTTCCTTGTCAGCCTACCCGCACCGTTGTGCGGTGGCCGGCCGCCGTATCGTAGGACGTCCAGGACGTGACGTCAGGGGAAGGGGAGGGACGGGGAAGGGGTTCCGGCAGTTACCGCCATGTTAAATAAAGAACGGTCGTATGCAGACCTGGCTCCCGCGTATTATTGTAAAGAGGCCTGCGCGCGGCGTAAACCTCACGCTGAGGCTCCACAATGGCGACGAGGTAGACAGCCCACCAGTGCCATGTCGAGGTCCGCAGCCGAGCGGTTCAGAGCGTCGGCGCGCCTCGGACAAGTCCAGCAGCTGGGACCTCCAGACATACGCCGACTGCAGCGAGGAAGAGGAGTTCTCCGGACCACGTTGCGGGCCCCCCCCTGGGCTGCAGGTCAGCGCACGCGATACGGCACAGCTCATAAGCCGCTGGAGTACAAAGGAAGGGAGGGGCGCGGGGCACGAGCGCCCGCTCCTCTGCGCGACACCTGGTGCAGCATCAAAGCCTCCTGAGAACGCGGGAAGGGAGGGGCGCGCGCAATAAGCGCCCGCTCCACACCCGCTCGACGGCTCCACACTGCCAGCTAAAGGTGAAGAAGGGCGCAGAAGGGCGCAGGGAATAAGCGCCCGCCCCCAGAAAGGCACAGGCCCCCAAGGCGACACCGCAAGGGGCATATCACACAGGCAGGCACAGCCCCAACACATGAGAACGTGCACAAGCTCACTAGGACCGTGAGCATCAGAGAAGCTCACCATCCGAGGCAGTTCAGCCGGTGCAAAGAAATCCAAGATGTCGGCCTCAGCAAGCACGCCCGCTTCATCCTCGGGAGGGGCAGGTACCACAACAGCCCCGTCAGGAGGAACAGACGGAAATCAAGGCAACAATCTGCCCACACACACGGAAGGAGGAGCAGCACAAGTGATGCATATGCCAAACCCCTTTGAAGTAAGAGACACATCAAATTTAGGACCCCGGTGGGCCATATGGCTCACAGACTTCAAGTTCTATACGGGGGCGATAGGGCTAAAGGATGATGCGAGATTGAAGAACACGTTGTTCATGGCGGTTGGGCCAG
Organism: Ambystoma mexicanum; assembly: GCF_040938575.1. Taxonomy (NCBI): domain Eukaryota; kingdom Metazoa; phylum Chordata; class Amphibia; order Caudata; family Ambystomatidae; genus Ambystoma; species Ambystoma mexicanum. Next base: position 178,915,503 of record NC_090929.1, read on the forward strand.
CGGTAAGGGACATCGCCGGAGAGTTACTCAATGTTGACACAGTCACATATAGCGAACTCCATGCCAAATTATCTGAATACTTCGCCCCACACACGAACGTTGATTATGAACGTCACATATTCCACACGACCAGACAAGAAAGGGGTGAATCCATAGACAACTTCGTCATGCACCTGCGCATAAAACTAAAGCATTGTGAATTCCACAAATATTCAAACAAAGAAGCACTCAGATCGCAAGTGATTGCGGGATGCCTCTAGCAACCTTTTCGCAAACAATTCCTGCAGAAACAAAGGTCACTTAAAGAAATTCTAGCACTGGCCCGCATGGAGGCCGCCGTAGACTCGCAACTGGACAATCTGGGGAAAGTCTCCATACAACAACCAGGAGAACACACGGAATCAGTTAACAAACTTCACACAAACCCCGTTCAAGGAGGTAAGCGCACAGAAGCCACCTGTTACAAGTGCGGATACGAATATCCACACTCAGGGGAGTGCCCAGCCCTGGGACAACAATGCGCGGCGTGCGGCGGTATGGACCACTACAGGGCCATCTGTAAGAACGCCCCAGTCCACGCACAGGGCAGACACCGAACACAAGAGAGGCGCCGATACAGTCAACAGAGCCCGCCCAGACCCAGAGGTGAGAGCGACCGGAAATCAACGAAAAGAGAAGACAGCAGTAGAACCAGCCACTACTCCTGAGATGACAGACGCTCGTCGGAGGACACGCGGCGCTCTCACAGAAGACGTTATGTACGATACATAGAAATGCGATCCCCCACCAGTAGCGACACCCCGTCCTCAGGAGATGATCAAAGGAAGAAGGGCTCTGTGTGTGGGCCATCAATACCAACACGGCAGCCACACAACACAGCCCTATACTCACGCTAAACGTAAACAACACGCCGGTGAAGTTCCTCATAGACACCGGGGCCACTGTGAATATCATCAATGAACAAACTTACGAAGCGCTGACTCCACCACCTAAAATCAAGAAAGCCGAGATAGACATATACCTGTATGGATCCACAACTCCTCTACCGTTCAAAGGCACAATCACGGCGTGGTGCACCCACAAAGAACACTCCGCGAGAATCTCACTACATATCCTCAAAACGGAAGCTGACAGCGGCTGCATTCTAAGCTTCAGGACCGCAGTGGAAATGGGCCTGGTACACATCCTCTATCAGCTACGGGCTCATAAGTACTTCGCCAAACCGGAAGCGATTGAACAGACCTTCCCCAAACTATTCCACGGCCTAGGAAAGCTGAAACATAGGAAAGTACACCTACACATAAACCCACTCATTAAACCGGTAGCCCAAAACTACCGAGGGATCCCTTTTAACATTCAAAGACAAGTGGAAGAAGAACTCGACAAGTTGATCAAGATGGACGTTATAGAGCCCGTATCGGGGCCCACGACCTGGGTCTCACCCTGTCATGATGCCTAACCCCGGAGCACCAGGGCAGGCCCAGCATCCCCGGGAGCAGGCATCATGCCCCCGGGTAAAAGCCCAGCGGCCCCTTATAGGGGCTCTTTGAACTCTGTCCTGGCGCCGTTGACGCCAGGCTCATGTTGGACATCAGTCCTGGCGCCATAGGCACCAGGCTCATAAAGGAAGGTGTTTTGTGCACTTACCTGATGCAGACCATGCTGCAAGATTCAGGCCTCCCTGAGACCTGAAAGGGACTATTTTTTCATTGGGACTATTTTGCCACTCGGGCGTGGCCAGGGAAGGATACTTACCTGGAACTACTTTGGGGGCTATTTAAGCCACGCCCAGACAGTAGCTCACGCTTCGCGTTGTTCTGCATCCAAGCAGCTGAACGCTCACCGTGTCTGCTCCTGCATCTGGTCGCCAGCCACGCCTGCCTCGATCCTGGAACACCTGTAAGGAAAGAAGAGAAGAGAAAGGTGAAAACCAAGAATTTTATCAAACTTCTTACCTGCATCCGGAACCTTCACGCCAGCGTTCCTGAGAAAAGACTTTCATTTAAAAGCACTGCGTTGCTCGCTGCAGCGCCGCGCTTCACTCACCTGTCCTCGGGAGTTCTTCTGGCTCCACCACGACTGTCTGCACCGGTCGCCACATCTCTGCGCCTAGGGGAGAGAAGAAGAGACAAAAGGTGAGCAGAAGGAACATATGAGGAAAGCCTAATTTTCCGCCATAACACTTACCGGTCTACTGTTGGTGGACCATTCCTCATTTCGGGTCGGCGCCGCTTCGTTGGCAGGTACCGCACCCCGGCCCCTATGGGGAAAGGACAAAAGACATTACTGGAGGAATATAAAGACATTAAGAGGGATCGCCCCCATCGCTAACTCACCTGAGTTTACCATCGGCAATTCAATCCCTCAACACATCGCCTTCATTCTGCACCTGAAATAAAGGACAGATCACAGGTTAGGAAGGCAACAGAAAAGGAGGCTCTACACCTGAACTTTTGTAATCTTCATACTTACGGCGTTCCGCTCGGAAAAGTCAACTGGATTTTTCCAGCGCCATTCTGAAAACCAGTGAAGTAACTGGACAAACACACGTTCCTGCACCAGAAGCAGGATGGAGAGTTCATCCTTTCAAACCATAAGGTGAGCTTCAACCGGGGATTTCGGAGGAAGTTAGAGAAGAACGAAGGGGGGAAGGGGGGAGCAAGTACACTATTCTGCAGACTGTTAATCTCCTTTCTTATCTGCAGAAGGATATTCCTACGGGCCAGACAAGCAAGATTTGAGGGTCCTGTTCAGTCGGTGTTCCGAGTTCTGCGCATCACGCTCGAATGCCACAGCAACCCAGACTAGACCAGCGCCTCCGTGGGAGTCAGGTGAGCGTTACACACCCATCGTCCCTGTCCCCAAGAAGTCACCAGACGGGTCCATCCGTCTGTGCGTTGACATGCGCAGAGCAAACACCGCCATCGAGAGGGAGAGGCACCAGGCGCCCAGGATCACAGACATGATCCATCTCTTACACGGATCAAGAGTTTTTTTCAAAACTGGACTTGACAAAAGGGTATCACCAGATCAAAATCGCAGCTGAATCCCGATACATCACCACTTTTGTTACTCACCTTGGTTTATTTCAATACAAAAGACTCCGTTTTTGCATTTCATCCGCTGCTGAAATCTTCGAAGAAGAGATTCATAAAGTAATTCGGCACATCCCAAACTGTCAGAACTACTCAGATGACGTCCTGGTGTATGGCAAAACGCAGGAAGAACTTGACAAGGCGCTCCACAAAGTGTGTCAGGCGATGGAAGAGGCTGGCCTCACACTAAACAAAGCAAAGTGTGTATTTTCCAAGGGATCCCTGAGATTTTTCGGTCACATATTCTCGGAAAAAGGCATGAGGCCGGACCCAGAGAAAGTGGAAGCACTGAACTTTGACACCCCTCCCCCCGTGAACACAAAGGATCTGCGCTCATTCCTGGGCCTAGCTAGCTATTGCTCCAGATACCTGAAGGACTATGCCACAGTCAGCAACCCTCTTCGACTGCTCACGCGCAAGGACACACCGTTCGTCTGGTCGAAGGAGTGCCAAGAGGCGTTTGAAGCCATCCGGAGAGCTATTTCACAGGCAGAGGACATGGCGTACTTCGACGCCCGCCGAGACACCGAGATAATTGTACACGCCAGCCCGGTAGGCCTTGGTGCCATACTGACGCAAAAGGAGCCGGAGGAACCATGAAATGTTCACATAGTTGCCTAAGCCAGCAGGAGTCTGACAACCACAGAACAGGCATACTCCCAGGCAGAAAAGGAGAGTTTGGCCGTAGTATGGGCCTGTGAATATTTTCATTTGTTCCTTTTCGGCAAGAAATTTACAATAGTCACGGATCACCAGGTTATCCTGACCATCTACGGAAATCCCAAAGCCACCATGCCACCAAGGATAGCCCGATGGGGCCTGAGGCTGCAAGACTACCAATTCACTGTAAAACACCAGCCCGGGAAGGAGGACAATCCTGCGACTATCTTTCCCGCCACACCACGGCGTCCACGGCGTCTCAACCCTCCATCGCTGATGCTTACATTAACTATATCATACACCACCTACAACCGCTGCCCATCGGATGGGCAGAAATAGCAGCTCAGTCGGAGTCGGATCCGGCACTACACATTGCTAGACACTGCCTACTAGCAGACAAGAAGGCCCTGACGAGGCAGCAGGCGAAGGCGGAAGCGGAGGAAACCAGGGAAGTGGTCAAATGGCTACATCTAGTCCATGATGAACTGACAGTGGTGGAGGACAAGGTGCTAATGAAAGGGTGCAAAGTCGTCGTTCCAAGGACACTCCGGGAGAGGATGATACACCTGGCCCATGAAAGACATCGTGGGGTAGCGGCCACGAAACGACTCCTCCGGCAGAAGGTGTGGTTCCCACAGCTCGACAGCCTGGTTGTAACACTCACCTGATTCCCGCAGAGGCGCCGGTCTTGACTGGGTGAATGCCGTATCTTCAAAGGTGATGTGTAACACACGGTTGGCTCTTTGGGCTGGACCTCTGTGCACTGTATGTCTGACTCGAAGAGTAAGATGTCTGCAGATAGAAAATATGGGATTAATGAACTGGGGTTATTGGGTGCCTCTCTCCTCTTCCCTTTCTCTTCTCCTGTAGAACCCCAAAGGTTAACACCCTCACCTTAGGTAAGTGAACGCCGAGCTCTCCATCTGCCTCGGGGCAGGGTGCCGTAACCAGTTTCTTCACTGGATAAGGGTGCAGGCCTCTTGACCTCAGAGGACTGCTGTCCGTCGTTAACTGCACGAACGGTAAGTTCTGGGCACTTCAAATGTCTTAAAAGTCTTTTGTAATGATATCTCTTGTTTTGCATGGTTCCGGCGATGGCGGATGGCGGGCTGATGAGAGTTGAGGATCGAACCCGCGTGAGGAATAGAAGCGCCTGGAGGCACGTAAGTAAGCGCTTGTAGCCTGCTTCACGATGCGCACTAGCTGTCCCTTTTATCTTGCAGGTACAAGTTCGGAGCTTTAGAGAAGCTGAAGGGTGCTGGAATACCCACTGGATTCGGCGTGGGAAGGAGTAATGGCACGTGAGTAATAAAGTTGCCCAATGTCTTTAAACGCACCTTCTTTTGTCTTTCAGATGCGGGATGCAGCGCCGAAGGCCTCCGGAGCGTGCAAAGAGCTGGTAAGCTTTTGTCTTTCAGATGCCGGAATGCAGTGCGAAGACCTCCGGAGCATGCGAAGAGTAGGTAAGCCTTTGTCTTTCAGATGCCGGAATGCAGCGCGAGGCGTTGGTGACAGCCGATGGACCAGGTAAGAGATGCGCTGCCACTGAAGACCGTAGTGCTAACCTGTTCTTTCTTTGTCTTTACAGGTGCTGCTGAAGACTGGATTCCAGGATGCTAAGCCTTTGTTCCCTTAGGCCCAGGATCAGAAGCAGAAGACACGATGAGCGTTCTGCTGCAGAGAATGCAGAATAACGCAAAGCAAGATTCATCCATCGGGTGTGGTTTGAATAGCCTCCTGTAGTGCTTAGGTGTCTCCTTCCACAGCCACACCTAAGAAAAGAGTTCCTGCTTTCCAGAAGAGTTCCAGTGTTCTGAACCTAGGGAGTGGCTCCTGCCCCACCCAACAGGAAAAGTAGTCCCAAACAGAAGAGGATCAGGGGTTCAACTGGCAGGTAAGTAAGCAGCATGGTCTGCTGCAGGTAAGTCCACCCAAGCATTATGAGCCCCGGGGCTTCCAGCGCTGGGACTGGGCATCTTTATGAGCCTGGTGCCACTGGCGCCAGGACAGGGTCCAAAAGGTCCCAATTTAGACTGGCTGGCACTCGGAACCGGGGTTATGGGTCTGCTTCCAAGGGAGTCGGGCAAGTCCTGATCTTTTGGAAGCAGAGATCATGACAGCACCCCCCCTCAAGGCCCCTCCCAAACCGGGCTTCTCCGGGGGTTTGGGCTTGTTAGGAAATGTTCGATGAAATCTTTTGATTAGACGAGGCGCGTGGACATATTCTGCAGGTTCCCAGGATCTTTCTTGGGGACCGTAGCCTTTCCAGTCAATCAGGTAAAATAGTTTAGATTTGGAGATCTTGGAATCCAGGATGCTTTTGACTTCAAACTCGAGTTCTCCATCAACTAGAATAGGTTTTGGAGATGTAGTTAGTCGGGTTTTAGGTTGCATGGGTTTTAATAGAGAGACGTGGAAGACCGGATGTATCTTCATGTGAGGGGGCAAGTCCAACTTGACCGCTACTGGATTTACTATGGTAGTGATGGAATAGGGACCAAGGTATCTTGGGTTGAATGTGCGTGGTCCTTTTAGAGGTAGATATTTGGTGGATAACCAGACTTGATCTCCTACTTGATATTGGGGGGCTTCCTTCCGATGTTGGTCTGCTCCTTTCTTGTATTGTTCTTTAGCCCTTTGAAGGTGAGAAACGGCTTCCTTAAAGGCTTGGGTGATTGTAGAATGCAGGTGGTCTACTGCTGGTGTTCCAAGATCTTGGAGTGGATCCAACTCCGAGGTTCGAGGGTGACTACCGTATAAAAGAAAAAACGGGGTCTTCCCAGTTCCCGAGTGGACAGAGTTATTGTAGGCATATTCGGCTATCCAAAGGATATATTTCCAAGTTTTTTCAGTTTGTTGTAGCATGCAGCGCAAATACTGTTCCAGAGTTTGATTGGTCCTCTCGGTTTGTCCGTCAGTTTGAGGGTGGTGGCTGGTCGAAAGTCTCACATCAATTTGAGCCGACCGACAGCAACTTCGCCAAAAATGAGAAATAAATTGACTACCTCGATCCGAAATTAGAACTGAAGGAAAACCGTGCAGTCGGACGATGTTTTCGAGAAATTTTCGGGCCAGAGTTGCTGCTGTTGGTAAGCCTTTGAGTGGAATGAAATGCGCCATCTTGGAGAATAGGTCCACGATTACTAGGATCGTATTGTATCCGGAGCATGGAGGTAGATCGGTGATGAAGTCCATAGAAAGCGTATGCCAAGGGCGAGGCGGGATGTCAATAGGGTGTAAGAGGCCGGCTGGTTTTTCCTTTTGACTCTTGTTTTGGGCGCATACTCCACAGGACATTATAAAGTCTCTGATATCTTTTTTCCAAGACGGCCACCAGAAGTAGCGCTTGATCTTTTCCGAGGACTTGGTCATACCGGGATGTCCTTCCATTAAAGAATCGTGATAACAAGAGATTACCTTTTTCTGTATATCTGTGCTGGGCAGGTATAACCGTTCTTGGAAATATAATAGGTTGTCCTTCACCGTAAAGTCCTTTCCCTGCAGATGCCAATTCTGTATGTCTGCTGGAGTTACCAGTAGCCTGGCTTTATCCTTAACTTCCTCTATGGATTGTGTGGCGATTACACCTAGAATTCTTTGTTCGGGAATGATAGGTACAGGTTTAGGATTGATCAAATGTTCTTCCACTCCCATCCGAGAAAGGGCATCAGCTTTACCGTTTTTTGTACCAGGTCGATAGGTAATTATGAAGTCAAACTCGGCAAAGAATAGTGCCCAACGGAGTTGCCTAGAGGATTGAGCTTTTGCGGTTTTCAAATATTGCAGGTTTCGGTGATCCGTAATCACAGTAACGGTGTGTCGGGCCCCCAGAAGATAATGCCGCCAAGCCTTAAAGGCGGACTTGATAGCTAGAAGTTCCTTATCAGTAATAGTGTAATTGATTTCAGGAGGCGAGAATTTGCGGGACCAAAATGCCACGGGATGCAACTGATTGGTTACTGGGTCCTTTTGTGATAGAATTGCCCCCATGGCAAGGCTCGAAGCATCAGTTTCAACGATGTAGGGGAGTTCTGGGCGAGGATGTTTTAAGATCGGTGCAGAGATAAATCTAGTCTTCAAATTCTGGAAAGCTTGTTCCGCCTCGGTAGACCATTCAAAACGTTTGTTTTTCTTTAACAAGGCGGTGATGGGGTGGACTATTCGAGAGAATTCGGGGATAAACCTGCGGTAAAAGTTAGCGAAGCCTAACATGCTTTGAACACCTTTTACGGAGGATGGCGATGGCCATTTGAGAATTGCATCGACCTTCTTTGAATACATACGCACTCCGCTAGGTGATAATATGAATCCCAAGAATTCAACTTCAGTCACGTTGAAAACACATTTTTCCAACTTAGCGAAAAGTTTGTGTTGACGCAATCTCTCGAGGACCATTTTCACGTGTTTCCGATGTTCAGTTTCCGATGAAGAATAAACGAGGATGTCGTCAATGTAAACAACAACACACACATCTATGAGCTCTCTGAGGACATCGTTCATAAAATATTGAAAGGCGGCCGGGGCATTGCAAAGTCCGAAGGGCATGACCTGATATTCAAATAGCCCATACTTGGTGCGGAAGGCCGTCTTCCATTCATCGCCCTCTTTTACTCGTACCAAGTGGTAGGCTCCTCTAAGATCCAGCTTTGTATATATGCATGCTTTTCTGACTTGGTCCAGGAGTTCAGGGAACAAAGGTAACGGATATCTATTCTTAACGGTGATCTGGTTCAGGGCGCGATAATCTATACAAGTTCTAAGGTCCCCTTCTTTTTTTGGAACGAAGAACAAAGCTGAGGAAGCAGGGGACTTGGAAGGACGAATAAACCCATTCGCTAGGTATTGATCCAGGTATTGTCGGAGGTGAAGATTCTCAGGCTCGGTGAGGGCATAAATTCTACTACAAGGAGGAGTAGATCCAGGTATCAGGTCTATCTGGCAGTCATAAGACCTATGAGGAGGTAGAGAGTTAGCCTGATCCTTCCGGAAAACATCTTGGAATTCTAGGTATCCAGGAGGTAACTGAGGAGCCTCTGAGGAAATTGCTGCCAGTGCAACACCAGGTCGAGGGTGACAAGTAGAGACACATTCTGGAAACTGAACCGTTCTTGCTCGCCAATCGATCTGAGGATTGTGCTTCTCTAACCAAGGAATTCCTAGAATAATCTGCAACTGGGGGGCCTTGATCACATCAAACATGATCTTCTCATGGTGTCCATCTTGACTTACTAGCGTCACTTCTTGGGTGGTATGCGTTACTGGTCCGGAGGCTATCTCCGTACCATCCACCGTAGTAATGACGTCCTTTACAGCCTTTGGACAAAGAGTCAGATTCATCCTCAAAACCATTTCATGATCCACATAATTGCCGATGGCACCGCTGTCGACGTAAGCTTCAATCGCATGTAATCGATCCGGATGTTCAGGGCTAATGAGGACCATAGGTATCATGAAATGCGAGGTCACGGAACTGGTTTTAACGCTCGGCAAGAGGACCTCTATTCTTGTCGGGCGAGGCCGTTTCCCTGCTCAGAGTTTGTGACCCTGGTAACTGCAGCTCCTACTGCCTTCTTGGCTGGTTTCACCGGACAGTCTCGAAGAAAGTGCCCCGAGTTTCCGCAATAGAGGCATAATTGCAGCTGTTTTCTCCTTTCCCGCTCCTTTTGTGTTAGTTGTCCTTTCAGGCCCCCTATTTGCATGGGTTCCCCGGAGTCTACTCCTTTGGTAGGAGTTGGTGGTTTGGCAAATACTCGAGCATCAAACTTGGAACGATCGGCCTTCCTGTTCTGCAGTCTGTGGTCAATTTGAACAACTAAGTCAATATAGTCCGAACAGTCTTGCGGGGGATTCACTACTTGGGCTAACACATCTTTGAGCTCTCCACGTAGACCTCTATAAAACAGCGTAATCCTTTTGTCCTCTGGCCGTCGAGTTTCCACTATCAGTCTGTTGAAAGACGCAATATAAGCCAAAAGGTCTTGATTACCCTGTCGCAATGAAAGGAGCTCATTGTCCAAGGCCTGCCCCTGTGAATGTCTTGCAAACAGTTTTTCCATACTGAGCTGAAAAGCTCGAAAATCATGGAGAACCGGATCATCTTGATTAACTAGAGGGATCGACCAGTCTGCCGCATTGCCACTAAGGTACGAAAGCACGAAAGCTACCTTAGCTTGATCAGTTGGAAAGGCTGCTGGCCGGCATAAGAAGTGCAACCGGCACTGATTAATAAATACTGCAAACCTCTTTGGGTCACCAGAAAATCGTTCGGGCGGAGCCAGAGGTACATTCCCAGGTAGGTTGATCTGCACTGGGTTCGTAGAGGATGTTGAAGGAAGATTTGCCCCTGATGCGGGTAACGGAGTTTGTCCGGCTTGTGACTGTAGCAATTGTCTAGCGAGATCGTCTGTTCGCTCCTTAGAAATAATCAGTTCCCTTCTTAAAGCATTCGTTTCCTGACGGGCTGCATGCACTTCTGCTCTTAGTTCCCCAAGTAACTGGGCTAGCTGGTCGGTATCCGAGGTTTCCATAGCGCCTGGGTGGGAGTTTTGCGATGGGCTTTGCGTTCTGTAACGCTCACCTGATTCCCGCAGAGGCGCCGGTCTTGACTGGGTGAATGCCGTATCTTCAAAGGTGATGTGTAACACACGGTTGGCTCTTTGGGCTGGACCTCTGTGCACTGTATGTCTGACTCGAAGAGTAAGATGTCTGCAGATAGAAAATATGGGATTAATGAACTGGGGTTATTGGGTGCCTCTCTCCTCTTCCCTTTCTCTTCTCCTGTAGAACCCCAAAGGTTAACACCCTCACCTTAGGTAAGTGAACGCCGAGCTCTCCATCTGCCTCGGGGCAGGGTGCCGTAACCAGTTTCTTCACTGGATAAGGGTGCAGGCCTCTTGACCTCAGAGGACTGCTGTCCGTCGTTAACTGCACGAACGGTAAGTTCTGGGCACTTCAAATGTCTTAAAAGTCTTTTGTAATGATATCTCTTGTTTTGCAGGGTTCCGGCGATGGCGGATGGCGGGCTGATGAGAGTTGAGGATCGAACCCGCGTGAGGAATAGAAGCGCCTGGAAGCACGTAAGTAAACGCTTGTAGCCTGCTTCATGATGCGCACTAACTGTCCCTTTTATCTTGCAGGTACAAGTTCGGAGCTTTAGAGAAGCTGAAGGGTGCTGGAATACCCACTGGATTCGGCGTGGGAAGGAGTAATGGCACGTGAGTAATAAAGTTGCCCAATGTCTTTAAACGCACCTTCTTTTGTCTTTCAGATGCCGGAATGCAGTGCGAAGACCTCCGGAGCATGCGAAGAGTAGGTAAGCCTTTGTCTTTCAGATGCCGGAATGCAGCGCGAGGCGTTGGTGACAGCCGATGGACCAGGTAAGAGATGCGCTGCCACTGAAGACCGTAGTGCTAACCTGTTCTTTCTTTGTCTTTACAGGTGCTGCTGAAGACTGGATTCCAGGATGGTAAGCCTTTGTTCCCTTAGGCCCAGGATCAGAAGCATAAGACACGATGAGCGTTCTGCTGCAGAGAATGCAGAATAACGCAAAGCAAGATTCATCCATCGGGTGTGGTTTAAATAGCCTCCTGTAGTGCTTAGGTGTCTCCTTCTACAGCCACGCCTAAGAAAAGAGTTCCTGCTTTCCAGAAGAGTTCCAGTGTTCTGGACCTAGGGAGTGGCTCCTGCCCCACCCAACAGGAAAAGTAGTCCCAAGCAGAAGAGAATCAGGGGTTCAACTGGCAGGTAAGTAAGCAGCATGGTCTGCTGCAGGTAAGTCCACCCAAGCATTATGAGCCCGGCGCTTCCAGCGCTGGGACTGGGCATCTTTATGAGCCTGGTGCCACTGGCGCCAGGACAGGGTCCAAAAGGTCCCAATTGGGACTGGCTGGCACTCGGAACCGGGGTTATGGGTCTGCTTCCAAGGGAATCGGGCAAGTCCTGATCTTTTGGAAGCAGAGATCATGACAGCGGTAGAAACAATTGTAGGGGGATGTCACATCTGCGCACAGGTAGCTCTCCGCCTCCACATCCAAATCCACTACAAATGTCACCGCTTCCCAACAAAGTATGGGAGGAGCTAGCAGTAGATCTGTTCGGACCACTGAATGACATCACGCACGTCGTGGTACTCATGGATGAACATTCAAGGTACCCCGACGCCCAGATCGTGGAAAGTAGTGCAACATCAAGCGTCATTCCCGCTCTCGACCGGTTGCTGTCAGCGCCCGCAATCCTCAAAATCATAAAGTCGGACAATGGTCCCACTTTTATAAGTCACAAGTTCCAAAAGTTTGCAAGATACATGGGATTCCAACATCAACGGATAACACCTCGATGGCCTCAGGCAAATGGCATGGTCGAAAGATTCATGACCAACGTCAAGAGAACATTACAGATCGCCCACATCCAAAACAAACCATTTGAGCAGGCCCTCAATCAACTGCTCAGGGAATACGGTCACACGCCCCATAGCACTATGGGTATATGCCCGGCAGACCTGCTATTCCGGAGGCCGATCACCACAAGACTACCAGAGGACCCAAGATCAAAGGAATCGACAAGCCTGGAACAAGAAGCAAGAGTCAATGACGAAAGGAGCAAAGCACAAATGAATGAAGCAACGGACAGGAAGAGAAGGGCCCGAGAAAATCTCATGCAGCCAGGTGACGAAGTATGGCTCAGACAACCCAAAAACAGAAAAGAAGAAGCCACCTTCGCACCCACCCCTCTCGTCGTCACCCACAAGAAAGGAACGATGGTCACAGCACAAAGAAGTGACTGCACGTCCATAACCCGAAACAGCTCACAGTTTAAGCGGGTAATGCCCCACCACGGAGAGCAGTGGGAATGGGACAAAGAGAGAGACGAAGTCAGTCTGCCGGAGGAGCCCTACCATGGTGATGGCGAGGAGTCGGAGGCAGAAAGGGACAGTGCAACCCCTGTCATGGACCGAGCGACACCGAGCAGGACGAGGCGTCCTCAGAGGAGCCGCATCAAACCGTTCTGCCTCATCGAAGAAATGGGGTAAGCGGACATGAGAATCTCGCAGGTTAAAAAGGGGGGAGATGTCAGCCTACCCGCATCGTTGTGCAGGGGCCGGCGCCGTTGCGGCTGTATCGTAGGACGTCCAGGACGTGACGTCCGGGGAAGGGGAGGGACGGGGAAGGGGTTCCGGCAGTTACCGCCAAGTTAAATAAAGAACGGTTGTATGCAGACCTGGCGCCCGCGTATTATTGTAAAGAGGCCTGCGTGCGGCGTAAACCTCACGCTGAGGCTCCACATTCCTTTGTGTTCAGATGTGGGGGAACCAGACTGAAGTGGGAAAAGTGAACAAAAGGCTCCCACCAATCCCCTCTCAACCCTGGCCTAGAGGATCACGGCCCAGACACCCGCCACGAGAGGAGTTTGCCCATCTCCCAGACGACCAAATACCCTGGTACAAGAACATACGGATGTGCCCACTCGCGTGCCCACCCGCCTGCCCACCAGCCTGCCCTGCACATGCCGACACCTGCGGCATGGATGGACTCGACTAAACCATCCAGCACCAAATCAACACATCGTTAGAGATGCCATGACGACCTAGCCAACGGTCAGCACACTCGTGCAAACATACACACCAGACATTCCCACACCAATCCACACGAAGAACATACTCAGTGCTATGACGTAGGCGACGGACACACCCACGGACGTGCATCTTTATTATTTTCCACATAGGCTTTTCAAAATGCAGAAACGCAAGACGCATAATGAACTCATCTAAAAAGGCTTGCTCACGCTTCTTCTAAACCCATGTACCATAATGAGAAATATAACGAAGACACGATACTGAGGATAGAGCAATATGATACCATAACCTAAAGCGCTCTGTATCAAACGGTCCCACCTATGCACCAGGCCCAAGTAGGCCGCAAGCAAAAGCCTCCATGAACATTGAATGAGCAAGAGTTCTGTTGCTGACCCTGCAGAATGAGCCCAGCGAAAGCAGACAGTCAAGGGCACAACGTTGCAAACTCTCATACCGCAAGCCGACGCCAAGGTCACACCTGAAAGATAAGCCAGGCACACAGTGAGAAATGCAATATTAATTGTGCAGAATTCTGCCTCAACCACGGTCCCACCTCACGCCCATGATGTTGAGAGAGTGTCAGGACGGACGCGTACGATTCTTGACCCATCCCTGCCGTTTTGATTAATAAACAGCAGAACCACCTTGCTTCTTGCGTGTGTCTCATACTCTATCTCTTTTGGGATATACGGGAGGAGTTGGGGCCTCCCTGCCCGGAGGTCCGCGGACGGCCCAGCCGACCCCGGGAGAATTTCCCCCCGACAAGTTGGAGGCACTGCTGAGATCTGTTTAAGGTCCGCTTTTATTTTTATTTTTCCAAGTATTCACGTTGCGAGGAGGCCCGGCGGTGTGGCCCCCTCTGCCCCCTTTTGAGGACTACAGGACCATCGCGGAACTGCGAGAAGACTGGACAGCGCAATCTGGATATTGGCCCTCGGGAGCCGATTGAGAAGTATCCCGCCCGCGGTTGGCGAGTGTCCAGACGTAGTCCAGACGAGGGGAGGTGGCGAGCTGCTTGGAGGGGTGCACGCAGTCGAGCGGCCCCGCATCAAGAGAACTTGGTGAGTATGCCACACACAACAAGCAATGTGAAATTGTGAGGGAGGGGGAGGAATTGAATACGGGAGGTATTACACAGGTGCGCGGCGAAGGTTTGATAATTTAGTGTTGGCAATGAAATGAATGGTAGCCGGACGAGTGCGAGAGCAGTCCGCTACGTTACGGGAGAGAAGGGGGCGGAGCACGAAAACATCACGTGCGGCCGCTCATAGACACTGATTGGCCTAGGTCGCGACCATGTGTAAGGGTGTGTGTGTGTGCGTGGTTTCCTACGATTTGGCAATTATTGATCAATGAGTAGATGAGGATCCCTATTGATCGAGCAGGAAACTCGATAGATAGATGACGTTTCCCTGTAGGCGGTAGCTAGCAAGTTGCCCAATACCGAAGATAATTGGCTGGTTAAGCCCTCCTGTCGAGGGGCATATCACACGCGAGGCGACGCAGTGTGCGCAGTCCGATTATATTATTGATTACCTTGTTCCAGGAGTGACAGGAAGACAGCTGTGGGGTTAACGGGGGTAGATTGCAAGTGTATTTTGGACTTATAGAATATATGAAGAACTTACCAGTAGTCTGAAGAGATCGGTGACGTCACCAACAGGGCTTACATAGGACATCTCGAGAACCAGGCATCTTTATTTTTGAGTGGTGGGGAGGAGAGCTGTGTTAAGGGCGTGGAAACGGAGGTACACGGTAATGAGTTGATCGGGGGAAGGCGAAAAGGGGGACGTGGCTGCGCACGGAGAACGCCGGCCACGGCAAGTGTAGAAGAGGGAGGAGGAGCAAGTGAAAGTAGGACGGCAGTATAAGATCGTCACAAGGGGCACGCAGCCGCAGGGGCTACGTGCGCCTCGGCCGCAGGGGGCCGTAAGGGTGTTGTATAAAGGAAGAAACGAAAGAAAAGAATATACAAATGTAAATACTATATTTTACTAATTTTTCCTTAGCGGACTATCGCAAGTCCCCAAACTTACGGGGCCAGGTAAAGATATAAGGCTGTATATTGTAAACTGCTAGTGAGATAACCGCTACCAAATAGTGGAAGGGTAACAAGTGGAGCGCTACTATGTCATACGGGACAGGATCGGGGGGGTGGGGGAACACCCTCACTACCCCGCTGCAACACATATGTAAAACACTATCACCCCATAGGGAGAAATTGATCAAGTACAGCATAGAATGGACACAGGGGACGGACAACAAAATGACGACACCATGGCCGCCTAATGGTAGCTTCGATCCATATACCCAACACTCACTATTAAACCATCTGCACAATACATACAAGGGGAAGAAGTTGACGCACCACATGGAGGTGTTCAACTTATGGAGGATGTTCCAAGGGTCCCGACCAGGACCAAACGGAATGTTCATTGTAGGGGAAAAAACGGGAGATAAGGAGATTAAGGAGGAGGGAGAGAATGGGGAAAAGGAGAGTAAAGGCACACAGAACACGGGGAAAGGACGAGAGGGAGGAAAAAAGTGTGACAACTCAACCGAAAATGAAATAAAAAAGGAACAGAGCAACGATACACCTCTAGCGAAGGTAGTGAAAACAGAGGGAGGGGGGTTGCATCCTTTAAGAGAACTAAGAGAAATAGCACGAGAACAATTAAGGGCGGCTGAGGGGTACTCGAACCCGGCATACAGCCCGCCTCCATATACAGCCACAGGTGGCCACACGGGAGAGGAGCGGACTAGTACAACGGGATCAGCCCATAGGAAGATGCTAGCAGGGGAGGGGAGGACTGAAGAAGAGCAGACTACGGACGTAGGAAATGATGAGTGGGTAGCTGCGCAGATACTATTAAAATTACGAGGTTCATTAACAGGAGAAGAGAAGGAGGTGGTAAAGAAAATGGACGAGGATAATACCAGGGAGAGTGAAATGGAAGGGGAAGAGGGGAAAGGAAAGGGGGAAGAGCTGTTAAGACAAAAGGAAGAGACTTTGGAGGAACGATTAGCAGAATTAAGGGATGAGCAGAATGCACTGATCAAGCAGCTCGAAAGGGGGAAAGAGAGAGAGCACGGGAAAGGAAAGAAGGTAAGAATGAGTTGGAAAAAATGAGAGAACAAACTGAGGAGCAAAGGACAGAAGCCGAAAGATTAAAGGCAGCAGCAGAAAGGGTATCAAGAGCAGCACTGCGCGACAGGAAAAAAGAGGAAGAGGAGAAAGAAAAAGAAATGGCAATATGGAAGAAGAGATTACTGTCAGAAACGACAAGGAAATACGAAGAAGGGAGGATGATAGAGAGTATATTAGAAAGGGAGAGGGAGAGATGGGAAAGGAAGAAAGAAGATGAAAAGATATTGGAAAAAATGAGTTGTGAAGTAATGGAAGAATTAAAAAAGAAAAGAGAGGAAATTGGTAGAGAAATAGCGGAGAGAAATGAAGGGGAAAGAGAAGATAGGAGGGGGGAGAGTGAAGTAAGGAGGAATGTATATAGAGGCACAGAAGTAGCAACAACATCAGCACAAAGGGGAGCGATTAGTAAAGAAGAAAAGGGAGGAACGGACCTAATAGACTTAAGAACAGTAACGATTGGGGGGAAAAAGACAGTTTGGGGGTTCCCATTTATGAATGACTTTTGTAGTGAGGAAGAAGAAGGAATGGAGAAGGAAGGAAGAAATAGTGAAAGGGAAAGCCTAGATAAACTATACACCACCCGGACAAATAAAGACTCACCATGGATCTGCAGGAGAAAGGAAGAACTGCAGAGAAGTGGGGAGGAGGAGCATGGAATGACGGAAAGGCAGACACGTGAAGCCACGCCGTCACCGTCCCGTCATACATGCTCCACCACCTCACGCTCATTACGTGCAACATGCCCATCTAAACTCGCGCCCTTCACAAGCGAACTGACACCCTATGCAGGAAGGCTTAGAGACCTCCCTGGACGCAGGCAGGGAGAACGAATACACACGCCCACAATAAATAAAGGAAATGATGAAAGAAGGGGAAGTGGTGGAGGAGAAAGAGTAAAGACCAGGAGAAATATGGACGGAACTGACAATGTAGAAGAGACGGAAGAAGAGGAGGGGTGTGAGGACTCGATTTTGTGGAACCCAGGGGGTAAAACGGGACACAACTTAATGCCTCTTCTAGAGAGGGGAGGGGTTAGACCACAATACGTCCTTTGGAAGCATGCAGACAAGGAAAATATAAAGTGCAGACTCCCATCATTAAGTGGAGGTGCGGGTAAATGGATATATGAAATGGAAAAACACACCGCAGGACAGAAATTGGCAGTGGGAGATGTAAAGGGCCTTCTCATGTCAATATTAGGGGATGCTGCGGATGACATCTGGAAGAGAGCGGGCTTCCCCGGGGAAACAATAACAAACACATCTCACGATGGGGCACCATTCGCAAACTGCAGACATGCATTATGGCAGGCACTGAGGGTACAGTATCCAGACACATCAGACATAGGAGCAATTACCTCGCGCAAGATGCGTGAGAACGAAGATCCTGTTGATTATATCCAGGAAATTCAAGAGAAGTGGCGTATGGAAACTAGAGAACAATGGGACAAAACACCAGCAATATTCTATCATATACTAGTACAGGAGCTCCCAGAAGCACTCCAGAAACAACTGAAGAAAGTAGTGGGGATGGAAGCAAAAGCATGGCCAGAAATACAACTGACTATGGTACATCATTGCAGGACATGGCAAGAAAAAATGAAAAAAAAGGAAGAGGATAGGAAAACGGAAGAGGCTAAACTAGTACAGAAGAAACTCACTAAATACACGATGGAAGGCGCACTAATAACTACACCTGCCACAATAACTCAAAGCCCCACACAAGTAGTGGCTGCACAAGACCCCTCCCAAATACAATCATCGCAGACTGAAACACAACAGATGCCGCCACTCCAACCATACACGACTAACATGGGAGGAGGATACTCAACGCCAGGAGCTGGGTATTATAATTACAACCGGGGAAGGGGAGGAATAATGAGAGGGAGGGGATACGGATTTAACACACAACAACAGGTGGGGGACTTAGAAATTCCTACCCCACCGGGCACCCAGTATACCAGGACAACACAGGAAGCTTTCCATGGCAGAACAGGGAACCACTGGTGTGTTGGATTTGTGGATTGGTAGGCCACATGTCACGTACGTGTAGAGTGAGACCAGGCACACCGTTGTGGAGTGAACAGGGACAACAAGAGCTCACACGAACAGCAGGGCCTCCAGCAACAGCAGACATTGCAACAGGGAAATGGACAACAACAACTAGTAACACAACAACAGCCACGGACATATCCACCGCCTCAACAACAGGTAGCGATTACACAACAACCCCAAGCACAGCAAGTACAGCCACCTGCACAAGTCCAAGACCATAGCATAACCTCAACCAATACCCAACTACAGCAAACACAACTGGGTAGGGTGACAGTCCTGGGACACAACCCTTACACGGGAAGTGGTCAATCATTATACCCCCAATAGGACAGCCCACAGACGACCTTGGTGTGTCCCATCCTGTCGGTAACACCTAATAGTGCAGAGGAACCACGCATAGAGGTAACGATAGGTGACAAAAAATTATCATTCCTTGTTGACACCGGGGCGACCCGGTCTTGCATAAGGGAAGGTAAATTTAAGATGTCAGGTGAAGCCATGAACACCCAAGGATTCTCTGGGGCTAGGGGGTTGGTTCCCTTTACTGATAACATTCCCTTATCAATAGGGGATTATGACATGTCAGTCCCACTTTTATATTCTAGGGCCTCACCAGTAAATATAATGGGGAGAGACATAATGAGCAGGTTGAATATGACGATCTCCTTTACGGAGGACGGCATAATTTGCTCCACTCCAGGAATTAACATGCTTACTGCACGACAGATTATGCAGGCATACTGTGGACAGACAATGATTAGGGCTGAGCCAGTAGATGGTGAACTGTTCCAGTACGGGACGGACATGGCATTTGCATGGATGCCAGGGATAGAGGGAAAGATCTGGAGGAGGCCAGCAGCCTACTTGTTTAGACCAGAAACACCAGCCAACGAACCAGAAGGAAAGGTGATTTCAGTGGACATAGAGAGCATTATAGCAACTGCTGATTACATTGCAGTGCATGCCCAAGACAGAGAAGGAAGAGCATGGAGGGCAGTGATAGCACTAGCAGAGTGATGTAGACTCACCCAGGTGTCAGATGAGGAGCTCTTCTCAGGAGAAAAGGAAGAAGGTGAAATGGTATTTATGATGAGTGTGGAAATATGGCTAAGGGTGACGTACAAACAAGTGGCACAGAAAATTGCAATGGCACTTGAGGCACCCACGTCCACCCCAGTTCCCTTTTTTGAGGAGGATATGGCAAAAGTACCCACATCATTATGGACTACTAGCCCCTATGACGTGGGGTGCATAAAAAGCATAGGGGGGGTAAGAATAAAATTGAAAAAGGGTGCAATACTCCCCAGAGTGAAACAGTACCCACTATCAAAAGAGGCAGATGAGGGCATATATGAAACAATAACGGCCCTTATAAATAATGGCATATTGGTCCCATCAGAATCTCCATGCAACACAGCTGTATACCCAGTGCGCAAGGCTAAAGGTGGATCTTGGCGCTTCATACAGGACCTCAGGCCTTGGAACAACATAGTGGAAGCAGAATACCCCATAGCAGCAAACCCGGCCACAATATTGTGCGGCAGTCCAGCAGAGGCATCACGGTTTATAGTGATCAACCTTAAAAATGCCTTTTTCTCAATACCACTGCACCCAGACTCACAAGATCTGACAAGCTTCACTTACAGAAACACAACGTGGAAACACACCAGATTGCCACAAGGGTACTGCAAGTCACCCTCAATATTTAACAGAGTAATACAGATGGATTTGGGTAACATTGAAGTAGAAAGCACAGTGTTACAGTATGTTGACGACATAATCATTTGCAGCACAAACGAAAAAAGATGCAGAGAGGACTCATTAAAGATGCTGACAATATTGGCTGAAAAAGGTTACAAGGTAGACAAGGAAAAGTTACAATACTGTCAGGAACAAGTACTTTACATTGGACAGCTCATATCCCAATATGGAAGACAGATTGCACCACAAAGAGCACAGGCAATTTTAAAAACTCCATTGCCACAAACAGTGAGAGAATTACAGCAGTTCCTGGGCCTGTGCAACTACTGCAGAGCATGGGTATTTGATTACAGCTCATACATAGGACCCCTACTTGAGGGGTGGTTAAAAGAAGCTAACAAAGGGGAGAAAAAGTTGGGGTGGACAATGGAAATGAAAGAGGCTTTTGATGAACTGAAAGATGCAATATCAACCGCTCCGGTACTGGCCACCCCAGATTATGAACGACAATTTTTTATATTTTCACATTGCGACTCAACAGTAATGAAAGCAGTGTTGGCTCAAAAAACAAGCATGGGCTACAAACCAGTAGCGTTTTACAGTGGCCACTTAGATCCTGTGATGCTAGGTCATTTCCCTTGCGAACAAGGTCTCGCCGCAGCTGCCTTTGCGGTAGAGAAAGCATCAGCAATCGCCATGGGGTGCCCAACCACACTATTTGTGGAACATGCACTATTTGCAATATTGAACAAGCCTAAGTCCACACTAACAACGCAGAGGGCGTCAGGTTACGAGATAATATTATCTAGAGCTGAACTATCAATTGTTAGATGCAGCACGGTCAACCCTGCAAGGTTTATAGCAGAAGCAATTGAGGAAGGAGACTATGCACACGATTGTACAAAGACTACTGAAATGTATTCATGCACTAGAAGGGTTGAAGAGAATGCACTAGACGGAGGTGATCTCTTGTTCATTGATGGGTCATCAACAATTGACCAAAGTGACGGGATTAGGAGAACTGGGGCAGTAGTGGTAAGAATGACGGAGGTACCGGTGTGTGTGGCGATGAAATGCGTACAATTACCACAGCATTACTCTGCCCAAGCAGCGGAATTAGTAGCACTGATCTTGGCTTTGAAGGAAAGCTTTGACAAGCGAGTGACCATATATTCCGACAGTGCATATGTCACATCTACTGTCCACTCAGGGTTGTCCAAGTGGAGGAGAAGAGGGTTTAGGAGAGCTGACGGCACCCCAGTGCAACATGCCCTCTTATTGGCTGAACTAATTGAAGTAATAAATGACCCCCAAGAATTAGCTTTGGTCAAATGCACCGCACACACTAATGGAGAAGACCATATTTCAAAAGGGAATGCAGCAGCAGACGCACACGCGAAGTATGCTGCATATTTTGGCGAGATATGGAACCCCCCAGAGTCAGAGAGAGGGAGGGGAATAGCTAAGGAGATGTTAATAAGAGAAGGGTACACCCATCTCCCAGCCACACAGATAATGGAGCTACAAGCGGCTGCACCAATGGCAGAAAAAGAAATATGGGTAAAAAGAGGATGTACAATGTCGCCAACTGACGCACTATGGCGCGCCAGGGTAGCACTGGAAAGATGGTAATGCCACTGGCACTATTGAAAACCGCCCTGAGCCAACTACACCACCCAGCCCACACAGGCAAGGAAGTCATCGCAGCACGAATTAGGGAAGATTGGTTCTGCCCCGAGTTAAATTCCCATGTGTCAAATTTTATCAGCAATTGTCTCACATGTCAGCAGTTCACGGCCGGTCACACGCTGAAGGTGATAAAAGGTACTATACCCCGGCCACAGGGACCCTTCCGACACATCCATATTGACTATGTTGATATGATCAACGTATGTCAAGGAAATAGGTATATGATTGTAGTTGTGTGCCCATTCTTGAGGTGGATTGAGGCAGGGCCCTGCTCACACCCAGATGCATTCCGAGCAGCTAAATTCCTAGTGAGGGAGGTCTTCCCCAGGTGGTGAGTGTGCGAAATACTGCGGTCAGACAATGGGCCGCATTTCGCCAATGAAATGTTCCAGCATATCACATCCTTACTGAACATCAAGCATAAATTTGCATGTGCATATCACCCGCAGGCCAACGGAATATGCGAACGCCTGAATGGCCTATTAAAAGAGGCAATTGCAAAAATACAGCAAACAACAAAGAAGAGTTGGCTGTATTGCCTTCCGCTAGCCCTATTTGAGCTAAGGAATAGACCAGGCTCCGACCACCACCTCACCCCTCACGAGGTGGTGACCGGACGCCAAATGCGCCTTCCTCTGACGCCAACATCAAGAGCATTTACCGACCATGAGAGTACTGCAAGTGTCCTTGGTGATGAAATGTACCAATATGTGTCTTCTTTGATTACTAGTGTAGTGTTTGTGTCTCAACAGCTCGAGCGCACGCGGGCGGGTCTAAGAGTGATCAACAAGAAGACGCGGATGAAGAATTGGAAAAGGGAAAACTGTGCAAAATTGCCAAAGGTGACCACGTACTACTCCGCAATTTCAACAGAAAGTGGAACAGCCCACGCTTCACTGGCCCCCACCTGGTAGAGGAAGTATCAACGAGAGCAGTAAAGCTACAGGACAAACGTGCTTGGAATCACCTACACGACGTAAAGATCTGCAAACTCCAGACCCGCCCTAGCGTCACCGACAGGGCCATTGGAAGAGCAGCAACAGCGTCGCCAACGGAGGAAGGGACTTCTACCGCAACTAACGGCCAAAGTGTCCCCATACCCTGCCACCCCCCTGATTCCCCAGAGACAACTACTGAAATAGAGAGGGGTAATTACCATATGGCCCACCCCATGGTCACACGATCAAAGAGTAAAGAAACCTCTACCAGTTGAGCCCCAAACCCTCTGCCCATTGACCCCCTACCCACTGCAGTAATAACCCAACTGAAGGACATTGTTTTGCACATACACATGTAAACACTTGAATGCTCTCTTTTTTTTTCTCTCGCACATGCAGGTATGGTGTATTATTGCACTGCTAAGACAGATAACTAACAAAGTTCACTGCCCAGGAGTAGATGATACCCTCAGACAATAACTACCCTGAAGAATTATCGCACCAATTTGTCTATTACATAAAAAGGCCAAAGTACCTGAAAAGGAGGAGGGTACGTGTCTACTACACAGCACTTCTCTTGGCCATAGAACAATCAATGCCCCACCTCCACCCATACTTGTCTGTCCTAAGAGATAGATCGCTTAGATTGGCGTGGGAACAGCTCTTCGCCTGGGCACTGAACGACTACTTGATAGGGAGAGCTTGAAAACAACAACTAACACTAATAACAAGCATATTGAGAATTTTCAGGCGGGCAACTTTAACGTCGCAAGAATTAGCTGCCGGACTGCAGCAAGGTAAGAGCAAAATGCCGGTGAGACTAGCCTCTGTAATAAAGATGATAGGGATTTTGATGATCACCGGGTTTGTGGCTGCCTCTGTATGGCGGAACAGCTATGCTATCAATATTTTTGCTGTACCCAAACCTAATATAACCCCACCCCCAGCTGCAACAGGTGTTACGTCAGGTGGTACTAGCAAAATTCCACAAAGGGAAATAGAGTTAAACGCAGCACATACTTAGACAATAAAGATATTGACAACTACATACAAAATTCAGCACACGTCTCAAACAACATGTGATACCAACATATGACTCAAATAGGTAAACAAACAACAGAAGACAGCTGCTACATCTGCTCATTGATCCCATACGCCATGAGTGCTTCCAGAACTTTCATTGCCACGGAAATAGATGAAAAAACAGCACGGTGTATAATATACCTGGCACTGTTCCAAACGAAAGGGAGATTTCAAGGGAACACGGTGCACCTGGTATGGAAATCACGAGACACATACCCGTACGAAAATAACTTCCTTAAGAGTTATTTGAGTTACCACAAGGCCAGTTTACATGCTGAAGCATTCAGATATATAACAAGTGGCCCTGAAAAAGGAGAAACAAAGAAAGTTACACTACAGTACCTCCCATGTGATTGGTACGCCACTGAAGTTCCTGGTAAACAAGGATGTTGGGAAAGACCACTGATAATAATAACAGGGAAGGTGTATCTGGGTGACAAATGGGACACAGGAGTGGTTGGCAGCAACATGGTAATGAGAGAAGATACTACAACCATTGCTGAACACAACAACAGATGTTGGATGACTTGGGTCAAGTACGTACCCATGCTAACGTGGATAGAGAAGGATGAAGACCCAATAACAATACTGCCGATGACTGCACCTAAGGTATGCTACCAACACAAAGGAGAAGTGGACGTAGGATACAACACCAACTGTGCAAGCGTGACAGAGCTACCTGAGGGGGGAGCAGGAACAGCAGTAGTAATGGACCATTACTGGGCCTGTGGAGAAAAGGCATACCACACGCTGCCCCCTCTGTGGACTGGTGTATGCACAATAGTACACGTTAATGTACCTTCACTAGTGGTGCCCCAGAAACATGTCAATGTGGCGAACTTCCCCAAAATGGATGAAGGAAACAAGAGGAAGAAGAGATCTGCACAGCTTCAGAAGGGGCCAGAGCACCGAAACAACGGCAACAGCACTGTCCTGAATAGAAAGAAAAGACAAGGAGAACCTCTGACAGGAAATTAATTGTGGGGAAGGTCGGAAACAGCACTCACTTAAATTCTGCCAGAACACAGACTATTCAGCAGAGCAGCAATGTTCTTCTCCTCAATAATACATCTGGGACTACAGGCTTACGCAAATGCAAAATGGCTCCAGATAACTAGATGGGAACTAATGATGACAATTAACTCTACAGTAAATGGATTCAACGCAATAAAAGAGGAACTGCGAGCAGTGAGGATGGTAGCACTACAGAACATATATGTACTGGACCTCCTCACAGCAATGGAAGGAGGAGTTTGCGCAAAGATAGGACAATCATGCTGCACATTCATTCCTGCTAACGATGCTGACAATGGTACACTGACAGAAGCAGTATCACAATTGGCCCAGATGCACTCCAAAATGATGGATGAAAGTAAAGGTGTAAAAAAGGATGAGAGCTGGTTTTCGACGCTATGGTCATGGATGCCATCTTGGCTGTCAGATGGACTGAAGATCATAGTTGGATGCATTATTTTGGCTGGAGGTGCACTTATCATAATAAGATTTTGGAAGGCCCGGAAAGCACGCACCACAGACGAGATGATCGAAATGGTCGGTATGCACCCCTTGATGCCAGCAGATGACTGCCAACACACAGGCACAATAATAAAAGAAAGAGAGAGGTTGCGCAACCAGATCATCACTAACCACCTGGACCCACCATCTGTGAAGCTCGAAAACCCAAGAAACCCAAGGAGCTACATAGGGAAATGGGTATACTGCACACCTGGAGGAACCTGTGTATATATGTACTGGTCATTTGAAGACCATGTTAACCACTATGGACATTTGGGAGGAGTAACTAAAATATGGAGAGTGAGAGGAGATAAGGAAAAGGATATGTTTGTGGTCGACAAGTCGACCAGAGGGGGGACTGAAGTGGGAAAAGTGAACAAAAGGCTCCCACCAATCCCCTCCCAACCCTGGCCTAGAGGATCACGGCCCAGACACCCGCCATGAGAGGAGTTTGCCCATCTCCCAGACGACCAAATACCCTGGTACAAGAACATACGGATGTGCCCACTCGCGTGCCCACCCGCCTGCCCACCAGCCTGCCCTGCACATGCCGACACCTGCGGCATGGATGGACTCGACTAAACCATCCAGCACCAAATCAACACATCGTTAGAGAT
Source organism: Ambystoma mexicanum (assembly GCF_040938575.1). Lineage (NCBI taxonomy): Eukaryota > Metazoa > Chordata > Amphibia > Caudata > Ambystomatidae > Ambystoma > Ambystoma mexicanum. Next base: position 178,941,574 of record NC_090929.1, read on the forward strand.
GCCATGACGACCTAGCCAACGGTCAGCACACTCGTGCAAACATACACACCGGACATTCCCACACCAATCCACACGAAGAACATACTCAGTGCTATGACGTAGGCGACGCACACACCCACGGATGTGCATCTTTATTATTTTCCACATAGGCTTTTCAAAATGCAGAAACGCAAGACGCATAATGAACTCATCTAAAAAGGCTTGCTCACGCTTCTTCTAAACCCATGTACCATAATGAGAAATATAATGAAGACACGATACTGAGGATAGAGCAATATGATACCATAACCTAAAGCGCTCTGTATCAAACGGTCCCACCTATGCACCAGGCCCAAGTAGGCCGCAAGCAAAAGCCTCCATGAACATTGAATGAGCAAGAGTTCTGTTGCTGACCCTGCAGAATGAGCCCAGCGAAAGCAGACAGTCAAGGGCACAACGTTGCAAACTCTCATACCGCAAGCCGACGCCAAGGTCACACCTGCAAGATAAGCCAGGCACACAGTGAGAAATGCAATATTAATTGTGCAGAATTCTGCCTCAACCACGGTCCCACCTCACATGACCAAGCCGAACCTGATAGGGTGCCAAGCCCAGGAGGAAGAAGGCGCCTGGATCCCCCGTCTCAAGAGACAGGCAGATACAATTAAGCGACTCAATGGACATCTGCGGCGTTGGGAGTAGTCGGCCTTCCTGCTTATGAATAAATCCTCACATTGTCTGCACATACCCATAGTGAAACATTGTTGCAAGTGACAGGTGCACCGCGAGCTGGGAACAGCGATGGTCCCAGACTGGGGGGCTCGCGGGTGAACCAATCAGAACATGGGGCCCTTATCACTGACGCCATTAACATTGACCAATCCTCAGGGGTCTTCATGTAACAATTTTTATGTATCAAACTGAAGGGACAACCCAAGTATACCACCTGACTGACCCTTAACCAATAACAACGTTCTCTATACGTATGCTATACTAACCCTACCACTCGGGGAACTGTTACACCTCGCCCTCGGCCGCGCCACGTTTCCCGGGTTCTGCCTCGTTGCTCTCGTATGCGCAAGAACAATTGGGGAATTCCAGGTAACACCAGAATAAGGGACAGGAAAGTGATCGCCCTTCATAAAGGGTTACGGCGCCGGCATGCGCCCTTCTTATCGCGCTGGCAGCTGCCATGGCAAATTTCTACACGAACTACAGTATCCAGAAAACCTGTTACGTTGTAGTTCTCAGCGTTGAGATGGGAGCCTCATTTTCAAACGATACGCCTCTTTGTTGTTATTTATTCCACAGCGGCATACAGAACGCTGCTTCTGTTTAAAGTTACAACCGGCATACTTTCCGAAGTGCTCTCCCTGTATCTTGAATTGTGAAGTCCTTGTTTTTCCCGTGTACCGATCCTGCCGGCACACGGACTCCTTCTTCTGAATCCTCGATTGAACTGTTTTCTGACCACCCGTGTACCAGACCCCTTGCCTGCTTTCGGAACTCTTGAACACTGATTCTGTTGTGTTTCTTGACCGCCCGTGTACCAGACCCCTTGCCTGCTTCCGGAACTCTTGGACACTGATTCTGCTGTGTTTCGTGACCGCCTGTGTACCAGACCCCTTGCCTGCTTCCTGGACTCTGGGATAGTAACTACTCCGGTAAGAAAGACTCTAATTGGAATCCCATCTTCTGTGGAGTTCGACTTCATTCCTAAGTGCATCTTTTGAACGCTTTGCTGTGGTGCACCACCCCGAAACCAGTGCGACCCTCGTTCCGTTCAGGGATAGCTACCTTACTAACCTCCCTATTTTTTATTTTATACTTTCGTTGTTTCCCAGGACTCTTTACGTCAATCCTATTTCCATCAGGGGTAAAGTATAGTTTTCTTGGTTTTTCCATACTGAAGAATTATACATTAGCCATATACTAAAGCCTCTCTACTTTATAGGTTGCTCCGGTTCCTTTGGCTTAAGGGGAGATTAAACCAGGTACTACTAAAGGGGAATAGTCTTGGGAAAAACCAGATTCATTATTGGCAGATTGTTTAACTTGTTATCCTTTCCTTTACAGCCTGGGTTTGAGACGGTCTGTTCTCCCCGCTTTTTTGATCGATCGGTCCCCTTGTCTGTACAGTTCAGCAGGTGGTCATATCGGTTTAAAGAGTTCATTCCCTCACAGAGAGGAGGCTTGGGTGGAGGCTCCAACCCTAGCTCCTTCAAGCAACTCCCCAGCAATAGAGGTCCGGCCTGTTTACGTACTCTCCATTCCGGTGAGTAACAGGAACCAATCCAGAGTGGCGATAGGCTTTTTGCTAACTTTCTCAGGTGACGCAAGTAGCGCGTCATGCTAAGGTAAAAAGGGCCTGCGAGCCCCACGATGTTGAGAGAGTGTCAGGACGGACGCGTACGATCCTTGACCCCTCCCTGCCGTTTTGTTTAATAAACAGCAGAACCACCTTGCTTCTTGCGTGTGTCTCATACTCTATCTCTTTTGGGATATACGGGAGGAGTTGGGGCCTCCCTGCCCGGAGGTCCGCGGACGGCCCAGCCGATCCCGGGAGAATTTCCCCCCGACAAGACATCTCATGGGTAAAGGGAGCCGGAGCGCAGCCAAGTGTATGGTAGACTCTGAGGGCCAAACACGAGCCACAGTGACAAGCAACCTACACCTGGCGTCCTGCCTTGCCATCCCTAACAATACAAGACCCATAACTGGACTGCTGCCTCAGCCCTCTACAACACAACGCCCACATCAGAGCTCCAAATGTTGGCACACACAGCACAGTAAGATACATGATTTGCCCAGAATGATACACACTAGCTACATGTTTCAGCTGGGATGTGAACCCACTCTGCACTTCACCACACATCATCTCAGCTCTTGTTGGTAAAATATGTGTTCATAATGTTGTGCTTGAAAGAGCTTAAATAATACTCAAATTACTTGAAAAGTACACACATCACATTATAAACTGCTTTGCCGCATATATAAATCCTTGAAAAAAAAATTACCCCAAATAAGTAAGGTTGTAGTCATGTTTTCCCAATTCTAAATGGAAGACTACAAGTACCAGAATGTAGTGTCAGCCTAAAAACTCCCATTGCTTTTGAAACTACACTTTCAACACTGCTGCTCCTCTTAAATTGTGATCTCACTGTATACCATTATGCAGACACTCGGCACACTACTAGTCTCACACTGTAGTCTCACACTGTATACCATTATGCAGACACTCGGCACACTACTAGTCTCACACTGTAGTCTCACACTGTATACCATTATGCAGACACTCGGCACACTACTATCTCACACTGTAGTCTCACACTGTATACCATTATGCAGACACTCGGCACACTACTAGTCTCACACTGTAGTCTCACACTGTATACCATTATGCAGACACTCGGCACACTACTAGTCTCACACTGTAGTCTCACACTGTATACCATTATGCAGACACTCGGCACACTACTGGTCTCACACTGTATGCCATTATGCAGACACTCAGCACACTACTGGTCTCACACTGTATGTCATTATGCAGACACTTGGCACACTAATGGTCTCACACTGTATACCATTATGCAGACACTCGGTACACTACTAGTCTCGCACTGTATGCCATTATGCAGACACTCGGCACACTACTAGTCTCACACTGTATGACATTATGCCATTATGCAGACACTCGGCACACTACTAGTCTCACACTGTATGACATTATGCAGACACTCGGCACACTACTAGTCTCACACTGTAGCCTCACACTGTATACCATTATGCAGACACTCGGTACACTACTAGTCTCACACTGTATGCCATTATGCAGACACTCGGCACACTACTGGTCTCACACTGTATGCCATTATGCAGACACTCGGCACACTACTGGTCTCACACTATATGCCATTATGCAGACACTCGGCACACTACTGGTCTCACACTGTATACCATTATGCAGACACTCGGCATACTAGTCTCACACTGTATACCATTATGCAGACACTGGGCACACTACTAGTCTCACACTGTATACCATTATGCAGACCCACAACTCACTGCTCTTTTCACAGCTATGCAGATGCTCGACTCACTTCTCATCTCGAACCATGATTCAGACCCTCAGGTCACTACTTATTTCACACCGTGATGCACAATTTTAGCTCACTTGACCTTATACGCTGCGTTTCACACTCTCGGCTTGCTTTTGACCGCACACCTTAAGCACTTTGGCTTAAGGCACTATATAAAACCAAATAAAATACAAAATACATAAAATACACCTCATCATTCGCTAGGATACAGATCCTTAGCCCACTGCTCATCATACACCATGATGCTCACCTTTGACCCCTCAGCATCTCACACTGACCCTCCAATCGCTGATCATTTTACTCCATGATAAAGACCATTGACTTACACTCAGCTCACACTGTTTATTGGGCGAATATTGGCTAGTTAATCTAGTAGTTTGGCAAGTTAGTTTGTTGACGATTTTACATAAACCCAATATTTATGTATCTGAACTGGTCTTAGTGACATATTCAACTTCTAAAAGTATAATTTCAGTGTTGGCTGTACAGTAAGGTTTAGCTGTTGAGGGGAACACTTGCCAACCCTCTATACAAACCTACAAATGGCTAAGTTAAAACTTTTTTTGTTCTGGATCGTAGAAAGAAATGAGGTTTATTTGAGCCCTTTTCAGTGTAAAGATTGGATAGTTAACTGGCGGTGTGGGAGGACATTGATAGTGATGGAGGTGAGTCAGGGATGAGAGGGCTGTGAGGCCTTGTGCTGTGGGTGGCCCAGTAAGTCACACAGATGTCGTCTACACATGACTATGCAAATGTATTTTCTTCCCCCGGCAGAAGCAGGTGGGACTTAGGCCGTCTTTTCACATGGCAGGCAGTTGCTTGGAACTCAAGCTGAGCTCAAGCCAGCCACTTGTCCCAAGCCAGTCTGAGCCATGCCTGACTTGACCAGCACCGCCTGTAAGCTGTGTTTATCCTGCTGCCAAATCAGAATATATAAAAGGTAAGTGTAGCACAGGAAAAGCTGTTGCAAAGGGGTAGTAGCAGATATGTAGATTAAACCCGGTGGAGACATGTGACGGCTTTAGAGAATTTCAGTCTCCAATAAGCTACCAGGACACACCATGGGTTGCTGGCAGGGCACATTAGCTGTGGTGGCAAAAAACACAGAGCTGTATTGTCACCAGGGAAGCTCCTTTCTGGGGGCCACCCTGGCCTGAGGGTGTCTTCAGGGTCACCCAATTATTCCTCCAATAGAACTGATGATGGGCCTCGCCATTACAGACCCTTTGGAAAAATGGTGCTTACATTGTTGTGCTGAATGCACAACTACACAATTGGCCTCATTACAAGTATGGAGGTAGCCAATGCCGCTTTTAGCAGCATGGCTACCCCCATACTGGGTACCGGGTCCGGGTTCCTTGAATGGGGAAATACCGGGCCATTCCGACCTTGGAGGACGCAGTATTTCCCCATTCAAGGAACCCAGGCCCGGTACATCCCTATTCCCATTTGAGCCCCAATGGGGCTCAATGGGAATGGGGAGGATGCTAACAATGGGCCCGTTAATGACGGGCCCCTTGTTAGCATCCTGGTCTGCTTGCGGGACCCGTGTCCTTTGCGGGTCCTGTGAGCAGACCTCGTAATGAAGCGGTAGGGGGTTAACGGCGCCGGCAGCTCTACTGGCGCCGTTAACCCCCTAACGCCTTCCTCATAATGAGGGCCAATGATGTCTTCACAGCAGTGTAATCTAATATTCTGCTGTCTTTATGCATTTGCTTCTCTGTATTTCCCTTTCCTTTACTTCCACTCTCCTGTTCACAACCAGTGCTTTGAAGTGATGTTCCAGTTGTGTAAATAGCTCGACAAGCAACCAACCTGATGTACCATTATGTCTAATTTCCTTTGCTTTTGGGGAACAGAAACCAGGACACTGATTGCGAACAGGAACAGCCCAGTAGCACAGTTGTACAAATGGATCTAAATGAGCCTTGAACTAATGATATCCTTGCAGAATCTCCTGTTAATTCTTTCAACGACAACTCCCTCAAAGGGTAACATGGGGCATCATTACGACTTTGGAGGCAGCCATGCCTCTTAACATGGGCATGGGTGCCTCCAAAATCGGGTCCGGGTTCCCTGAATGGGGAAATACAGGGCCATTCCGACTTTGGAGGGCCCGGTATTTCCTCCCTCAGGGAACCCGGACCCGGTCCTTCCCCATTCCCATTCGAGCCCCCATAGGGCTCAATGGGAATGGGGAGGGAGCTAACAACGGGCCCGTTGTTAGCTCCTTGTCCCCCTCGCGGGACCCGCTCTGGACGTCTGGTAAAACCTCTGGAACGAGATGTCCAGAGCGGGTCCCGTGAGGGAACCTCGTAATAGGGCGGAATGGGATTAACGGCGCCGGCAACATTACCGGCACCGTTAATCCCATTCCGCCCATCTTTCAATGAGGCCCATAGTATTTTAAAGACAAGTCATCCAATTGTGTAGTTATCTGCAAAATAATTAAGTGCATATAGTTTTCCCATCATGAGTTGTTCACTCACTGTTCCTTCCTCTGCATGGACACAGATTACATTTCCTTTGATTGGTAGAATCAGGATTTTGGAGATTAGAAGCAGATTGTGACTGGTCCCCTCCTGCATCTGGGTTAGAATCTACTGACCACGAGACTGCACCACCTCCAGAAGTCTCCTTCAAAGTCTGCATTGAAGCAGACATATTATTCTGAAAAGACATTAAGGACATGGCTCCTGCCACAGTATTGCTGCATACAAGAGCATATTCGGGTGAGGGTGATCCCTACAATGCCCCCTTTTCAGGATCAACCGAAGCATCAGACTCATGTAGCATCAGTGAGATAGGAACTCAAGTTACAGTCGTAGGTCATGTAACTGGATGTGGTATTGAACAACCCTCGATGTCAACTGAATTTACCACTTCATCAGAACAGAGGGCATGTGGAAACTCGGAGGCTTTCAAAGTTGAGCGCGACGCTCTGGTTTCAACCAGACAAGAAACACTCTGCCCGCTAACAGCGCATTTAGCATGAGGAGCAGAACGATCAAGTGGAATCAGTGATGCAATAATATTACTGGCCCTGTGGCCTTGGTATTGTATATTAAATATGGTAGGAGGTGGAAATTACTGTGAAAGGGAAGGAGGGGGCGTTATTAATCACGCTGTCTGCTGATTTGATGTTTTGGGCACTCAGACTGCTAGTGTCCAAATTCTTTGCAGTAGTTGCGTTGATCATTATACACAAATCTGCTAAGCCAACCTTTACGGTAAACAAACCATTTTGATTATTTTCTAATAGATTTACCCGACTTGGGGCCTGTGAAAGAACTCTGGGTAATTCACATTCGACCTTAACGGTGTGGTTATACTCATGAAGCACCCTCAAAGGAACAGATAAGTTTCTAAGTTTCTAACAGGTTCTGACCTTTAAGCACATAGGGGGGGAGGTGTATTTTTGACTCGGGCATAATCAGCTATTGTGACATTTTTAGAAGCACAACCCTTATGTCAAGTCATGCACATCTTCCCTTTGCTTTTCCTCCACGCTTTCCCTCAGACTTGTATCATTTGGCACGGGTAGTATAGCTCAGTGACAAAGTGCTCGTCTTGGAAGTAAAGCGACGCAGAGCAACGCAGGTTCAAATCCAGGGTCTTTGCTTAGAAACCTCTTCGGTATTAAGCACGTTATGAATAAACAATTATATACAATTATCCCAGGCATCCCATCCATTATGAGCAAACCCATGTATTGGGTATACCTGGGATGGATGGGACAAACAAGTGCAAGATCCATGAGAGAATGTGGAGCAAAATGAAACATCACTACATTTTGTTGCAGTACACATTGCCAGTCCCTGTCTCAGATGATTGCCACCTTGATGCTATCCAAAAGGGTGTGATTGAACCTCTCCAAAATTCCATTAGATTTGGGATGGTACAATGCACACTTAGAATGCTTCATCCCATTCACGGCTAGGAAACACTGTATTACCTTCGAGGCAAGTTGAATACCATTTTCTGTACTCAGTCTAGTAGGAATCTCTTCAATCCAAAATACCTCTTCTAAGAAACCAATCACAGTTCTCCTTATGGTTATGTTATTTTGGCCTCCGTCCATTTAGAAAACATGCCAACCTGAGAAAGTATGTAGCGACAACCCACACCAGGTACACTAATGGGCCCAATTAAGTCAAATTCCACCTCCTCCCAAGGGTCACTAGGCAATTGCTGAGTCCCCATTGGCTTCTTCCTCTTACGCTGTACACAATCACTGCTTACCCAATCACTGCTCCTACATACCTGGCAATTCCTGAGTATAGCATTTACATCTTTTAAGTTGTCTTCATAAAGTTCTGAATACTGCAGTAAGACTTATGTATAAGTTACCTTAATATGAATCAATCTCAACTTCCCAGCATGCTATACACTGACTTCCGATTACCCAATGTATTACTTTCAAAATCCTTTGCTTGGTTTTCAGATGTCTTCATGAACTAGCCCCTAAGAATCTTGCTGATAAGCCCCTACCATGTCAACCTTCATGCTCATTACACTCTTCAAATTTGAATTTACTGATCAGCCCTTCCTCAAACTGTGTTACAAGAGGCAACAGACATTTTTCGGTGTCCAGACCCCATCTACGGTGCTTATTACTCCCTCACATTCTGAAATGATAAATCCCTTATCACAATCCTCAAAGAACTAAACATATTTTATTCAGATAATTCCTTCATTATTCTTACAGTACAGCATGGTTTCACACGTTTTTGACAAATGCGCCCAGATGCAATAGGCACTGCCCGGCAGGTTGCCACCCAACGTTATGCGCACTAGAAATATAGTGTTAAAATAAAAAAAAAATCGAATCATATCTTCGACACCTGGCCACCATTAATCAAGCCTTTAAAACTCAATAATTTTCTCCATCCCTAAATGACCATCATGTAGAAAACCCACAAACTGCCCACATACTCCATCAGGCGAATTTCCCTGGACCCTCTGAGGATGAGTCCATCTTGTACAGATAGCTCCCCCTTGACTCTTCTGTAAGGCGTCAATTGTAGTACTGTTTGGAAAACCTCATCGGCAATATAGAGGGGTGTCTTAAAAAAGGCGACTAGTGCGTTGAAAGCTGAGGAAGGCTGATTTATTTCTTTAACAACTGAGTACTTCAGGATACAGGGATTCCCGAGCTTCCCAACCTTACTCTCTTACAGCATTTTATGGCAGATCACACTGATGGCATTGAACAGAGTCAGATGACATCAGCAATAGGCCTTATGGAGAATGAAGGAATAACATTCCCAAACAAACATGGCTGATATAAACTACATTTCCCAACACAGCGCCGTTCCACATCACCTTTTTCAAATTTGACTCTTGCAACACAGCCAGAAAATCTAAGTCGCTGTGTATCAGTACATCCAAATAAATACCACCACGGGAACAATACGTAGGATAACCAATCTTACATAATATCTCCAACCCTAAAAAACTCACTGATATAGAAGGGCTCAATAGAAATTAATGATCCTCGTATATAGCAAGTAAAGTTACAGTCATGGGTCGTGTAACTGGATGGGGTATCGCTCGACACTCGATATAACTGAATTCACCACTTAATCTCAGCAGAGGACGTGTGGAAACTCTGAAGCTTTCAAAGTTGAGTGGGACACTCTGGGATCAGCTAGACAAGAAACACTCTCCCCGCTAACAGCACATGTAACATAAGGAGTGGAATGATCAAGTGGAATCAGTGATGTAACAATATTACTGGCCCCATGGCCGTCCTATTGTATAGTAAACATAGTAGGCGTCGGTGGAGGAGATGGAAATGACTATGAAAGGGAAGGAGGGAGCGGCATTGGTCATGTTGACTGCTGAGCTAGATGATATGGGCATTCAGACTGCCAGCGCACAAATACTTTGGAGTAACTGCGTTGAGCATTATACACATACCTGCTAACCTGACCTTTGCGGTAGAGAAGCCATAATGATTATTTTCTAATAGATTTACCACAGTGAGGGCTTTTAAAAGAGCTCTGGGTTACTTAGCTTGTTGAAAGAGACCATGATCATCGGGTCCCACCATTGAAGATGATTAAGGCCAGTGATGGCAAGACTATTTCAGTCATATACACTATTATTAATCGTCGCAATGTTCAATGGGCAAAGAGGCATTCTGAATTATTTACACATCATTTGTGATGAAATGTGCCCATTACTGAGTGATTTCTTATTTGAGGAACCACCCAGTAGGATGAATGGAACACTATTTTATTAAAATCTGGGGGCACATATTAATCTTTTTCCAACTTGCCCCGTTCAACCCAACAACTGCCCTTAAGGTTACCTCATATTGTTACTACGAGGACTGCAGAAAGGTTAAATCAGAACTTCTCATGATGCCAAAGTTAAACAGGGAAGACCATTTGCAAAATGTTCCAAAATTAAGATCTGAGCATGAAACTATGATCTGTATAAAAAAAGGCAACTATGATGCCGGGTTCGAAAGAACTGCAACAGGCAGTGAGTGAACGCCGCCAATCAGCAATTTGGAAAGTTATTATTCATGGTGGATCTAATGTATCTATTGGGGGTACACTTTCGCTCACCCTACTTCCGTCAAAGGGGACCCCACTCCAAAAGACTCAGACGGCTGGTCAAGTCACAAAGGTTTATTTGTCAATCTTCTGCAGAAGGGCATGACTTCAGCGTCCTAGAGAGAACGGGGAAGTGAGCTGATAAGCATTAGGTCTGCAGGGTTTATATACATTTTCAAATGTCATTGGTTCCAATCTCTAGCACGTGCACAAAGAAGGAGTTTACATAAGCATAGCAGTTAGTCACGTAATCTTCCTTCCCCCATCCCTCCTTCGTGCAGAAGAGTTCCTCGTAAACAGACTCCTGGGGTGAGCTGATAAGCCTAAAACTGCACAGTCATTACACCCTTCTCGGCATCTCAGGGGCCCTCTTCAGGGAATCCACTTCTGCTGTTCATGACAATCTTGTATCTGTCGTGCCAGGCCTTTACCACCCTCTGCCCTTCCCTTCTTCTTGGAATTCGACATCTGTTAACAAGAAAACAAATTTTGCAACATTGCCTAGTCACACCTAATCTCCCTTTTCTACTCTGGGGCTCTACAGGATTCATCTTGCTACAACATGTGCATGGACTTACTAATTTGTGTATCCACAATTTCCCCCTTTTGCTCATGTTGAGCAAGATTATATGCCAATCTTATTCAAATCCTCCATTTCCTTCAACCACATTATCCGCAAATGCTCCTTTTCCTGATGAGAGGGGGTATCCTGTACCTTGCGGGCTGTCCTGCTACAGCAATCCATACAACCTCCAATAAGCATTGGAGAACATTGTATGCATAGGCAGCAAACCAAGACTAAGCCTATCATTACCAGTATTGGGGTTAGCAACTTCCAGCCAAGATCTTTCAGTAACTTCATCCACCAACTATCTCCGACCCCCTCCTCATAGTGGATTGTCTCGGCTATCTTATGTAACCTGGATATCCCGGACAACACTCCCTCACTTGCATCGGGAATATACATGCAACATTGGGAACCCACCATAGTGCAAACTCTGCCCCTTTCTGCTGTCAACACATCCAACACTTACCTATTCTGTAATGCAACTAACCGTATGGCCTTCATCTCATATGTAATATTAGTGAGTATATCAGCTGTTTCACTAATCATGGTCTCCACTGCCCTACTTAGTCTGCGTACCTCTTGGGAGTTCCGGAATATTTCTACAGGGAGTGTCATTGCCTTTACTATGCCAATAAATATATCCAGATCAGTGTCTGATTGGTCAAGCCCTTTCCTCATCTCTCTCTTATAACTGTGTTTAGCATACATTTCTTTAGGGGTATAAGTCATAGCAGCAGGTATTATCCTTGCAAAATAACATGTTCCCGAAAAGTTCCTGGGAAGCCATAGATAAGCTCTTTTATTACAAACATAAGCATACCCTTCAATCTCACCTATACCCCTACTATACCTAGAAAGATCGTATATTATACTACATCCCAAAATAGTTTCTCCTTTCATTCCCTTGAAACAAATATTCTTCCTTGAGTACTCTCTGGTTACCATCAAGGGGGGTGGAGGTAATTTCCCTACCCTTGCCTGACCTACAAGGTCTCTTGAAGAGTAGGTTACTCCCTCCTGTTTCATTTTATGAACTATACCTGCTGATATGTCTGACCATTTCATTGTAAAGCATCTGGAAGTATTTGGCATATGCTTGTCTAGTGAGAGAACCCTCATCCAAAGCAAAATACAACTATCAACTTCTGGTACCGCAAAAGCATACATAGGTATTACATCTCCTGCATGGCGGGGAACATGACTACATATCCAACAATTCGACAAATTCAACGCCTTCTGTGTTGTATTCATTAAGCGTATATATGCATTCCTACTATACTCTTCATCTACATGACCATCATGCTCATGCCTATCTTTACTATATACATAAGTAATATTGGTATCATTTGGGGAGTTCGCCACAGGAAATATATTCTTAAATTCATACATTGAAGGGTGTTCCAGATACCATAAAAATACACCAAGCCCTGTTACCACCAAAACACCTGCTATACATAAAACAGTATTTTCCTTCGTTGTACACCCGTATTTGTCCACCTTCATCCGTCCACTTGGGTGGGCAGACAGAGCTCAATCCTGCAGTTCCATCTCACTTATCATTGCTTCTGCCACCTTACCTGAGTTTATGCTGACACTTGCAGGTTAAGTTCCGTGGCTTGGCTGGGTCCTAGCGCCTAGCGTTCTACCCTAGTGAGCAGCCTCTCACTCTTACAGTTTACGTTCCCAACCCTATTTAAAGCTCCAGTGTCTTTGTACCCTAAACGTACAGGGCGCACCAGCGGCCCTTTCACCGATCTGTCCCACGCCTCATTGTGCCTTGTCCAGGAGGGACGCCAGAGGCCCTTCAAGCAACTGCTTGTTGTCTTCGGCAAGGCTGTGCACTGCTCTGACCGACAAAAGAGTTTGTGTCTCTCTAACAATCAAAGTTCAATTCACAGTCCTTACTCATTGCCTGGCACTTATACTTTCCGTGATCTCAGGTTGTACCTGAGGACATCCGTCGGGAGAGGGGTCTGGGATGATTCCAATAGGCTTGTTTGTACCCCGGTTGATTGCAATGGTTCTATAGCAGCAGCTTTCTTCACATGACTTGCATGGTACCATTGTGGTTTGCCGTCATTTTCAGTGCTGTATGCGTTGTCAGCAACACCTGGTAGGGTCCTTTCCAGCGCGGCTGCAGGCCGCTAGTTCTGTCAAAGGCTTTAATTACAACCCAGTCCCCGGGTTTCACATCATGACCTGGCCCAATTGGTGGTACTGGGGCCACATTTTTCACCTGCGTATGTATAGAAAGAAGCCTGTTAGTCAATGCAATACAATATTGTTGCAACGCTGGCCAGGTTTGTTCAGACAATCTTTTTGGGTTTACAGGAGTACCAATGCTAGGTGGCCGGCCCATTACTATTTCGAATGGGGATAGTCCATGGGTGCGTTTGGGTGCAGTTCTCATGCTCAGCAATGCCAATGGCAAGGCATCGGGCCACTTCAAACCTGTTTCTGCGCATGCCTTTGCCAATTTGTTCTTCAATATCTTATTGGTACCCTCAATAATTCCTGCTGACTGGGGATGGAATACGCATGGAACCTTTGATCAATCCCCAGTGCTTTGCATACCTTCTTCACCACCTCCCCCGTGAAATGTGACCCATTGTCTGACCATAGAAGGGACCGTGTACAGGGGTACCCAATGTTTCAATATGTATTTTGCAGTTGAGGTAGCACTGTTGTCTCAGAGGGGAAAGGCTTCCACCCATCCTGAATAACCACATTTCATTACCAGGCAATAAGCAAACTTGTTTACAGGTTCCAAATGTATAAGATCCATATACACCACTTCAAAGGGTTGTGTGGGCAGTTTACAGTTTCCTGCTGGGGCCGGCACACCCTTTCCAACATTGTACATTAAACAGATCTCGCACTGCTTTGCCCATTGCCTGCAATAGGGACCAATTCTTTTGTTTTCCCAGACAGTTTTTAGCACACTTTCCATTGTTCTAGAGTTTACATGTGTTGGTCCATGTGCCACGCTTACTACAACAGGGAGGTATGCATCTGGTAACATCCACCTCCTTGTGTTCACATTTGCCCATGCCCCACTCTCCAGTTGTCTTATATTTTCATCCGAGTGCCAGGTTTTCCTTTCTTCTTCTGTTGCATCTTCGTGGATTCTTACTACCTGCTCCCTCCCACACAATTTCCCTCCTTCAATTTCACACATATATTGTTCAAGCTCATTATTGACACAATTTTCTGCTGCATATTTTGCTGTCATGTCTGCTAAATTGTTACCCTTGGATACATAATCAAGTACTTTCCGGTGGGCTGTGCATTTTACCACTGCTACCATTGTGGGTAATGTCAAAGCATCCAGGAGTTCACATATTAATGCTGCATGTTTTACCTTTGTACCTTGCGATGTTAGAAATCCCCTTTCGGCCCAGAGCCTCCCAAAATTGGTTACCACCCTGTGTGCATAAGCTGAATCAGTGTATATGGTTACACATTTTCCCTCACTATGTCTTAGTGCTTTGATTACTGCATGCAATCCTGCCGCCTGTGCAGATTTCTCTGGTACCTTTCCCATGTCTACTATAGTTTCACCTGTTGTCACTGCTTAACCTGCCACCGTGTCCCCTGAATCTAATTTATAGCAAGACCCATCACAAAACAATATACCCACTCCATCCTCCAGGGGCCTGTCCTGTAAATTAATCCTCACTTTCGTACTTTCTTCTGTCCTGATCACACAATCATGCATTACTTCATCCCCATTTGCTTGCACTGGTAAAAGAGATGCTGGGTTTAACACATTGCATCGTTCGATCTTGACGTTCCTGCTGAATAGGTACATCTCATACTGTGTCAATCTGGCAGCCGTGAGGTGTTGGGTCTGAGTCCTATTTAATAATACATCTACAGCATGTGGTACTTTAACAATGACATCATTCCCTAAAATTATTCCTGCGCTTTGCTTGAGTGCCAGGGCTGCCGCTGCCACCGCCCTCATACATGGTGGTAGTCCGCGAGCAACTGCATCTAACCATGTCGAGAAGTAAGCACAAGGCCTCTGCCTCCCACCCTGCTCTTGGGTCAACACCGACACAGAACACCCATCTACCTCATCTACAAATAAATAAAACAATTTCCCATAATCAGGTGTTCCCAGAGCTGGTGCGTTAGATAGGGCACTTTTCAGTGTGCAAAAGGCCTGCTCCATTTCCACTGTCCAACAAAATGCTCCACCCTCTTTTTCTGTTTTGAGTGCTGGCAATAATGGTTTTGCTGTTACTGAAAACTCAGGTATCCAATGTCTACAATATGATAGTACTCCCAATACTTTCTGCAAATCTTTATATGTCTTGGGATATGGTATAGATTGCACTAATGATATGCGATCAATTGACAATGCTCTTCCCTCTTTTGACAAAACATAGCCCAAGTAGTCAACCTTTTGTTGTACATACTGCATCTTTGCCAGGGACACTTTATGATTATGCTTAGCCAAATGGGACAACACCAAAACAGTTGCTTCTCGGCACCCTTCCTGTGACTCTGCACTGATCAATATATCATCCACATACTGAACTAAGGACGTCCCTGTTGGCAGCATGAGTTCATCTAACTGGGCTTTTAATACCTGGCTAAAGATAGCTGGGCTTTCCGTGTAACCCTGCGGGGCTCTTGTAAAGCGGTATTGCCTTTGTCTCAAAGTAAAACTAAACAGATATCTTGACTCTGGGGCAATGGGCAAACTAAAAAGCGCGTTTTTCAAATCGATTATACTGAACCATTCAGCTGTGCTCGGTATTAGGGTCAAAATACTGGCAATACTAGGCACCACTGGGAATCGTGGCTCCACGATTTTGTTAATCTCTCTTAAGTCAATAATAAACCGATAAGGCAGTGTCTCATCCCCTTTCTTGTGAACAGGAAGAACCGGAGAGTTGCAAGGACTATCATTACACTCTTCCACCACTCCCAGGGTTATCATATCACTCACAATCTTTACCAAGGCTTCTTCTCCCTCCACAGATATCTTATATTGTTTTACTCTGGGGAGTCTAGCATCCTCTTTGAGTTTTATCAAAATCGGGTCCACCAATAGTGTTCCTATGTCATTACCATGTGCCGCCCATAGATGCTCTGGAAGTTCCTGCAATTCCACTGGTAGAGGCTGACTGAGTGCCATTACAATGTGGTTACCTGGGTCATTTATGGTCATACGCACTCCGCTTGGAGAACAATAGATGGTTGCGTACAATGCTTTTAATGCATCAATTCCCAATAGGTTTTCTGGACATTTATCTGTCAGCAACCACCCATTGCTCCATTTCACCCCTTCCACCTCTGCCTCTATCTCCTTACTTACTGGGGTCACTATGGGTTCCCCGCCAAAACCAATGGATGTTTTACTTGTTCCCGATAGTGGCGCTGAGGGGACGGTTTTAATATCTACCGAGCTGTTTGCAGCACCAGTATCCACCAAACATTCCACTACAGGATGCTGTCCCAGTCGCACAGATACATATGGACCCCTCTGATCGACTGGCACAAACACCGCTCCCCCGAGCTCCACCTCGGCCCCTTCACAACAGCCCACTAGACGGGTCTTGAAACTTCTCTGGTCTTTCCCCAAATAACATGCAGTCCTCACCTTCACACTGTTCAAACTGTGCCATTTGCCTAAGCCCCTGATCAAACACGTTTGGCCCTGGTGGGGAGAAGTTCGCTCTTGGTCCTGGTGCCATCCTATGCTGTTGCACGGTCTGCCCTGATCCTCCTCGTGGGACGCCCCTCCCTCGTCCTACACTTGCCGGACACTGGTTTTTCCAGTGACCTGGTTTTTTACAGAAGGCGCAAACATTTTGGGCCAGTCCATCCGGCTGTGAATATGTACTTACCTGCCCTCCGCCCATATCTCGAGCGTTCCATTGTTGATTTCCATTCTGCTGGTTACCCCTAAACCCTTGGGAGCCCTGCTGTAACTGCTGCATTAACACCCTATTTTTAAGTTCCTTTTCTGCCCGCGTCTTTGTCTGGGTTTTTACTTGTTCAGTACGCTCGTAATATCACGCCATTTCTAGTATATCTTTGGGTGACCTCGACTGCCAAGTAGACTCAGCGCTCCTCAAACCTTTCTGAATCGGGGCGTGTAATCCTTCCACGAAACTCCCAGCAAAATATCTCTGCCCTGTTTCAGTCGCTAAGTCCAATCCGCTGTGAGTTTTGAACGCTGCCTCGAATCTCAGGAAATAAACTGCAACATCCTCAGCGGGTCCTTGCGTCACTGCGGCTAATTTCTCCACGTTCACATCTTGGGGTTTTAATATCTCCTCAAGAGCTTTTAATACCCGTAACCCATGCCCTTTTACATTGAGAGGTAGGGGTTCTTGGGGTTTCCTGCCATTGTCGTCGTCTTCTATGGTTTTCCATATTATTCCTAAATCATTTCTCTGCCTAAAGGGTACCCATATTTCTTCAGGGAACAACGCCATCATGATATTATCCACATCTTCTACTGTATACTGGCCTGGCCTAAATAGATTCCTCATCTCCTTGTAAAACCCAGCAGGGTCTATTCGTGGGTCAGGTATACTTTTAGTTATTTGGATAAGTTCCATACGGGTTAAGGGAACATATACATAGGTCTTTACTGGCTCATTATTGGGGTTATTACCTGGTGTGGGCTGACATTCTCGTAGTGGGAAACTTTTCTCGTGCCTATTTCCTTCTTCCTGTGTAGCTCTAGATTTCAGTTCTACAAAGGCTTTCAAGACCTTGTTGAACTGCCCCTTTCTTTTGCTTTGCTGGGGCTTAGCGTTCAGATCCACATCCAAACTTACCTCAGCTCCTAAGAAAGTTTCTGTTCCTGTCAAATCATATTTTTCCTTTTGCCCTTCCTGTTCAACCAAGTCTTGAGTGTCGTTAAACAGATGCTGGAGGCATGCTAATTGTTCTGCCCAGTTATGGGTCATTATTTCTTCCCCCGCTTTAGTGATGGATTCATTAATTGCGCATTTCTCTATTCTGTCTGCCAAATCCCTGCCTAACGGCTGGGCTTCTTCTAACCTTTTCTTCCTGTCAGCCCATTTCTCTATGTTTTCTTTCACTCGTTGATTCTGCCTTCGTTCCCCTAGGTATATTTCTGTCATGATAACTTCCATGTACTCCCACAACTGTTCATTAGTACGGGCTACGTCTATTCCCTTTGTAGCATCACGGTAACTCCCGGGGAGATCTCCACTTAACCCACATTGTCTCCTGTTATAATCATAATCTTCAACTAGAGTTCTAGCTACTTGTTTAAATTCCACAGGCCTTAGTCTTCCCAGCATGTTCTTAACATCGTCTCCTATCCTTTCCTTATATATATCGTTCGCTATGGTCTTCAGCTCCTTTCGCCATTCCTCACCTATCTGGGTGGTCCTTGTTAAACCTACATCAGTGACATCCGCACCATACTTCATGGGGTACTCACCCTCTTCCACGGCTCTAGTTATTATAGCTGGGGCCGAGACCCCCAGGAATAATAAGTCATTTGTAATTATTTCGGCTTCCCGTGCTATGTCCTCATAGCAGGGCGCCGGTACGGATGGGTACATACCTCCACTTTGCTTTATCAACATATGTCTATCCATTTGTTCACACTTCTCCTGTATTTCCTTATTGTCTAACTCCCTCGCCTTCTGATTTGCAGACCGCTTCTGCTGCTTTCTCTCATTTTTATTCTGTGCATTCTTCCTCCTAATCGCCTCTACCCGCCACAATCTTATAGCCTCAAACTGAGCCGGCGGGACTCTTCGTTTTGCCAGTTCTATTTCTACGGTCGCTATAGCGTCCAGGTCAAATGTTCCATGTTCCATCCACTTCTGTTCAAGCAACCCTTTTGTGTATTCTACCCATTGTATTAGGAACAAATTCGAATTCAACCCATATTTGATCAGAATTTCAAATGCCGGAGTTCCCTCGAGAGGGGCATAGTGTGGCTTCGCTATTCCCCTCCCGCGGGAAGTCAAGTTTCCCATGATCCTTAAACCTTAAACAATCAACATATATGCTACTAATTCCTTTTAACGGACCGGTCCTTACTTAAACATATTCATTTCATCCATTAATTACCCTTTTCATTAACGATCTACATAACAGATCTCAGACTAATACGTACCATATAACTGATACTCCTTTCTATAACGGCCTTACCAACCGTATCCCTAAATCACTCACCTCCTGTGGGGTCTTCGCCTCGAAGTCTGCTGGACCCAAAGGGCAGCAGCCTGCTGTCCTGTCGTCCGGCGGGGCTGGCGGAGGAAGGGTAACGCGTTTGTGCAGTCAATGGTGCTTCTTCATTCATTGGGGCCCCGATACCTTTTACCCCTCCAGCCTCACCCTGGAAGGCCTCACCCAGTGAAGGGCTGCCACACATTTGGGTCCCTTCGTGGTCACCAGTAAATGGGGGTACACTTTCGCTCACCCCATTTCCGCCAAAGGGGACCCCACTCCAAAGTGGTCAAGTCACAAAGGTTTATTTGTCAATCTTCCGCGGAAGGGCATGACTTCAGCGTCCTAGAGAGAACGGGAAAGTGAGCTGCTAAGAATTAGGTCTGCAGGGTTTATATACATTTTCAAATATCATTGGTTCCAATCTCTAGCACGTGTACAAAGAAGGAATTTACATAAGCATAGCAGTTAGTCACGTAATCTTCCTTCCCCCATCCCTCCTTCGTGAAGAAGAGTTCCTCGTAAACACACTCCTGGGGTGAGCTGATAAGCCTAAAACTGCACAGTCATTACACCCTTCTCGGCATCTCAGGGGCCCTCTTCAGGGAATCCACTTCTGCTGTTCATGACAATCTTGTATCTGTCGTGCCAGGCCTTTACCACCCTCTGCCTTCCCTTCTTCTTGGAATTTTACATCTGTTAACAAGAAAACAAATTTTGCAACACTGCCTAGTCGCACCTAATCTCCCTTTTCTACTCTGGGGCTCTACAGGATTCATCTTGCTACAACATGTGCATGGACTTACTAATTTTTGTATCCACACTATGATGCCGACAGTGCTGATTCCAGAGAATGTGTGGTATACACTCCCTCTAATAAACCCTCAATTGTCTCAAATACTGGAGCACAGACCAACAAAGACACCCATTTAGCCTTTTGAATATACAGAGTTGATGGCGCTCTTAACCTTGTCAGTGAAATCTTGTAATGCCTCCCTCACGGGTTCTCACAAAAGCAAATTTCTTTTATTGTTTAATACATGTGATTTGTAAGGAGGAAAAGCAGCTCTCAGCAGCTGATTGTGATGGGAAAAAGTGGGATTAGATCAGTCAATGATACGCTGTAACTCTTCTTGGAACCTACATTTTAGAAACCCTTTGCACAATTCTGAATAGATCAGTGGAGCTCCATGGTACACACACAGACACTATTGAATTGCCGCTCCAGGTCACTGGGCCTCATTACGAGTATGGAGGCAGCCCTTAATAAGGGCATGACTGCCTCCATACCGGGTTCCAGTACGGGGTTCCTCCAATGAGGACTTACCGGGCCATTCCAACCTTGGAGGACCTGGTGAGTCCTCATTGGAAACCCCTATCCCCATTCCCATTTCAGCCCTCGTAGCGCTCAATGTGAATTTGGAGGGAGCTAATAACGGGACCGTTATTAGCTCCCTGGTCCCCTCGTGGGACCCACTAAGGAGGCCTGGTTTTACCAGGCGTCCTTACCGGGTCCCGCAAGGGAACCTTGTAATAGGGCGTCCTGTAATGAAGAGTGCCGGTCCCGTACCGGCACCCTTCATTACGGGAGCACCAGCCTCGTAATGAGGCCCACGGTCTTAAAGGGTGCACTGCAGCGTCAGATAAGTTGCAGATGGATTAGATGCAAGTGAGGCTCCACACATATTAGAAATTGGCCATCTATTGCACAGCACATCACTGGCAGAAAGCAAAGGTGGTTTTGATTGATTGTATCTTGGGGATGAAGATGGGCCTGGGAAAGGAATCTGCCTGCCCGGTGGGGATGGTGAGGCGGATCCAGCTGTTTGGCTTTGGTTTGGTACTGGAGCAGGTGCAAGATTCAGTATAGCAGGACTTTAGGGGCGGCCACATTTGCTTGTTAAGCTTTCCGTTTTTTGAAATGCTCTTGAGGTTTCTGCTGGGCATCGTTCAGAGCTCTGGTCCAGGATTCAGAACACCTTTTAGTGGCTTTCACATACCAGTCAAAGAATGAGTCCCACTGCTTTTGGGTGAAGCATCGACCCCAGGGTCTCCAGAGTTCCTCGTAAATAAATAATCATATCTAAATCAAATGTACCTTCCTCAGGAAATTGCTGTGTGACATCACTACGTTCACAATAGTGAAATGTTGGCACATATTTACAAGTCTTTGGTCTATCGTGGACATACAATGAGCTGCCTGTCTCTTGCTTTGAGCAACCTAATCCCATTCTCACAGAAGTTACACAAGGATTCACTTTTAAGGAGGTCTGTGCCCCTCTTCTGTAGTGCCCCATGCTATGATGCCAAGACACTGCTAGATTACATGGCTCATTAATTGGTCACCCAGTAACAGCACTCTACACAACAGTGCTGAGATGCCGTACAGCCCCCATTGCCATCAGTTTCTTAATACCCGTGTCCATGCCCCATGAAGTAGCATTGAGATACAGTTAATTCCCCCATTGCGCCAGTATCGGCAGGGGACCAGAAATAGGGCAGGGAATAGACAAGGTTATCATGCATGCACGCATGCACACACATGGGTAGAAATATACGTCCAATCAGTGTTCTTCACCGAAGCCACACTTGCAAAAACAATGGGTCACTGGCTGCACTAACAAATCGGATTGGGGATGGATAGACGGACAGACAAGCAGCCCTTGCAAATGGTCACATCTCAGCACCTGTACAGTATTCTCTGCTGTCGGTCTGTTAAAAAACACCTTTCTCCTGGCTATAGCATGCGGCGAGTCTTGCAGGAAGAGCGTGAGGCTGTCCAATGGTTTTGAGTTGTGCAGTGACCTTTTTATTTTACCCTCATTCAAAATGTATTCATACAAGAATACTGACTCCCTACACTGATGCTTTGCTCCATAAACATTGTGCATGGGCGCCAATGCTTCTACTAGTGACAGCTGGATGTTCACTGACAAAACAGGGTTTTGAAAGCACTCTTTTAATAGAACAAGAATACCAGTTACCAGAGACAGACTCACTAAATCGAAAAAAAAGAAGAACAATTAGATCTTAAATGTTTACCGAACCGTCCTCTGAATTAATGCGTCTCTTTCTCCAGTTGGTAAAAGCGGCTCACTGACCCACGGCTATACCCTTCAGAGAGATCCCCTTTCAGACAAAGTATCTCACCTTATTTGTTAGGCCCAGGTCCTTGCTGAGAGGGTGCATCCACAGTCTTCTGGGACACACTTTCAGCCGATGAATCCAAGTCGCAAGGCGTCACATTCTGTAGGAGAAATCAATCTCTGGACTTGGATCGTGGGTGAAGTTAGTTCGGTAAAGATTTAATAGCAGCATTTATTTAATTGGTTTTTTATAACACACCTAATACTGTACTTGAGTTCAGTTTCTAAGCACGGATCCGGATTTGTACCTCTGTTGCTTTGCATGGTCTTGCTTCCAAAACCAGCACGTTGCCCCTGTGCTATCCTCCGTTCAGCATTGTGTCGGTGGAACACACAAACGGACAGCACAGAATCCCTTAGCTGTGTTACACCTGCCCCCAGTACAAGACATAGGGCCTCATTCCGGGTTTGGCGCTAACCATGGAGTAATTAGCTCCATGGTTGCCTCCGAAACCATCCCAAATCTGGCATGGTGAATGGAGTAATTACTGGTCCATTCCAGGGTTGGAGGGACCGGTAATTCCCCATTCACCTTTTGCCCTTCCCCATTCCCATTTCTGCCCCATAGGGCTCAATGGGAATGGGGAAGGAGGTAATTACGGCACTGTAAATTACGGTACCGTAATTACCTCCGAGGTAACTTTGCGGGTCCCGTACTTAACTCCTGCTAAAAGCAGGAGGTAAGGAAGGACCCGCAAAGGGAACTTGGAATACGGAGGTAAGGGATTACCGGCATCGGCACCCTTACCGGTGCCGGTAATCCCTTACCTCCAACCTTGTAATGACCCCCATAGACATATCTATAGATAGGCTCCAAAGTAACCAAGAGAGGATTCTATTCCTTTCTATTTTTACAATAGACCTCTCTGAGGATGTGGGTAAACCTCGGTCTTCCAAGGTCAATCGCGCTTCCTCCAAGAGATAACAGCTCAGATGCATTATTCAATGAATGCACCCACTTTCTTATCAGTAGTCGTTTGAAGAGATTCACTTAAAACAACTTTTTGCTGGCTACCTTTTTACATGACTACAGTTTCCTGGGGACATTTTAAAATAGAACCGATGTAGGCAGTCTTTTAAAGTACATAAGCATTGAGGGGCTGTTCTTTTACACTAAGAGGTGATTGATGGCTTCAGAGCCTAACTGGTGCACACCCAAATGATTTGGTCACCAGGTTTCAAACCTTGGGTGCACCTCATCAACTGGCAGAATGCCTTATCAAATGGGTGACCCCTGAATAAACTTGGTTCCAGGTTGTGATACGTTTCACTTTTATTATTTTAAATGAGTTCAGTAAATAGTCCATTTAACACTTGGGGTGTATGTTATACGTGCATTATTTTGATATATCCCATGCTTTTTAATGCACGTGGTTTTAAATACCCAAGTTTTTTTGTGTTCAAGAAAAAAGCACAAGAAGTACGCACCAGTGAACATATTCAGTATTTGTTGCTACTTCTGTACTATTTGTTGTTTTGTATTACCCCCTACTGTTTTTACTGCACATATTGTTGTTAGTATGTTTATTTGTTTTTATGATATACCGACTCTCAAGGCATTTGAGGACTATATGTCGGAACGCCTGGGAGTGTTAGGGAGAATTCTCATTTATGGCTAATTTCCCTCACCTAGTGAGTCCCTCAGCAGCTTTGCTGGATTTCTGGAGTTTATTTTTTTCCAGCTGGTAAGAGTTTGAGCCTTTTTTCTCCACTCTTACATGTGTTTTGCCATTTGTATTTCTACTTTTTGTTTTTTTTTTTGAAATTTTTATTTTAATTTTCAAAATTACAATAAGATGAACAATAACATATTAGATGATTACAACAAAATACACATAATCTCTAACCTACATACTCAACTATATACAAACCCCCCCAGAGTCAAATCAGATCTAAAATCAGGCCTAATACAATAAAAGAAATTTACTCCATATCTTATTGAACAATGCACTCTTTTTCTCCCTCAGGTACAAAACCCTTTCGATATCAGCCAAAATATGCATCTCAGCAATCCACATTTCAATTGTAACAGGAGTAGATGTTTTCCAGTTTCTCAATATCAAGTATTTCTACTTTTTGTGTGATCTTGGGCTCTGGAGCCACACCACTCCATGAGCCCCACTTTTTGTGTGTGTTACACAGCACCTTCAAAGCAGTGAAACAGGGTTGTCTTTGAGACTTCCCACTGACTCCATTTCTTTGGGGCTGACTACTGTCCCCAGAAACCTGTAAAGTTGCCATTAACTTTATGTAGTCTCTTTAAAACTACAGACCCACATGGAGTATTGGAAAGGGTTAATCCCTACCCCTTTTTGGCTGTGCCTCTTGGAGCTTTGTTTTGCTCTCTTAACATTAAGACTTGGCTTGTGGCAGTGGTACCTACCCTATCTTTTCTACCGTGATTATAGTATATAAACGTGGTACTGTTTTTGGCTATTATATTAGCCTCAAACATAAATCCGCTTGACCAAATGCTTTTTATTTTGGCTCCGGTCGGGTTTAGTCGCCATTTCTTTTTGTTAAAATCCTTCTTGTCTTTTACTTTTCACGCCAAACCAGGTTTGCCTTCTTTGTTCGCCGACCTTTGGCGGGCTTCGGTCCAGAAGCCCTCCTTTGGCGTCTGGGTGTCTAGGTGGGCTGAATGTGAGGGAGGGGTTTAGTCCCCCCATGCAATGACTTTGTTTCGATTGGCTGAGGTGGATGTCCGGGCCGGACAACCCCCCTGCTGAGTGATTGACAGCCAGGCTGTGTGAATGGGGGATTTTGGCATAAAAGGCAGGACTCTTGGGCTGGAAGTCAGAGTCGCCACTGGAACTGCAAGAACCGAAGAGAAGCGGAGAAGAAGACGGCTGCTGCAACTCCCGAGTCCCGGTGAAGCCCTGCTACAGTCCTGAGCTATCTACCCTTCAAGGACAGAGAATATCCAGTCCGCAGTCTTCTTCCCTTGAGCCTGGTGGGATCCACCAGTTCACCTTCTGTTAGGCAGAAACCTTTGCAGTTCCCTCTGGGACCACTGCAAAAAGTTTAAGACTACAGGAGTTAGCAGTAAACCCAATTGGTAGCAGTCTGCACCACCCAGACTTACCTGGTAGCTGTGGCTGAGCAGTCAGACTTCTCTCGAAATGAGTTAGGCAGTATGTGGAGTATACAAGATAGGGCAATTTACACAGTAGAACAAGCAGACACGGATCAGAGCTTGGGTGTAAAGATATATAATTATTTATTTAAAAACACATCTATGAAAAACACACTGGCACTAATATGGCAAACAACTTCAATCACGGTTACTATAAGTATATATCAATCCCATAACAATATTTCGACAAGTCTAGGTTCAAAGACACCACTTATTTGCAGACAGAGGTGAGTGCTTAACCTAGATGGCACTCTAGTATTAGTTAGAAAGGGAGAGAAAAAGGCAGGGTATGAAACCAACTCAGTACCAACACTTTTACGAAGCAAATGCAAGGCAAGCAAGGCAGGGTCTACTGTAGATCACAAAGTTCAGAGGCCAGGCCCACTCGGAGAGAGGCAAGGCGGTATGTCCCAAAAGTATCACAGTGGAAATGCACTTCAAGTTTTTTTAGCAAAATGTCACAGAAAGGTTGGACCCGTTTTAGAACAAAAGTTAAGAAGGTCTGGAGGCGACCCAGTGGAAAGGTAAGGATTTAAGACACTTCACGCTAACCGTCACAAGGGAAGCCAGGCGGACACAGTACCTTGAAAGTGAAGAGACAGCTCCGGCGGGGGCAGTTGTTCCTGGTGGTGGATGCAAGTCGGGGCTTTGCCAGAAGAAGAGATGATCTCGTCGTAGAGGAAAGTTGAAGATCGTTGCACAACCAGGGAAGAGACCAGCCGTGAAGTGCTCAGTCACAAGGCACCACCTTTTGGTCACGATACAGTGGTTAGTGGCTATCCGGTTGCCGGGGTGCTCAGCACGGGCAATTCAAACACTAGACGTCCTGGAAGCGAAGAAAAAGCAAGCGACTGGTTGTTCCCACCAGTCAAAGGGAAGAATACTCTCCAGCAGGAGATCTCCTCTGTCGTTGGGAAGTGGTGAGTCGGTTCAGCAGGGCTCCAACGGAGGTGTCGTCGTTGCAGGTCGGCTCAGCTTCTCCCTCGTCGGATTCTTAGGTCCTGTGGAGACTTCTGAAGTTCCAGTCCCCAACGCCCTGCTTTTATGCAGAAAACCCCCATTCATTCAGCCTAGCTGTCAATCAAACATGCTAAGTGGTGAGCGGGGCGGCTCACCACTTGGGCCAATCACACCAGAGTGCGACTTGAGTTGGCAAGGCAACTCAGTCTAGGGTGCCTAAACCCCCTCCCACACCCCCTGTGGTACCCAGACAGAATGGCACCACCCTGGAGGGCTTCTGTGCAGAAGCCCGCCAAAAGTGGAACAAAGGGCTCAACCTTTGGTTTGGAGTTACAGAGGCGAACACATACGCCATTTTAAAAACCGAGTTCTGGCAGAACATACCAACCAGTGAATTTATTTTAATTAAATAAACCGGCGGTATGTTAGAGACTAATGTGAAAAAAGTATTAGCCTCGAACAATGGGAAAATCCCATAGGAATATATTCGCGGTCGAATATAAAAAGTAGTATCCACTGCCACCAGCCAAAACTCGACGAGGGGGGACGGGACAGTACCCCCTCGAACAACAGACCCAGGGGTAATCGAATTACCCCTACCAGTACGTCCACAATAGGATGGTTTGTACTGGTTCTGTTAGTAAATTTAGGTCTAGTAAAGCCAATGGTCACTTTACATGCCCTGGGAGACAGTAGTCAGTCCCAGGGTATGGAGTCTATGGTGGGGGTCACCTAGGACACCCCAGTGTTACGGCACGGAGGGTGCTGTGTAACACGCATAGCAAAACACATGAGACCCTACGGAGTAAAAGACCCCATAGCCCATAGAATACATTAACATTCAAAGAAATACCACAAATCATGTCCAAGAGTGGGAGAAAAAGAGTCTCATTCTTGGCAGGATGAAAAAAACAAACTCCAGAAATCCAGCAAAGCTGCTGGGGGACTCACTAGGTTAGGAAATTCAGCCTAAACAGAGAATTCTCCCTAACACCTTCCACAGCCAGAGGATCCTTTTCTTGGTCGAAATCACTGCACACAGCTGTAGTGGTCCCGATAGCCATCTGAAGAGCCTCTCCTGTTTTAAAGGAGCGCACCTTTTATTCACTGTTGCTTCGCTGCTGCTGGCCTCATTCCTGGGTAGTGCAGATTGCTCCAGACGTCCTCCTTCTTGTCCCCACAACTGAAGCTCCAGGAACCGTGATTCTGCAGGAACTACCAGGAACAACTGCCGTGGCACCAGCTTACTTCAATCGAATAACTTACTGTGTCCGACTTCGAGGAATTGGGGTGAACCTTTCTTCCTCACCAAAGGTGTGTCCTTTTCTTCTTTCCTTCTTATAACTTTTGCTTCCCTTTGTGACAATATCTAAGTACTCCTGGCACCTCGAATCGTGAACTGTTCTAACCGTGTGATCCTCTGTAACAGGACACCTGTTACAGTTGACACTGGCGCAGTCCTATTGACTTTGATCTAGTAGTTAGAAGGTGCCGTCTGATTCTATCTGCCTTGACAAAAGTATTGCCTATGATTTTTATCCCCAATTATCTTGTGTTAATTCATGCGCTAAGTGTGTTTTGACTTCGGTTACATTTCTTCCCGCGGGTACGCTTATCTTTCGTAAGACCAAACTGTCATTACTGTCAAAAAGTGATCGCTTATGTACTCCCGGTAACGTCTTTGTTTCACAACACCGGTCTGTCAAATGCCAAGGTACTTACCTTGAATTGTTCTGCACGAGGGGAATTGGTTGTGTGTAGTATATTTGAAGTGTGGTTTTATTTTAGTAGAAGTGAAGTGTTTTGTGAACAGATGGTTTAAAAATAAATGTACTTATATTTTTTAACCAGAAACCTTGAGTCAGTGTTTGCTTGAGTCACAGTAATTGTAGTCCTTTGTGTAATCTCTACTACTGCTCATTTGCTCTTGAGATAAGTCTGGCTGCTCAACCATTGCTACCACTCTTTCTGTGTAGTACAGGCTTGTACCAAAGGTGAAATTGTATTACCACTTGTAGTCTTAATTGTGTGCAGTGGTCCCTAAGGGTACTGCATATAATTCTTCCTAACGGGCTTATTGACATTTACTGCACAGAACACATATTTCCTGAGCTGAACTTTCGGAGGCATTTGTAAGTGCATCCCACACTGTAAACAGAAACAATGGACCTTCCCTCCACCAAATCCCCAGCTTGTTCAGAAATGTGGTTCAGGTGAAGCAACGTTTCCCCTCTTTCCCCTTCCCACTATCTCCTCCTTTGCTCTCCTCTCCCCATTCATTCACACCTGACTGAGTGCTGAATGCCCAGACCCACAGGTTGGCCCTGTGGTACTCCAATTCTATCCCTGGAGAGTGTGACCTAATCAGTCCTTTCAAGCACAGAGGCATTCAGGCAGCAGTCATTCTCTCTAAGTGTGACTGCGGGGGTTTAGAGCCTAGCAGGCATACTGCTGATAATCTTGGGATGATGTCAGCATCACAGTTCATACATGACACCCAAGAACATAATATAAACACACCATTGGAGCGCTGTCCGCATGCATGCATTGCATGTAAACAGTGCACAAATATCCTAAACATCTCCCTTCTCGAGCTCTGCGCTGATCCGCCTCCAACTCCATCAGGGTCAGTCGCTTCTCCAAGCAACGAGTTGGTGGTAGATCTCTTTCTTCGGCTGGTGCCTCCCTCTGGAACAGCCTCCCCGCCTCCTTTAAACTTGAGGAGAACCATCTCCGGTTCCGGAAGCACCTCAAAACCTTTCTCTTTGCTTTTGCTTTTTCTCCTCCTCTCCTCTGCCGACCTCCTGGCTGTAACCGGAACTGCACTGGCCACCTGGACACCTCCGATCTCAGGCCCAGGTCCTCACCCGCCAGGGTCACACACCTGCACTGCCCACCAGGCTACCCCCGCACTTGGCGACTGTTTCTGTATCCCCACAGCGCCCCACCAGCCCTTGACACCTGATGTCCGCACTTACCCATGCACTTACCACATGATGGCCGTTACTTTACTTGTTATCATCTTACCATGTACTGCACTATTCCTGCCCCCTTCCCACGCAGTTGCGCGAACTGAACGACACCTGGCCTAGTAGGATCGTTGTCCGTCCTCTCTTTGTTCCCCCTCCATCGTCGTGCCTTGAACTTGTGCACACATGCCATATCATATCATATCATATCATATCATATCATATCATATCACAAGCTGTAAGGCTGCATTTGTACCTCCTTCAGTTCTAGCGCCACCAACCAGGTTACAGTGGTTCCAATTTGAAAACATGGACTCCAAGCCCCAGAAAGCAAAGCAAATACTGGCACTGGATAAGGGCCAATAGATTGGAATATTATGATCACGTTGGCAAGTACAGCATACTGCTATTGGTCTACTGCTTAAGCCCTTGACGTGAACACAGTACAATGGCACGTTCCTCAGCCCCGGGCTCCTGTACTATCACAGACTGCCATTTCCAAAATAGAGCAGGCTGAGCTGGGTAGATGACTTAATCGGAGCCTATTGACATTTTTCATCCTGGGTGGACAGAAATCACTCATGCGAAAAGGTGAAGACACCCTGCAAAAGGCCAGAGATCTATCCCTCTGCAGGAGATTTATTCTTATATATCAAATTAGTGGGGCACCCTCACCCCACAGTAACCCAAACTCCAAGCGAAATAAGTTAAAAAAGAAGATCAAATTGGTTACGCAATGGGATTGACCCGTCACCCCCATTTGTAGTCAGGTAATTAATAGTATTTTTTAAAATAAAATCCAGCCTTTGCTATTTGATCTCCGGGTGGTTTATTGAACTAATCCTGCACAATTCGATGGATGGAAGGACTACAAGATTACTAGGTTACAAAAGATTAATTAATTAATTAATTAATCTCCAAATCGCAAGTGAGCACACGGAACACCTCGGCCAACGAACCCGCGAGGTTAATTACTGCTTCAAGTGGACTTAAGCTGCGACCCCACACCGTATTATCAATGACACCAAAAGAATATTTTCAAGTGTAGCTGAAGCACATTTTAATTAAAAAAAAGCTCGTTTTTTTTTTCAAATTCTGGAGTTTTGTAATAGAGAAGTGCCAGGGTTTGTGAAAAGGGCATTTAAAAAAAGGTGCTAGCAACACTCTCTGCGACAACAGGTTTTGTATCCGGGCAAAGAATAAATCCTGCGTCAGCTGCTATTTCAAATGTCAATGATAAGTACTGCACATCGCTATAACATTTACTTTTGAACACAGATACCTTTAATTAAGCAATAAGCCCCGCGAAGGGGGGGCATTACCATTTCAGGTAATGCCCCGGGGCATATAGTTACAGGCCTGAGAAAAGCGAGGTCCTTAACGAAGACCCCAGGGCTATACCTGAAGTGGTAATGTCCCCCGCCCTGTGAGGGGCTTATTGCTATTAGTACCTTGGCCTGTAAAACCGGGGTACTAAAAGCATTTTAGTTTCTGTTTCCGATACGCCAGGCGTTTCGGAAAAGAAAAAGAAATGTAAAAAAAGTGGTCACTGAGGAAGGAAAAACAAAGTCAGTTTTCCCTTTCCAAAAATGGCCGCCATGGAAACGAGGGAAGGGACTACATGTAGTCACTTCTCTCTTTCCATGGGGCCCATTAAAAAAGTAAACAAAAAAAATGGCCACCATGGAAAGGAGAGAAGGGACCACTTGTAGTCCCTTCTTCCTTTCCGTGACAGCCTGTCTCGGATCAGGAGGGGACGTGCTGGGGACAGAATTGTTCCCAGCGTGTCCTCTCCCGAAATGGAATTTAAAGCAGGTAAGTGGGGTTTGGGGTTGGGGAGCGAATTCTGTGGATGGGGTAGGAGGCAAGTAGAGAGGTTGGGGGACCACACTTACCTCGTTCACCTGCGGAGGAGGATGGTGGCCTCCAACCGTGAGGCGGCTTCAAGCTGGGGGATTACTGCTGGTAATGCCCCTGGTCCCAAGCCTTCTCATTGGCTGAGAGGCTGCCACCCTTCCCCCGCCAGGTACTAATGGAGTTTAAAGTGGTGTGATGCACGACAGCCTGTAGTCGCTTGTTAAAGCCGCAGCATGCATGGTGGCTTGAAGAATCGCTACTTTTTTGTAGTAGCTATTTTTTCTAAAGGTATGTGCCGGTGCATTCTCCTTCTCACTCACACGTTTTACCTAGTGATGATTTGGCATTTGACCATGATGTGTATATATTTTGTGGCACCCGATCAAGCATCAGCCTTTGGCCATGTTGTGAGTACCTTGTGTGCTGATTCACTGGACGTGGTGGTTTTGTTTTCAAATTGGTTGTGGGAACATTTTATTTAGTATTGCCCCCTCCTTTCTTTTTAGGACACATTGAATTTGGTCCTGTTTCACTACGAGTACTTAAAAATGACAAGTGTGAACATTGTGTTTTGAACTTTAGACAGCTTATGGAGGCAAGATTTGTTCTGTTTTTCGTTTTTCTTATTTTACAGTATAGTTCTTTTGCACCCTGATGAAGACGTGAACAAAGATTGCATTTGCCGTTGAAACCAGTCGGTCCTTTTGGCTGCTTTTGGATGCATGGAATAACATTTCCAATTTCTCCATTCAGAAGCTACTACTGAAGTATAGGTTGTGTTGGTAATTCTCTGGAGACAAGAAATATGGTTCTCTAGATTTCCCTTCAAGAGATGTTTCTTAAGTAAACTATACACGTTAGTCACTGTCTGCACTTTATTAATGTTATATTGAACTGAAAATTGTTTATAATCTCTCTATGCACTTTAACGACTGTTTGAATTTGATTATTGTTAAAATGCATTCCAAACTGTTCCAAATCACTGGGCCTCATTCCAAGTTGGGCGGTAAGGGTTAACGGTCACCGGTAAGGAGACCGGGGCTGGTAATCCCTTACCACCCAATTCCGAGGTCCCTTATCGGGAACAGTAAAGGACGTGTGGTCTGAACACACGTCCTTTACGGGTCCCGCTGGGGGACCAGGGCACTAATAACGGGCCTGCTACTCGTGGGCCTGTTATTAGCGCCTTCCCCATTGAGCCCTGTGGGGGCTCAAATGGGAATGGGGAATGGTTGGTTGAATGGGGACTTACCGGGTCCTCCAGGGTCGGAATGACCCGTTAAGTCCCCATTCAACCAGACCGGACCCAGACCCGGTTTGGGAAGCAGCCATGGTGCTAATAGCGCCATGGCTACCTCCAAACTCGGAATGACCCGCACTGCCTTTCACTCCATCTTGCTTAGGGGGTGTTGTTCATGCCGGGTTGGTTTTTTATGCAATTGCCTGCACTTTGACTCTTTTTTTTAATGTGATTTTTGTATTTGTCTCAGTGTCAACGTCTGTGTATCTGTTGCACTGTCTATGCTATTACTTATTGGATGAATAAATAGTCTTTCAGAATTAATTGATCTTTATTGTTTCAATGGACTCCCTTGTTCTTTTGGTCGTTGTTCAGGGATACAAAACGATGCTCCGTGGTTTGACATGGAATGCCGCAGAACTAAGTTTGGCTTGTGGTCTGCTGCTAGGACAAAATATAGTACATCTGGGGTCAGGTATATGTCTAAGCACAACTACAAAAAACTCTGAGGCTGAAGAAAAGACTTTTTAAAATCTCAGTGGGAAAGACAAGAGACGACCATGTGGGAAAGAGACACAAAAGGCTTTTGGAATCTGGTAGCAAGCAGATTCTGAGAGGGTGCTCAGGACGTTGTTTGCCCTGTATCAGACCTCGAGTGAGTCCAGCATTTCAGGGCCATTATGTTTGAAGTTGGTGCACCTCAAACCTCCTTACCCATTGATAATACAGGGCTTATTTATTCAGCCGAAGAGGTGCAGAGGGCTATTATAGGTGCTAAACCAGGCAAAGGACCGGGTCCACACGACATCAGACCGGAAATATAAAAGTGTTTTCCTGAATGGTCAACACTGGTCTTGCTAAGGCTGTATAATTCGATTGTTGTATCTTTGACCATTCAGTGCTGCTGGTATCTGAGCCTAATTAAACCGATTTTTAAAAAGGGCTCACGGTCGGATCCCCACTGCAACTGCCCTATATCATTATTGGATGGCATGTCAAAAATGTTTACTAACTGCTTGTTGGTCAGACATGGGTTGGGGAAAATAATATACTTCACATTTATGAGACTGGGTTCAGAAATTGACATCTGACCATGTGTTTGTGCTTTCCACCGTTATAGATAAATATGTGAGGTTAAGAGGGGGTGTAGTATATGCAGGGTTCCTCGATATAGCCAAGGCTTTTGATTCTATTGATTTCCCCCGTCTCTGGAATAAACTCCAGAGAATGCCATTCTCAGAATGGGTGTACCAACCCCCCTTTTTCAACTGATCATTTGCCTATTTTCTAATACCAGGGCTTCTGTTAGTGGCCACTCTGGAATGGGGCTTACTGGTGAGTTTCAACTAATAAAGGTGTGCGCTAGGGTTGTCAACTGGCTTTGATATTGTTTTTCATCTTTTTATCAGATGTTATGTCCGACCCACCTTTGTCAGACTCAATTCCTCTGCGTCTGAATGGGGTCATCTATCCTACTTTACTATATGCAGATGACTCCATACCATTGGGTTTGACACCAAAGGGACTCGCCAGTAGTTTGAACTATGGCTACTTCAAAGCTAACAGCTTAAAATTGAATTTGAAGAATACCAAGATAGTGGTGTCGGCCCTAACAAATGTAAGCATAATTGGTCTATATATAATGTGAAGCTAAAGAGGGTTGAATCATATTGTTATTTGCGTGTCACATTTTCGAGTAACTGCTTCTGGTCTGCTCACTCAGCATTATTGGACAAGCCTGGGTGGTATTAAAAGATGTTATCAAAAATATGGCGGCTTCCGTTTTGACTAATGTATCTATGTGCTGGAAGCTAAGGTCTATTCTTCAATAATGCATGGTAGTGAATACCGGGGAAGTGTGAGTTGTATTGCCTTGGATCGCATTTTACATATTTATTTGAGAAAGTTGCTGGGTCTGATGGCTCCCTCTTGCTTTGGAGGCCGGGGCCCTAAACATTGGCATCTGGGCTGAATTCCCGTTCTTTGAGTGTTTTTGTAAATTACATTAATGCCCTTTGGTGAACCCTAATATTGTGAACGTGATGGAAGCGTTAGCAAAAGCCAAGGCATGTGCCATTTGCCCCAGGTATAAGAATGTTCCATCGTGCGTAGAAAGTGGGGGGTTGCTTTTGATGATCTGAGGAAGGGCTTGATGACTAAAAGACAGCTGTATACGAAACCAAGAAGAAGAGATTTTGATCTTGCTATAAACGGCATGAAAAACCTATGTTCGCTGGGTTGCCTAATAGTGGCACATCGCTCTTATTACAAGAACTTTGCGGTGTTATTCGTTCACTGGCGCAGAGACACATCATGACCATGGTGTGAGTGAATGTTTTACCACTAAGGGCCCGGATGCCGTAGCAGTTCAATACCAAGCTTTGTGCCTGTGGCAGTGGGGCTGTAGAGGATTTAATCCACTTTTTATTTATTTGTGGAAAACGTTTAGGTTTGAGACTCCTGTGGTTTAGAAGACATTTTATTGCTAACAACATTAACTTCGTCACTGATGCTTTGAACTTTGTCTTATCTAGTGTTGATGCTCGCTTTGTTGATGATCTATGCAAGTATATTATTTCCTCTTTTGAGCGAATGTCAAGAACATTTTAAGTTCACAATCCCTCCTTTTTATCAATAGCTGTACTGCATATTTTATCATTTAGCAATAATTCAATTTGTATTGCATTTAATTTTGCTTGTAAATGGTGAGAACCGTAAATAAAGTATTTATCGATCCATCTTGTGTTCTGTATACATTTAATTTTCCTAAGCTGTCTGTGGTTATGCTTTTCTAACGCTAACACTGCCTTCTTCGCCCAAACACACTACACTCAGACCAACCATGCCACTCTCACATAGCAATTTTAAATACCTCCCAAAAGACACCAAACAGAATTTATATTCCATCCTCCACCCAATACACCACAGGCACACTACGCTCCCATCTGGACACAAATGCCTCTATGCCCTCGTCACGGACGACCTAGAAGCAGACCCACACACAGTACCCAGGTACTTCTGAACAGCACACATCAACACAGCAAAAAAGCTATCTTGCATTTTCCCTATCTTCCCACTAACCAAACCCACTCCCCTCTCTTTCCTGTGCGTCAGAGGTCCTGGAGACCATGCAAATGGCAGCCATGTGCCATATCAATCCCAGTATCACAACATAGCATAGCAACGCATCAGTCTCCAGTCTTGGATCAGCGTTTGTGGCCATACCATACCAAACATCATTCACTGCAGCATAGCATGGGGTTTATAGTCATATAATCGAATGTCAAAATGTCGAAAGTCGTAATCTTGAGAAACAAAATGTCGAAAACAAAAAAGTCAAATTTTTTTTTAATTACGTTTATTATTCGAAATGGGGGGTTCCCCCCCGAACCCCCCTTTTTTACATTTTTTTTTTGATTTACCCTTTTTTTTTTATTCCCGGACCCCAAAAAAAAAATATAAATAAAAAAATAAAAAATGCGACTTTTTTTCGACATTATTTTTTTCTATATTATGACTTTCGACATTATTCATTCGATATTTTGACTGCACACCATAGCATGGTATTGTGAATAACCGTGATGCATGAGATAGCCCTTCCATGGAGCCATAAGCGCTTTGGAATCACACCAATGGTAAAAGGCGCTATACAAATGCCCAATAACATAACATAAAATAAACTCAATATGGGTAGTTGGCTTTATCAGATATATTGTGATGGGGTGTAGCAGGGATACTTGCAGACTGTGAACCGACCTAGCTCAAAGGAAGCAGCACAGAATAGGCATTTTAGGCACAAACATCTTACTTCCTATTGGTTTGGGTTCCCCTTTGTCAAGTGAAACCTGTCACAATAGATGTGGGCAGGTGATATGGGATAAAGTTACCCAGTAGTGGTTCAGTGTGGGATTGGTAAATGTGGGTTTAGTGTTGGTGAGTGGGATGGCTGGGTAACTGTCTGGGCGCTTAGTGCTTTTAGTCAATAAGGAAGAGTGTGTGGGTGGTGGTGCATTTACTAGCTTGTTGCTGCCAGGTGGGCAAGCCTTTCCCTCTTCTGCTTTCATCTATTATGTTTCTTGTAGCTATTCTTCTGTGTTATGCCAAAGAAGAATGTACTAACGATATGTAACATTAAATGGCATTATTCAAGCACTTAAGACTGGACCTGCTGTTTGGTAGCACCTGCACATTTTAATGTGTGCATAAAAAGTGGCTACACACCTCTTTAATGTATTTGAGACTCTGCTGAGGATGTGATATCAACCCTCTAAATGCGCTAAGGCTATGGACCTCATTACAAGTCCAGCACTAGGTTGCCGCTGGACTTGCACATTCTACTGGCACCTGGCTTGCTGGAAACACCAGGGGATGGCAACCCCAGTGTTCCGGGAAGTCAGGCGCCGGTAATAGTTAGTCCCCATTCTATTGGACTAATGAGAATGGGGACCACGGATACACCAGCACCGTTAAAAACGTTCTGACCCCGGTGGGCAGGACGGCACCCGCCCGCAGACCCGAGTTGTGCCGGTCCGGTAACAACAGTGCTGTAGGCTTACCGGCACCGTTGTTAGTGGACCGGCACACTTGTAATGAGGCCCAATAACAAGCAATATTGTTGCTGCATATGAGAATGCATCTGAGTACACAACACCTCCACCGTCATGATGAACACGAGGCTCCTCAAGAGGTTACAACTCTGCATCCTTTTTTCTTTTTTACTCTCCCCTCGGATGGAGCGGCCTGGATTATTAGGACATTTAGACAAGACTCCTAGACTTATTATTCCCATATTTTAGTCTATCTTCGTTCATTGGGTACTGGGGACGTAAGGACAACACTTTAATAATTGACTTAATGTGTTAAAGATTAAAGATTAAAAATCATCATTTGTAATTTCACTCATAAGGATGTTATAAGAACTAATGAATCACTTGGTGAGAATGTTAATAAAATGAACTATTAAATCACTATTTTAAGCTTAGGTCACATTTTAATACTCGTTATGTACACTAGCTATCGTAAATGATTGTTCTGGTATGTGATGATTTATAATAAGTGTATTTTGTACACTGTTTAATTGTGTGTGTGAAAGTGTGCAAAGATAAATACACAATACACAACATATTTATTAGTCTATGCCTTTATATCATGCAGAGAAAAAGGAAAGAGAAACATTTCTCAGAAAATGGAAAGCAAAATGTAAGAAACAGAAAACTCTCCATCCTCCCAGAAAACTATTTTATGCTTTTCTTCAAATTTTTGTTTAAATCTTTTGAAGCTTAGCCAAATGTGGCATGTTCTTTTCTCAGAACCCTTACTAATTACTTGGAATTGTCAATTATTAAATTTTTGACAACGACCTGAGACACTAGAAACACTTGTGTATAGGTCATATCATATCTTATCATATCATATCATATCGTACCATATTATTATTTGCACTCCAAATCCCTAACCTGTAAGACGTTCACGAGATCCCCTTTGAGGCTATAGTGACCCACAAGCACGATGCACCTTAGACTCAATCTGCAGCTGGTACATACCAGCATCAAGATGTACATTAGATTTAATCATAGAGTATTACACTCTTCGCCATGATGCTCATGAGAATTCCCCCAGGATTCATCACACAGTCCTCATCATGTACGAAACAACATCTGAGGCTGTAAAGCCCTCTATTCAGTGTCAAAGATGATTTGTATAGCGCACAGCAGCCATTGGTATGCTTTTCATAGCGCTGTATTATTGTCCAAAAATGCATTCGCTGCACAGTTTAGGTGTATGATTGACATTGGCCCATGTTGCTTCGGGTGCGGATTGCCTGTATGCGATTTGCTTGACACACCGCCATACCAAGATGCTGAACTCTGTGGATCTCGCTGTATCGGCTCAGAAGTACAATACACATTGGGCCTCATTTCGACTCTGGTAGCCGTGCCGGTAATTACCGGCACGGCTGCCGCTGGAGTCATGAAATTACCAGCACCCGGCAATGGGCAATTGCTGGGGTATTCTAACCCTGGCAGTCCCGGTAATTGGCCATTGCTGGGTGCCGGTAATTATTAGTCCCCATTCCCATTTGAGACCAATAGGGCTCAAATGGGAATGGGGAGTCCGGATGCACCGGTAATAATGGTGCAGGTGCATCCGTCAAGGTCTGCTCGCGGGTGCGGAAAGGCACCTGCGAGCAGAATTCGTAGTTTGCTGGTCCGATAACAACGGTGCCGGTAGTTTACCGGCACCGTTGTTACCGGCCAAGCAAACCTATAATGAGTCCCATTGTAATTCTATTCTCTTACTCTATGAAGCAGAACTATCCAGTAATATTGACACATATCATCCTTTTCTATGACTATTCCAGCAGACCCTGTGGGTGATCACATTAGCAGTTCATGCTGTAGCATAGTGGCAGTATGGCCCTTTTTTCAGGTCTCCACCTCTCAGGGACTTTGCCTCTCAGCTTCTATGTGCTACTCTGCCTGAGAGCGACATTTCTGCATATCGGGTTTTATGGATGGATCGGACACATCATCCCCACATCCTGACAGTATTCTGCCCCAAAGTATCCTCCATATCTGCTCTCCCCAGACTCTCAGGTTATTCTTTCACTAACAGGTGGCTCTGTGCCATTCCATGAGCGTGGGAGCACCCCCGCCATTATGCTCTGGCACTAGACAGAGGCCCACTGCGATGGGTGGCACAGTGTGCTTTAGATGCCCTCTCACGCATGTAGGAATGCAGGCACCTGTCACTCTCCGTAGGAGGGGTGGCTGTGAGGTTGAAAGCCTACATGCTGCACCTGTGATGGAATGGAAACCAGGGCTAAAAACGGGGTGAAACTGGCCGCATGACTCATTAATTGGGGGATCCTCTCTCGACTGGGTCCCACTATTTGATCTGCCCCATGGTTGTTACTTTTAATGCATTCAGTGAATAGTTTATTTTACAACTGTTTTATTGATTTATAATTTATGTTTTAATTTGTTTTAATTTAGACCCAGATTTTACTTGTTTACTATTTATTGGTTACATTTATCCCCGAAAGATGTTTGCTATACATTGCAAATGTTTGTTCATGTCTTTATGAATTACTATACAGACTCTCACAGACGTAATTCTGTTTCTACCATTGGTAGACTACACACACTGACAGAGAGAACAGATCTTACAGCGGGCACAGGGTGTACAGGCATTTTCAAATACAGATACAAGTACAGTATACATTAGCACACTACCAGTAATGTTGGTAATGACAACACCATTTTCCCAGCGCTCTATGCTAATGTTCGACTCCCACATCCTCCAGCCGACAACACATTCAGCACCATTATTGTTCATTAATACTTAGTTATAGCAGGACTGAGATTTTCATTTTTTTTATTGGACATTTGTATGCTGCCTATACACAGGTGTTTCCAGGTGCCACAAGATAAGATGGTAGGAGTGCGGGGGGCATGGGAACAAAAACAAAAGTAGAACAACAAGATTCAGATGGCAGCACTCATTGGGCCTCATTACAAGTTAGCCGGTCCGGATTTAAAGGTGCCGGTAAAACCGTACCGCCATTGTTTTCTGAACCGGCTAACTCAGAGTTATGTGGCCGTGCGGTGTTACACCCGCCAGGTCTGACCTGGTGGGCGTAACGCCACTGGCCGCACACGGACATGGAAACACCGGCACCATTACCGCATGGTGCCGGTGTTTCCACTGCCCTCATTCCTGTGGAGTCCTATGAATGGGGAGTAATGGAATGCCGGCTGTGGAATTACCGGACCACCCGGGCTGTAATGCACCGGTGATTCCATCAAGTCCGTAGCCGGTAAATCCCCACGAGTCCGGCGGCAGCCTGCTGGTTTTACCGGCACGGCTACCGCTGGACTCTTAATGAGGCCCATTGTCTCTTGCCTCTGGTTATCATGCGTGAACCCCTGCCCTCCCGTCATTGATGCATCCCCCACTATTGATTTCTCTTACCGCACACCAAAGCAAACCATTGCATTCACACCTAACTTTAATCTGCCGCCCCAAGCATCAACTGTATCAATGTTCCTTTGACAGACCCTTGGTTAGTGGACAGTATTGGGACAAGCACCATAGACTTTGCCCCTCCCCTCCGGCAAACGGAACAGTGTCTTCAGTTTGGTTTCCCATGAAAGCGATCGTACCGTGACGCCTAAGACATTGCAGGTTCCACTGTTGCCAAAGGTTTTCCAATGGTTTCCAACCAACTTCCCACTGGGCATTTGGTGACTGTTTTCGGACAGCATCTTTGGTCACAGATGGTCTGGGGCTAGCATTTGGGGTGAGGGCAACCAAAGCAGTAGGTGGATTCACCCAGAAAAACAGCAAGTAGGCATAGTTCATTATTTTTGGACAACCTGTGTTTTTTTCTGAGTGGGTGCTTCTAAGGTACTTTATTTCCATGTACGTACAATAGCACATTAAAGGATGATAACCAATGAGTCAGGGGCATCCTGTCTCACAAATGTCTAAATGTACTGTAAATATAGCTATTTTTCAAGAACCTAGTGGTGTACAGGGAACAGTGTAGCAAGGATGCAAAATGACTCAGGAAAACAGTGCTGGCCTTTACTTTCACTCGACTAAAGTGTAGAATGTTAAACATGTAATTTTTGTGTCTATAATACAGATTATTTCAAGGTTCCAGTACAGGTGTACTGGATGCACGCCTGTCCTTCAACGGACGAGCAGGCCACAGTGCAATGTCTTGCCTCCCTCGCAACAAACCAAAACATGCAACCAATGTTTTCACTTACACCTTTTATACAGGGCCCCAGCATACAGTACATAGAGAACGTATCTATTTTTTTGAGGTTTTATTGATTTTTGCAAAATAATGATACGATGTCATGGACATAAATATCATAGGTAGAATACATATTATTCTAATTACGCACTTAGTAGGCATTCCCTGATTCGGTCCAACTCCCTTGCTCCATCTACTTGCGTATTCCCCAATGTTAGGATACAGTCGTAATAACCTTAAACATGTATCTGCAACTAGGACAATGCATGTAGTGCTTAAAAGACCAATCAATGTTCAGCTGTACCATGGTTGTCAGACCTTAATTTACCATGACTAATCACTGTTGATCACCCACAGGCTGCACTGCCACTCCTGCCCCTGAACTGAGAACAGGACTTGATGTCTAAGTGACCCAAAAAGCTTCTCCCTAAGCTGCTGAAAGTTGTGTGGAAGAACAAGGTGCTCGACATTGAAATTGGCACGTACAGCCCTAGCCGGCCAATGTGTTCTGGTTACATGTTGAGTACATTATATTAGGTTATTCCATGCCAGGTTATGTTACCCACTCTCCCCTTCCTCTTGCCCTTTATACCTCTCCCCCTCTCTTCCTCTTTTTCACTCGCTCCCTCCCCCTCTTTCTCTCTGTCTCCCCCTCCCTTCCTCTCTCTCCCCTCTCTCTCAGTAGGTCTTTGTCATCTGTCGGTGCCTGTCTCGCTCCATGTGTTTTGCATACTCTATTTGTTCATGATGTTACCTTATGGTATATTATGGCACTAGGATTTACACTATACAGTGCACCAAAGCCATTCCCAAGATCATAAGGTGCTCTGGTCTGGCATCCTCTATGTACACACTTTCTCTCTCTCTCTATGTCTCTCTCTCTCTCTCTCTCTCTCTCTCTCTCTCTCACTAAACTCTCTCCCGTTCTTTGCTACTGTAATTCAGTCCAAGGCGGTCTGCTGTGATGATGTTCTAATCAATGTTCCCTAAGTCTGGAAATGGTTAGCTTTCATGCACACATTATTTTCCATGTGCACATCTGAATAACAAGGTAAGCCACTTTGTGAGCATGCGTAGTTAGTGAGCTAACATTTGCCCTTCCCAACTAATGCACTTCTTGGCAAATCAGGGTAAAAGGTGCATCTTACAATGCTTTTTCCAAACAAATTGGCTAAATAACAAATATTTTATATGTGGTTATAAGGCAAGTTCATCATCCAGTCCAAGACTCCAAGATATGCCATAGTGCTGAACAGCAGTACTCCTGTACAGAGAAAGTAAGTGTATGAGCAAAAAAAGCTTTGTATCCAGCGGAGGATAAACAACAGGTTTAATTCTGGTTATTCATTTGTCAACACTACTCAGAGGCATTGCAGAAAGTGCCTAATGCCATTGGAAAAGGACACTCATGTTTATTACAAAAAACAAATATCGCTTATCACTGATGTGGCTGTCAAATAATGTAGACAGGATACAATTTTTGCAAATGAAATAATGGCAACTAAAATGAATTTGTTAGAAAACAATAGGAGTTTATGGGCCACTTTAATGAAATAGTTTGAGGGTCAGGAGAACATGCCTCTCATCATTTGTGTACTGACGATAATTGCATCAGAATAACTGTACCACAGAATATGATGATCAGAATTCCTGGGCCTCTGCTCACTATCCACATTATGTTGTCCTGTGAGTTGTGAGAACATTTGCTCAAAACCAGCCTTACAGCTAGGAGGCATATACACCATCCATGTTTTACTCCCTAAAAACAGGAAAATGTGCCCAACTAAAATGGCAAACCATGAACATATAGGAGCTAGCCCCCTGACTGTATCCACAAAGATCCACTGATATTTCTTTTCAAATCGGTGACCAGCAGAGCATTGGCATTGGTAGGAACTCAAATAATATTACTGACCGATCTCAAGGGGAATTATAAGGGGAAATAAAATATTTTAATAAGCATGAAATATCCCCAATGGCAAAGCTAATTCCTTTCTTACTCCCTGAAAAATCATTGGATTCCAAGTAGGGAGTAAAATCGTATCAGAGCCGTGCTTGTAACCCTGACATAGGAAGTGAAATGCCAGGGCACATGATACAGCTTATAGTTTTGCCACCCTTCATCACCACATCCTACACAAAATTCAACAAGTGCCTTTCTGAGGTTTCTTCTGGAGTCCTGTTGAAGACAATTACATTGATTTTGCTTTTAAGTCAATAGCAGCAATGCTCAGAGGTACAATATATTGGGAGCCTTCTTCCTTAACTAGGGATGACTCTTCTGAAATTCACTGCTATCAGTTGAACGAGATGCATTAGGATTGCTAGAGGGATTAAATGCAAACACATGATTATATTGAAAAGCCCTCAGCAGCTGAGCATAGAAAGAAACAGAAAGTGTAGTTTCCTAGACAGTTACTAGAGTTTCCAACACATTTCCTTCACTGCACTGTACTGCCAAAACGTCTGATTTGGTTTTTTGAAAGTTGCTGATTTGCACTTCACCCCGAAGGAGTGCTCTCCTGTGCCCTTCCACCCATACCCCACCACGACCCGTGTGCTAGCATCCAATACTAGCTGATAGGGCTCTTTAAAAGTGAGGGATTGTAGCAGTAAAACACTAACTTGAATATTTGCATACCCACAATACTTTGCAAGCAAAACACATGTAAAGCCTCTTTTTTAATTTCTTTTTATTTCTATAGCGCCAAGACCCAGTGGCATCAGGGCACTGGTCCAATAAAAACGTGAGGCACAAGTAAAATAATCACAAGACAAAAGTGGGACTGCAGATTACTGGAAAAAATTATTCAAACAACCATGTTTTCAAATGTTTCTTGAACAACATGTGTGATTTTTGCAGTCCATAAACTCAGCGGGAGTGAGTTCCAAGCTTTCGGTAGAAAACCCATTTCCCTTGTTTTTATGGCCCTCAGGACTGTGAGTTGTTCCTGGATGGTACATGGGGTGTTAACCTTCCCATTAGATATCTCAGAGCCTTCCCTTGAAGGCATTGGTGTGCTATAGACAGGGTCCTCAAACTTGGTCTGGTTGACATTGGGAGCCAGTGCAATTTTCTTCTGTGATCAGAGATTTGCTCTCTGCTTGCAATGTTCAATATGATCCAGACAGCTTCATTCTGG
Source organism: Ambystoma mexicanum (assembly GCF_040938575.1). Classification (NCBI taxonomy): domain Eukaryota; kingdom Metazoa; phylum Chordata; class Amphibia; order Caudata; family Ambystomatidae; genus Ambystoma; species Ambystoma mexicanum. Next base: position 178,986,183 of record NC_090929.1, read on the forward strand.
ATCCTATGGAGCTTTCCTACACATTTTTTACTTGCTCCTATGAGGAGGGCATTACAATAGTCAAGGTGAGCTATTATAATGGCCTGAACCAGAACTTTTGAGACAAATGGTTTAGCTTGTCTGAGTACCATTAGGTGATGGGGAGCGTTATTTACAAACCCCTCAACATGTGCCATAGAGTCAAGGCAAGCTTCTATATAGACACTTATAGAAAACAAGGGATTTGATTTTCCCTGAGATGTCTATACAGTTTCCATCGATAAGCAAGGAGGTTCCTGGCCGAGGTTAGCTCTTGCTTGAGGTGAGCCGAAAATCATCAGCTCCGTCTTTGATGGATTCAAGCACATTCAATGTTTGCACATCCAGTCTTTAATGGCTTTATATATCTGATTAAGACGGTTGAAATCGGTAGTATAATCCCCACTCAGCTCAATCCTCAACTGGTTGTCATCTGCATAATTAGCAAAATAAACACCCAGACTGGTAAGCAGATCGCAGAGGGATCTCAGGTAAAGATTAAACAGGGCTGGCTATAGACATGCTCCCTGGGGAACCACATACAGTATTCTCTCTACATCAGAGAATATTACTTTCCAATTTATTGTGGACTCTCTGTTACTTAAGAAGGAGTGCAGCCAGTGTGTGACCTTCTTTGAACATTTTCCCTTCTAGAGCAAGGCATCCAATAGCAAGTCATGATCAAGTAAGTCGAACGCCGCCGACAGGTCCACCAGCATTAAGAGACCTACTTTTCCCTTTTCCCGATATTCCAACATGTGCGGCTAAAGGTCCAGGAGTGCACTCTCAGTGCCACGTTGGGGACGAACACCCGATTGCATATGGTGAAGGATGCCTGCTTGTTACAGATGTTGTTGGAACTGGATTTTGTCAATCACCTTCAAAAAGAACAGAGAGTTGGTAATAGGACAAAGATTGTTTGGGTGCTTGGGGTCAAGATAACCTTTTTTAGGTCGAGGGGTAACTGCCACTTTTTTGATCGAATCTGGTACCAGACAATGGGAGAAAGAAGAGTTCACAAAATGCACTAGAAAAGGTGTAAAAATGCTGCAATTTCCCAGAATGATCTTAGAGGGCAGAATTTCTCCCTGACATTGGGTCGGTCTCATGTTTTTTAAAAATGTCTCCATGTCAGTATTTGTTATCGACTGGAAGAAGAAGGTGGATTCTGTGTCCTCTTTTATGACCGATCTTAGTGGTGATATTGACATATCACCCAGGGTTATAGCTTTTTTTTCCCTAGCCATGATAGTTTTCTTGCCAAAGGCTTGTTGGACCTTGATAGAGTCTTCCCTAGCTGGGATATGATTTTTTGGTTGCAGTAGTGGTTTATCGAAGTTACGGAAATTTAAAACAGTTTTTTTGTGTCATTTGCGGATTTCTCAATTTCTTTATTGTCAAAAGCCTGTTTCTCCTCAAGAGTCTTTTTAAAATATTTTGATTGTAGGGTTGTCCAAGCCAATCTATTAGTCTCCGTCTGGTTTTTCCCCCCAGATACGATCTGCATGTCTTTTTTCTGTTACAAGATAAGCGGAGAACCAGCCTTGCTGGCACTTTTTCTCTCTGATCAACTTGGTTTTTAGAGGGGCTACTCTGTCCAAGAATTCGGTTAATTGGTCTTTACACAGTGTAACTAGCCTATCCGGGAAATCTAAGCCCTGGGACGCGACGTTACCTGCTTTATACATTCTTGTAGGTCTGCAGAAGCAATCTTTTTCAGATTTCTTGAGGTGACCATTTTGGGAATATTATGTGTCCTACTCGGGACACCTGGCAAATTCATGAGACTTTGGCCCAAACACATGGGTTTGTGCTGGGAATGTTCATAATGATGTTTCTAGATGCAACCCAGTCTAGTATATCCCCCCCCCCACATATGTAGGTTCCTTATTATGGATAGTCAGGTTTTGTTTCTTTAGCATTCTTGCCAAGTCCTCTGCTTCCTTATCTTCTTTGTTGGTTAGCCTTCTATTGAGGTCTCCTAGCAGTATGGTAGCGCTGTTAGGTTTATTCAGTGGTGCCAAAATGTGGGCTAAATCATCGTCGAAATCTGGCATTTTTATAGGGGACAGTAAATCACAACTAAGTTGTTACCGAAGTTGTTGTTTGGTAGATATTTGAGGTGTAGGGTTTCACATCCTGGACATGTAATTGGGACTTCAAATAGATTTAGGTCTGATTAGGCCTGAATTGCCACTCCACCACCCATTCCAGTTTCGCAATGTTTACCAAAGAAGCTATACCTAAAGGGGATAGCCAGGCTTAAATTAGGACCACTTGAGTCCCTAAGCCAGTTCTGTAATGCACATCACATCAGGTGCATTATCCTGAATGTACTCCTGGACCTCAATGGCATGCTTGTTGAGCGAGTGGGTGTTGAGTAGCCTCACCATGATATTATGTGCAGTTTAAGAAAATGTCATGAGTCTGTATGTGCACAATTACTATGAAGTGCATACAATATTGTTTGCAATATAACCCCTCTTTAAATTGTTGGGTAGGATTATACAAGTGCTCAGTGAAACTGTTTTAGTATAGCAGCGGATTACCATATAATTTATTAAGGTCTATAAAGAAAAGGTAGCTGTGATTGGATGCCTGGTCATAATGGTGCTGGATCTAACTGTTGACAGTTGTTATAATGGTGCTTGTGTGTGAATCCGGGCAATTCAGAAGCAATCCAGCTACTTATCTAAGGACCACCCAGCCCTATAATCTTCCGCCTTGATAAAGACTCCTGGTCAAAACACGTGTTGGCTTTTTTTCGTCATGCATATGTACAAATATCTGCTTGCAAGACCAAGGCAACCTGTTGACCTTTAAAAAACAATACAGGACCTCAGCACCATGAAAACCCAAATGTTTCTAGCAGTGATTCTGTGATCACACACACACACACAGGCACCATTATAACAACTGGCAACATTCAGATCCAGCGCCATTATCACGAGCGATCCAACCACAGCTACCTTTTCTTCACAAACCTCAGGAGCTCTGTCTCACAGGAACCCTGGAATGGCTAAAGGAAATAACCTTCACACAAGACTCACTAAAGAGATCAGCGCAGGGATATGTTTGTTCCTACAGGCTCCTACCTTCCCTTTTTAAGGTCTATGCCTGATGGAACTCTGAAAACTTGGAAAGGCTACAGACTTTGTGAAAAGTATTCTACTTATCTGAATATCCATTGTTCTAATAGTTTATACGAACAATGCCAGGCATAATCCATATCGATTATCTTTTGCAGGCCAGGTAAATGATCTTGCTATGTTGCGCTCCAATTTTAGAGTAATGTTAGCAATGCAAAAATAAGAAAACGCTGAGCATGACGTTTGCCTACTCAAAATCCTTAGTGAGCAAGTTATTATTTGGGTTATATAATGCGTTAACTTGCAAAGGGGCCACTTTAGAGTGCTTGCGTGACATATTTACAAACAATAGGAAGCATGCGATGAGGTTACATGTCCAAGTAGCTTGCTGACTTACAGTCAGCATCTAATATTTGAGCTGAAAGTTGGGTTACATTGTTGGGATGACACTTTGCTAAGGCACCATGAGTTACAGAAATTCATGTGCTTGAACGTCATTCATATTATGATATGATATGATATGATATGGCATTTATAACGCGCCTATAGACAAGAGTTTCAAGGCACGCTGAGGCAAGGGAGGGGGAACAGAGAAAAGACAGACAACGATCCTACTAGGCCAGGTGTCATTCAGATCACGCAAGTGCATGGGAAGGGGGAAGGGACAGTGCAGTACATAGGATAATAGAATAAATAAGTAAGTAAGGTACAGCCAGCTGGTGGGGAGTGCAAGGGTAATAGCAGACATCAGGTGGCAAGTGCAAGGGTAAGTGCAGACAACAGGTGTAAGTGCTACTATTAGGACAGTGGGGATACGCAAACAGTACCAAGTGCGAGGGCTGCCACGGAGTGCAGGTGTGCGACTGGCGGGGGAGGGGACCTGGGCCTGAGAACAGAGGGTGGCCAGGTAACCAGTGCAGATTCAGTTTCAGCCAGGAAGTCAGCAGGGGAGAGGAGGAGAAAAAGCAGAAGCAAAGATAAATGTTTTGAGGTGCTTCCGGAACCGGAGATGATTCTCCTCAAGTTTCAAGGAGGGAGGGAGGCTGTTCCAGAGGGAGGCCCCAGCCAAAGAAAGAGATTTACCACTAAACTCGTTGCTTGGAGAGGCGACTGACCCTGGGGGACTTGGAGGCAGATGAGCAAAGAGCTCGAGAAGGAAGATATTTAGAAAGAGAGAGTTGAAGGTATTGAGGCCCCATGCCCCAGAAGACCTTGTGGACAATGCAGAGGGTTTTGAACTTTATCCTCGCAGCCACTGGGAGCCAGTGCAGAGATTTCAGTCCTGGAGGGATGCGATCCCTGGGCTTGAGGCCAAGGACAAGTCTCGCAGTCCTGTTCTTGATGAGTTGCAGAGGGCGGAGAGTAGAAGCAGGTAGATTTAGAAAGAGGCTGTTGCAATAGTCCAGCCTAGAGAGAACCAGAGCTCTGGAGACAGTGAGCTTCTGGGGGAAGTAGAGGAAAGCAAGAATACCTCTGAGGAGGTGCAGCTGGTAGTGTGACTTCTTAGAGACGTCAGAGATGTGAGGAGAGAAGGAGAGTGTGGAGTAAAGATGACCCTGAGGTTTGTAGCCTCACAGATGGGAGCAGGGAGAGGGCTGCTAGGAAAGATTTCATAATTGTATGTCATTTTCCCTCCATGTGTCAACCCCCAAACTTTTTGCTTCTATTTGGTCACCATTGACTGACTTTGCCAGAGAAGCAAAGCAGGCGTTAAATTCCCCAACCCGCAAAGGGACCTCGTAGTACGGCGGTAAGGGTTAACGGTCACCGTTACCATTAACGGTGACCGTTAACCCTTACCGCCGTCTGTGTAATGAGGCCCTTTGTCTTAGCCCTTCCCTCATGTTGCAGCTTTTGTGCAACATGTAACAAGTGTGCAATGTATCTTACCATACAGCACACTTGGGTCTCTAGTCATTTCCAAAGACCCTAGAAACTCTTGCTAGACTTTTTATGAACTGTGCAGATGTGTCATGGACAGGACTGGTGGCAGCTATTGTTTTGCATTATTTTGAACCCTTTCTTGCCATGTTAACTGCGTTAACCGCATTTGGCATGAATAGGTGGCCTGGCTCCAAAATGGCCATGCCACGATGTTCTTTGTCCTGTCCTTTGGCCATCTTGCCCCTTCACCTTCCCCAGGTCGAGCCGACCCGGGCCACTCCTTATTAGGTCATGCACTTTCCCGCGAATCCCAATGCTTTCTCGGGCTTCTGCATGCCTTGTATGTGTGCCTCCAGGATGTGGGCTGGGATGTCTGATCCCACTACACATCCTGGGTGCCAGAGATATTGGAGTGCCCAGAATGCCTGGGACCACCATGGTCCATGATTGATCCAAGTATGGAGTGTGTTTGTGAGCAGATCTCCCATTGGGTCCTCTCCATTTTGGCACAAAGGGAACTTTGGATAAGAGGAGGCTGAAAACACCACTACCATATCGATCTCCTGAGTTCACACCAAACAAAGGATAGGAGCCAAGTACCCTGCAACACGAAGCCACTGGAAGGTTTGGTACTCCGTGCCCGCTTTCTTCCCGTGGGACCCCTCTGCATCTTATCATCCTAGAAGGTCTGTGAAGATGCTTCGACCCATTGGAAAAGTGGGACCAACTATTCTCGGCACCTTCATCAAACCCTGCAAGTAAGCTTTCTCGGAAGTGTCCCTGGGCCAACCAGTGGGCTGACCAGCTCACCCAGTTGCTTTGCTCTGTCACTGCCACCGTTTCGAGGAGGCCCTCGAAACATGGTATACTGCTAGCTCTGTGTCCCCGCACCCTCACACTGAATTTCGTACACTTGGCCTTCCCAAGTCTGAAGTGAGACGAGTGCGCCAGGACCGGAGTAAACGCGGTTACCGTGTTGCCCTGCCACGGCAACGATCTGTGCAAGTTTGCTGCATTTGTGACCCTCTTGCCCCTGAAGCCTGCTGCAGTGGAACTGGGTCAATTCCTCCACCTGGAGCGGAGAAATCGCCACTGTGCCATTTGGGAATCATTGCTGTATCTCAGGAGCTGAAAGGTGCCGAGATGTCCTTTTTGCCGCATTCAAACCTGCCAGCGAAGTGGACTGAACTGGTGAAGTTTGAGTCTGCCTGCATCAGGGAGCGGTGAGTACTCCTTACCCCAACCGGTGGCCCCTAGCGCAGGAGCCCATTTTTACGCACGAGTGGCCCCTGAGGGCCCCTTTCCTTCCCACCGCTATTGTGAGATAGCGACTCCCTCTCGCACTCTCGAACTGCCTCTGCCTTCAAGTGGAGGTTCTTCTTGATAGTGGGAACTTGTTCTCGCCTCATCCACCTTCCTGAGCTGCTAGAGACCCATGAAGAGACCCTATTCTGCCCATTGGCACAAGCGCATGCATATACTATTGAGCACAAGGCTCCTCTCTTCATAGGGCTTGGACTGCCTCTTAGTTAGGTGTATTATTGATGTGGAATTGGGCCTGAAAGATTATCTGCACTGCCGGTCTTCCTTCCCCTCTAGGTTGTCGACATACTTCGTGCAGATTAACCCTTTGGACCCTATTGGTCTTGTATATATATTGTATTGAGTGTGATGCATTGGTTTACCTAGTGTTATTGTGATTCTTTGCTATGGTCTATGTTACAAAGGTCTTGTAATAAATGTGTCTGTATTTTTAATATAACACCTGTCTGAAGTAATTTGTAAGTCTCCTTGCTTTGTACGCTCATTGAGGTATTTCAGTCACCCTCACCCCTCCTGAGACTTAGTCTTGACCGTCTGCCATAGCTACCCTGATTGGTCTGGCTTGTCCAGAGGTTACCCTGTTCCAAGAAACTAGGTTGGCCTTCTGAACCTCTGCCCCTCCAGGTCAGCGTTCAGAAATCCTTCTTAACAAGGGCCAAGAGAGGCCGGCCAAAGAGAGTGACAGGAATGGAGGGAGTGGGTGTGCCGATGAGGAGAATCTCGGTCTTACTGGCATTAAGGCAGAAATCTTTGGCGGCACACCTCTCCTGGATGGCGGACAGACAGTCTGAGATGAGAGAGGGAGAAGAGGTGGCTGAGGGTAGCCTGAAAATGAGTTGGGTGTCATCCGCATAGCACTGGAAGTTGGGGCAGAGCGCAGCAATGCGGTGGGCAAGTAGGGCCAGGTGTTGGTTGAACAGCCAGGGAGAGAGGTTAGACCCCTGGGGAACAACACAGGTAGAGATAGAGATAGAGGAGAGGAAGAACCCAAGTTGAACCTGGGAGGGTCGATCAGAGAGGAAAGAAGTCAGCCACGCCAGGACCTGACCGGTAATACCGAGGTTATCACGGAGACGGTTGAGCATGATGGCATGGTTGACCATGTCAAAGGCAGAGGAGAGATCAAGTAATATGAGGACACGGGGTGTTGGAATCAAGGTTGGAGAGCAGGTCTTCATGGATGTTCAGGAGAGCAGTTTCCGTGCTTCTGGCAGCTGTGAAGCCAAACTGATGATCATGGAGACAACCAACAGCTTCAGTGTGGAGATTAAGCTGGGAGATGGCCAACTTTTCCGAGAGTTTGCCCAGGAAAGGAGTGATGGAGATTGGGTGATTGTTAGCCAAGCAGGACGGGTCGGCAGAGGGTTTCTTAAGAAGAGGGCCCACAAGGGAGTGCTCCAGGGGGGAGGGGAAGACTCCAGTGGCGAAGGAGTGGTTGCAGGAGGCAGCCAGAGCAGGAGCCAGAGAATCGATGTGGTATTTGATGGTTTTGGACGAACAGGGATGAACCTGTTTTGACAAGACTTTCATAGATCAGACTTGTCTAGAAACCTCGTCTGGGGAGAACGGGCGAAAGGAAGAGAAGGAGGGAGGAGAGGTGGCCGCAGAAGGACCAGAGGAAGAGCAGGGAGTAGAGGGAGGAAGGGGAGAGGAGGAGAGAGAGGATAGGATGTCCTGAGTTTTAGAGATGAAATGAGAGGCCAGCGCCGTGCAGAGGGCCTGGGAGGAGACATGAGAGGTAGAGACTGCGGCAGGATTAGCCAGTTTCTTGTAGATTTTAAAGAGTTCAGCCAAGTTTATAGATGCCGCAGAGATGTAGGCTTAGGTGTGGGCTCTCTTCTTGGTGAGGACAGAGAGCCGGTATTGCCTTTGGAGCAGGCGGCAGGCCAGTTTGTCAGAGGATGTACCAGAAGCACGCCATTTCCTCTCAGCCACCCTGCACTTGCGTTTGAGGGTGACGAGGTCTGAGTCGTACCAGGAGTTGCACTTTACAGGAGTACATGTTACAAGAAACATAAAACAAGAGGATATAGGTCAAAGTCTGGTTACCATTTACAGAGCCATGGTAGACAGAGTCTAGGTTGTCTGGTAATTGCTGAATGTGGCCTGGGGTGGAAGTACGAGTCATAAGGTATACATGTCCCTTTTTTGCAGGCACCAATACCCGCAATATAAAAACTGCTGATCATCCAAAACAATGCGTAAGAGCAGCTCTAAACATCTCCAAAAAAGACCACATCTCCTCAGCCGGATGTGACATACACTGGCTCCTGGTCCGAGAACCTATCACGTTCAAAACACTAGCACTGACTTGCAAATGAATCTCGAACAGTGCACCTACCCATTTGTCCAGGAACATCCCTAAGGCCCAATCAGCCAGACCTACCTGAGATGCCTATTCCCACTTACTTTTCATCCCCAGATATGGGTGTCAGAAAGCAGGGCGAAGCAGCTTCCTGGTGATTGCTCCCAAACTTTGGAATGCTCTCCCCCTAGCCTTACAATCTGACAACTCCTTCTGGTACTTCTGCAAAGGCCTCAAAACATGGCTTTTCTCACAAGACCCTCAAATTTTACTTAACGCATCGTAACATTTCTAAATTCTGCACCACCGTCTGAACCCAGATCCGGAACACATATATCGATGCAGACAACATGCATGTACCACTTATTTTACTCTCTTGCAACCATTACCTGTAATTAATGCATTCAATTTAATCAATGTAATGAATGCATTCAATACAGTGTATCTAATAAACCTCCTTGCCTGTAACCTTGCTGTAACCAAGTTTTCCATGTAACCAGCGCTATGATGCCCCCGGGTTCGGTGCGCGCAACAAATGTCAGAATAAATAAATAAATACATATCATAGAGTCAAGTGTAGGAGTCATGGGTGGGGAGGGAAGTTTTTCAATTAATGTCTGCAGGCATATCTTAATTAAACCTTCTGTTCATGGAGACATTTGTTCATATTCGTTTTTAACCACTTGTGGTTGTAGTCTATTTTTGGGGTTTGTAAGGTCATGCTTGCATAGTAGGGCAAAGTAAATATGATAGACCAGAATATCAAGATTAGTTAGTATAATTTAGTTTTATTTTGAGAGAAAGCAAATATTAGGTACCTGCCATGGCTTGTGCACTATTACATTGTTTTGAATAGGTGGGAATTTTCTGTGTGCGCTGCTAAATTTCTTTTGAGCGGCACCCAGATGGAAGCTGGGCAAGCGCACCTGCACACAGCTTAGAACATTATTGGTGCTAATGTACTTGAAACACATTGCTTATGCTTATTGTTCTGTACATAATCCCTCCCGGAATTGACAGTCATCTGTCTGCAGATGGAGCACATTGACAGTACCATTCAGCTCAGGGGGATTGTACATAGTATCTGGATGTCCAGCCACTAATATGTCTCTTTCCCTCTCTCTTTCTTTATGTCTCTCTCATTTTCTCTGTTTTTCCTTTCTCTCGCTGCAGTCTTCCATCCCTGTGTGTGTGTTCCTCTCGCTCTCAAAACCAGCTCCCCTTCTTCTGTACTGTAATTTTACTCCTAGGTATTCCTCTAGAATAATAGGATTATGTGCTAATGCATTTGAAGCACACACACAAAATGGGCCTCATTACAAGTCTGCGGGCGTTATTACGAACCTGGCGGTACGGAGTTAACGGGGCCGGTAGAGCTGCTGGCCCCGTTAACCCCCTACCGCCTCATTATGAGGTCTGGCCGCAGGACCCGCTAAGGATGCCTGGTAAAACCAGGCGTTTCTTAGCGGGTTCCGCAAGCAGACCAGGATGCTAACAACGGACCCGTCATTAATGGGCCCCTTGTTAGCATCATCCGCATTCCCATTGAGCCCTATATGGGCTCAATGGGAATGGGGATGTACCGGGTCTGGGGTCCCTGAATGGGGATATACCGGGCTCGCCCCCGGTATGAGGGTAGCCACGCCTCAAAAAGTGGCATGGTTACCTCCAATGAGGCACTGTGTGCAGTAGCAATGTACCAGCACCCTTTCCGGACTGCCAGACTACGAGAATGCCTGCAGGGGCTGGTGCTCCCACCAGGCCTGATCTGCCGGGAGCACCGGCCCCTGCAGGCATTTTTTTCACGGAAGCATCAGCACCGTTGGCAACAGTGCCGGTGCTTGTGTGTCCCCATTCCCGTGGAATACACGGGAATGGGGACATACAGTTCCCGCCGCCTGACATAGCGGGCCGCCGGGTATTGTAATATCCCGGTGGCACCAGGATATCAGGTGGCAGAAACAGTGTTACAAGGTTGGCGGTCCGCCGACCTTGTAATGAGGCCCATTGTTTATTTTTCTTTAAAGAATCCTCCCCAGTGTTGACTGTCATCTGTCTGCCAAAGGAGGTCACTGACAGCACTACTGAGCCTATCAGTAATTCACATAGTAAGTACTGCCCAGCAACTAATATCTCCCTTTCCCACTCTGTCTCCATGTTCCCCCTCTGATTTTTCTTCCCTCTATCTGCAATCTATTTCATCTCTTTCTCTCTCGCTAAACTCTTTCTCTTCTCTGTACTGTAACTTACTCTAATGTATTCTGCTAGAATGATAAGATGAAGTGCTAATATATTTGACACAATGGGCCTCATTACAAGTGTGGCGGCCACGGAATTAATGGTGCCGGTTAGGGCCACTGTATTACGAGTTCTGCAGTGGGTCCCGCTGTACACGCCTGGTCAGACTAGACGTGCAGAGCGGGACCCGCTAGCAGAACAGGATGCTAACAACGGGTCCGTCATTAACGGGCCCGTTGTTAGCATCCTCCCCATTCCCATTGAGCCCTATGTGGGCTGAAATGGGAATGGGGATGTACCGGGTCTCGGTTTCGTGTAAGGGAATTACTGGGCCCTCCAAGGTCGGAATGGCCCGGGACCCGGACCCAGACCTAAGTTTGGAGGTAGTCATGCTGCTAAAAATGGCATGGCTACCTCCAAACTCGTAATGAGGCCCAATGTGTTTGTGTATTTTCTTTACAGAGCCCCGCCCCCCTGAGTTGGCAGTCTCTGTCTGCAGAAGGAGGACATTGACTGCATCATTGAGAACATGGGCATTGCACACGATACAAACCTTGCTGCCTCTCACCCCTCTTTCTCTCTGTGTGCTCTCTCTCTAGTTTTGCCATTTATGTGTCTCTCCTCTTATACCCTTGCCTCTCTCTCTCTTTCTCCTCTTCCTTCTTCCCTCTCCCCTTCCCTCTTGCATCTTATCGCTTCGCTCTCCCCTTCTCACTCTGTCTTTCTCTTCCTCGTGTTCCCTCTTTCTCACTTGCTCACTATCTTTCTCTCTCTTGCTCTCTCTCCTTCTCTTTCTCTTTCTCAGTCTCTCCTTCTCGCTCTGTCGTTCTCTGTCTCATGCTTTATCTCTCTCTCTTCTCTCTCTTTCTTTCTCACTCTCTCTTTCTCACTTGCTCTCACTCGCTCTCTCTTTCTCACTCTCTCCCTTTCTTCTATACTGTGACTTGTATCCCTCACTCTATGTATCTCTCAGAACTTAGTCTCTCTGTCTTTCTCTCTGTCTCTCTCCAGTTTTGTCTCTCTCTCGCTCTCTCTTGCTCTCCACTCTCCTCTCTTTTTCTATGCCTCCTTTTCTCAATGTCAATCTCTCTCCCCCTCCGTCTCACCCTTGCCCATCACCTTCCCCCACCCTTGCTCTCTCTACCTCTATTCAGCTCTTTTTGTATATATGTCTATTTATTTTCCCCTCACTTGACCTCTCTCTTTGTCTTACTCTCTCTCTGTCTTATTTTCTTCATCTCTCTCTGCCTTTCCATATGGCTCTCTCTTTCTGTCTCTCTCTCCTTGTCTCTCTTTCAGCTCCTCCCCTTCTGTCTGTGATGTCTCTCCTTTCTCACACTCTCTTTCTCGTTCTATTCATATAATATTTTTATTATTATTATTGTTATTATTATTATTATTATTATTATTATTATTATTATTATTATTATTATTATTAAGTATGTACCCCTCTCTTTCTCCCTCTCTCTATCCCTCTTGTCCTCTCTGTTCACTCTCTGTCTCTTCCCCCTTTCTCTCTCTCTCTTTCTCTCCCTCTCTTATTCTTACTGTATGTCAACATTTCTTGATAGAAGGCCCACATTCAGTTAGCCTTGCAGGCACTGGAAAGCACCTTACACTAAGATTCCCCCCACCCCCTCTGTTGCCCCAAGATGGACCCCAGCCTTTCAGAGGACCAGGAAAGAGATGAATAATCAGAGTCGATTAGTGGAACAAAGATGCACCTTTGCGGGCTCCACAGCAACACTCAGCTCTCAGTGTGCATCAGCAGTTCGCTGGGCTTTCAGATGACAGGAAGCTTTTGTGGCTTCTTTTCTGAAAGGTACGCCAACACAACGCCACTTTGGACATGCTGGTGCAGAGTAAGTGGGTGCCTGCGGCCACCTTTGAACTTGAATTTTTTGAGGCGCACCAGGAGGGTGATGTTGGAGCTGGGACTGGAGCAGAGCTGATGCCATGCCCGACAGCACACACATTGACTTTACCATATGATCCAACACAAGAAATAAAGCACAAGATTCAAGACATTTTAACTGCTGCAGAAGAAAATAAATGGATCTCTACCACAACAAAGCGTTTTTGACAACACAATACCCCAAGGTTCCTCACTTTTATTTATTACCGAAGATACAGAAGACCCTTCAGAAACCACCAGGAAGACCGATCGTAGCTGCAACGGAAGGACTTTTACAACCTTTAGGTATCTACATTGATAACATTTTACAACCAATCATTCAGAAATGTCCTTCATACATAAAGGATACTACAGATTTCCTGAACAGACTACATACCATAGAAATTGAACACACTGATATTTTGGCCACCATCGATGTATGCAGTCTGTATACGTCTATACCTCATGACATAAGACTAAAAGTTGTGGATTGGATTCTGTTGAAAGAAGATAATGTAGATTTCCTGAAAAGACTGTATACCATAGAAAGTGAACACACTGATATTTTGGCCACCATCGATATATGCAGTCTGTATACATCTATACCTCATGACCTAGGACTAAAAGTTGTAGATTGGATTCTGTTGAAAGAAGAGAATGTTAGAGTATCCAAGGAATTCATAATGATCTTGCTGGAGATGATTGCTCGGAACTCATAGTTCAAGTTTAACAAAACCTTCTATCAACAAATAAGCAGTAGCGCAATGGGAGCTACAATGGCCCCAGCGTACACAAATGCCTTTATGATTAGGTTCGAAGAGGATTACATTCTAAATCATCCGGTCTGGAAAAAGTACATAAAGCATTGGGGTCGTTATATAGACGACATCGTCCTGAGCTGGAATGGTACAGCAGAAACTCTTGATCTTTTCCTGAAATACCTCAACACAATCGACACAAGGATACAATTCACCTCAGAGATTGGAAACCCCGGCTTACATTTTCTAGAATGCCAAGTCACACCATCAGTACCTAATTTTGTAAGTAATATCTTCCACAAACCAACAGACAGGAATAACCTTTTACATAGGTTAAGCTTTCATCCCCCTTCAACCATCTTGAGTTTACCATATAAACAATTACTGAGGGTCAAAAGAATTGTTAACACCAACAAAAACTGGGAAACCGAATCATCCAAAATGCTTGACAAATTCAAATCAAGAGGATATAAGGAATCAGAACTCCAAGAAGCAAAACAGAAAGTCAATCAGTCATGACACCAGCACTGACACACAACTTGTGTTTGTAAGCAAGTACAGCACTCAGTCGAACAGAATCAAGAAAGCAATATTGAAGCATTGGCCATTATTAACATGTGATACAAAACTACAGACTAATTTCAGTAACAAGCCAATTTTTGCATTTCAACCGAGCCACAATTTAAAGGATCTTCTTGTCAAGACTAATCCAAATCGACTAAAGAAACAACACACTAAACACCCAGGCACTTATCCATGCCTTTCTTGCAACAATGGTAATAATGTGATCAAGGGCAATATCATAATACATTCACGCACAGGAGAAAAAATTCAATTGAAAGACCATGCCACATGCGAATCTCAAAACGTGGTGTACGCAATCAAGTGCCCATGTGGTCTCACATATGTTGGACAAACCAGCCGCAAAGCACGTATTCGCTGGAATGAACACAAGTCCAATGTAAGAACCAACAACTGCCATTCGCCCATAGCCAGACATTTTCAAGACCACAAGCACCCGCTCACACAGATACGGTTCCAAATTTTAGAAGTCATCAAAACCAAGTATCTACGAATGTATGTAACTAAAAAACTCAAACAGCGCGAGGCATTTTGCATAGACAGGCTTGAAACTGTTGCGCCATTAGGTTTGAATGAAGAGCTTGATTTACAACTGAACTATTGATGAAGATAATGTGTAAAAGTGAACAATTGATAAAATGCAACATTATCCCATGAAGGAGGATGAAATACTTTAGAACACACAATTTTAGTACTCCTGGAAGGAGATTTGTGCAACATGTGATTAATGTTGGGATATGAGCGAACATAATGTGCCATAGATATTGTATGTGCCTTTAGAATACGCAACTTTAGCATTCCTAGAAGAAACAGACTTGTGCAATATGTGATTAATGTTGGGAAATGAAGGAGCATAATCTGCCATGGATATTGTATGTGATTTAACTACAACCAAAATATGATGATTGGAAATATAATTAAAGAGTGCAAGACTACATTGATTTGCACCAACAAACAACTTTGCATTCAACTGGAGTTGTAAAATTGTTAAAACAAGTAGAGTGCACTATTCGTTGGCAGGGATGTGTCTCTTCATTCTGTAAAAGATTACACAATGTGATATACTATGTTCGTTTGAATTTCATGATATTAGGGGTGAGGGTAACCCCATTCTGTTAATGTTTTTTTAGAGCCCGCCCTGAGAAGGACATGGTCCGAAATGCATCAGCAAGGGCCTCTGCTGGTTAAATGATTGAACACTACAATCTGGAAAATAAATCACAAAGTGATTGAACTTTAAGTACAGCGTTTATGTCAATCTGTTTTTATTGTGGATTGACTGCATAACTAATACCACGTATTTGACCTATTTATAACACCAACTCTGAAGTAGTATTCACTACAAAATAGGCGTCTCCAAGCTCAGTGGATTTTCCACTGAGCAATTTCTGCCAGCACAAACATTGACCCCCGCATTCTTCTCACCCACACAGATCCGTCTGACTCTGTACCACATTGTTAGTCATTTGGCACCACTTACTTCCACCACTTTCTCATTGGAAGCCCCATGTGTGGCCACTTTCACATTGGAAGCCACATGTGCGATGTGCCCCTGGATCCGCCCGCAGCTCAGAGGAAGGAGCGTCTAGGTAACTTGTTGCCCGATTATGCACTGACAACCATTTCAGCAGTGGATGCGCAGGTGTAAGCAGCGGGTGCACAGGTGTGAGCAGTGGATGCACAGGTGTGAGCAGTGGATGCGCACGGTTGAGCACGGCACAGGTGGTATGTTCCACATACTCTTCAAACATTTGGTCACTTTTGGGCAGTATGAGCAGTGGTGCAACCGAGTGAACTTTAATCGACTGGACAACAGGACTTCCTGTTCTTCCAAGGAATGTTGGCGCGTGACTGTAAAGACTGGAGGGGGGTCTGTACTTCCGCTCTCTATATGGTAGAGGGGAGGCACAGAGGACCCCAGCCAAGATTCTCTATTATTGGTACGTGGTCGAGCAATCAAGGCCTAGCTTCTCAGGAGGTGATGTAGGCTGGTTCTTAAGTACAGTGTAGTCCCCAACCCCCCACAAAGGAATGTCCACACACTGTATTACTGAAAACACAGTCTTTATATAATTAATATTCAAAGGTATGTACACTATTACAATAACTCACTTTGTACTCAGAAATCAACAATGGTAAACATATACAGTTCTACAGTGGTACCACAAATATTAAAGTGCATCAACTATACTGTCAAAATGTCACACAGATCAATAAAGAGGAAACCAACAGTAGAGAGAGGAAGGAAAGCAAGATGGTTGAACAATTGGCAGATTACTGGCCCTGTTTACCTAGACACAGTTCTGTGTGGAGATCCCACCACCTGGGCAACCTGTAAAATAAGGATATAGATCAAGCCCAGTCTATATATTGATCAATAGTGTTATTCTCTCCTATAATGTTTTTACCCCCCAATACACCTAGTGGAGCAGAGTTCTTCGAAGAAGCGTCTACGGATCCTTCCTGAGTGACCCCCTTTCAAGCAGGAGTCCCGGATCGTCGAGAGGCGTCGAAGGAGGTGAACTTGGCGTCTACGGCGTCGATGAGAAGTTCGAGGGTGCCAAGACCACGGCATCGATCCAGGCGGTGCTCGTTGGCAACGTCCTGCGAGGATGAGGTGTGCGGGGCACCTCAGCATTTGATAGTTCTGGACCGCAAAGAGTTTCAGAAGAACTGTGGCCCAGCAAGGGCGTAGAGTCGTCGAAGTCTTTGGGGCCTTCGGGTGGCGGGAAAACCACCGGCGGATTCTCCTTGGCGCGTCGGCAGCCTCAACTCTCTCCGGCAGGATAAAGTGGTCGTTGGTGCGGACAAGGGAGTCCTCCGATTCAATACTTAGGCAAAGGAGCGTGCGGCTCCGGTCGTCGGCGGCACAGCATCAAGCGGTCCCCTCTTCTGTGGCAACAGGGCTTCGACGGGCCTCCAGCGGTTACACAAACCTGCGTACCCTGGTCGACGGCAATGGACTTCGACAGCGGCGAAGTCCGGGTGCTTCACTTCGTTCTCCTCAGCGGTCCCCGTCCCTGGTCGGCAGCCTTTCGAGGGTCTGACTTCCAGGGAGCTTCGGCGAAGGTTAGCGGTGCTCAATGGTCCCTCGGAGCATGGGAAGAGGGCACCTTACCAGGTCCTCTCTCGGATCAGTCTTCGACGAATTCGACAGCTTTCAGATCGGGTCGAAGCAAATGCAACAACAAGTCTTCTTCTTCCAGCTGGGCGTTGAGGATCAGCAGTTCCAGTTACTCTTCAAGTATAGACACAGCTTCTGAACAATTTCCAGTGGTGAGAGGTCCCCAGATATACTATTCTGTCTCTCATCCACACTGCTGGGTCACACTCAGCAGCCAATCATACAGAAGGGCATTCATGCTGTCAGTCAGCCAATCAGGCATACAGTGCATTCAGACCATCCTCCTCCCTCTCAGACACTCACAACAAGGAATGTGGATTGGGACAAGTACCCAGCCATTCAAGACTACACACTGCATTCAGGCCAGTTTCGGGTAGGGCTGTCTCAGTCTGTGTCTCTCATACCAGAAACCAGATAGCCACAACAAGAAGTGCATATTGGTCACACACTCCAATTACCCAGGTCCCACCCACAGGGTGTATCCACAACATACAGTCACTGGAAGGCTCCAGCCAGTCTGGCCTGGACTTCCCAACAACACCATATATGGAACTTCCACCCAACAGCCAGTCAGAGGGAAGGGACAGAGTCAGGGCTTCCCAGGACTTTGAGAAAACAAGGTAACAGGCAATAGAAAGCAAGAGGCCACAGGGGCCATCTTGTTTTCTATCATGAATCAACTGATCCCAAAGGCAGAGCCTGGGTATCCCAAAATGGAGGATACTCAGAGCACCTATCAAATTCAGCATGGAGCTGACACCAGCCCATACCCTGCTCTGTGGGCCACCCACGGGTGCCCAAAAACATACACTAGGGGCACAGGGTTGTACCCCAACCCATGGGTGCCATAAGGGTATCCCATGGGTCTGTACACCAAACCAAAAACAGGAAGAGCTGCACTGCCAGGAGTCCCACATGGGCTCCTGGGCAGAAAACAATACAGAACACAATGAAAAAGGACTATAGGACAAGGACAGGGAGGCCCTGTCCCTCCAATGCATTTCCAGCATCACAGTGACCACACCCAGTCTTGTAAGCATAAAATAAACAGATCCTTGCAGATGCAACAGTGGAAAACCTTCCCCAGGCATAATAACTCTTCCATCCCTCCTTTTCCCCTCTCATCCTCCATACCTGTGACAGGTCCACTAGCAACCATCAATCTTTCCCCCTCATTAAATTTACCCTGCACTCCCTTATTAGTATCACAACCCCCCCGACCTCCGCTGTCCATTCTTACTGCTCCTTCCCCTTCCCTCCTTCCCTTCCAATGTTCATAGGCAACCCTTGTCTCAACTACTGCATATATTTGCCCATACTCTGCATTACCTGTGTACTTGCTCCCTCAATAGAACCTCTGTCAATAGTTATAATGATGGGTGCTGGCACAGGACAAAAGCCGAGTAACACAGCATAACATCATGTACAGGCATTCAGAGGGTGGGCTCTACAGACCATTCACATATTTGTTGTGCCGTTAGTGCGTTCCAGGTCCAAGAGTAGCAACTTCTTAATGTAGCTTATTGTCTTTGCATGGGTATCTTTCATTAAGACCTGCTGCCAAAGCTTTGAGGTGCCCTGCAAGGGTTATGGCATGCAGGCTGATTGTGAACATGTGTGAGGGACCCTGTATGTTATGCCCATTTGGCAACTACATGCTTGATAAAAGAAATTTTGTCCGTCATGCCTTCAGAATAAAGCCAGGGCGTAGGGCCCTTCTTGGAGATGCCGACCCAGGTTATTTGCGAGGGTGGGCTTACTCAAGACATATCCTTTTCTGCTGAAGGCCACTGTGTGAAACTGTTCTAGGGTGAGGCAGTCTTGCCCATGAGAAGGACGCCCTGGAAGTCTTCCCCCATCTCCATCCACATCTTCACATGGGCCTCCAGCTTTTCTCTATTGACGTTGTGTGTCACAGTGAATAGACTCAGGAGTCTGAATAAAGCATGGTTACTGTGTAATAAACGGAATTAAGATCCAAACATAATGCTTTCTGGGGTGGTGGTGGGGGGAGAGGGAGGAGCCCAAGAAGGAGAACAAGGCATGGTTATAATACAAGTTATGAAAAGTGACCTGGCTATCACCCCAACAAATGCACAGTGAGGGGAAGCTCCAGGAGTCAGGATAAGTCATGGTTATGATAAAAGAAATGAACACTATCACCCAAACAAAATGCACAGGGGAGGGTTATTTTAAGAGATTTTGGGACCCAGGGCACAAACACATTTGCGGTCCCATCCGAACCAAGGAAATTAAGGTATTAAGAAGCTCTGCTACCCCTCCTCATAATCACAGCTCAAAACTTGATATGTTGGTCATGCAGCAAACAACATAGACATGGTGCTGACTTCAAGACCCCTTGTCTGCTTCATCCTGGAATCAAAATAATCAACAAGTGCTATTTCAAGAGCAACATTAGCAGTTCTTCATGGGGTACATGTGTTCTACCACAGGTACCTGACACATTTTAACAAGAGAAGTTGTGAAGTATACAGGGTGTAGTTTAGATGAAGGGGGATACGTAGCTTTATGAAAGAGGTATACTTGCCCAGCATTATAACAGAACTCAGATTATTATCCAAACATAATGTAAAAGTGCCTAAACTTGGTTGGATACAGGAGACCGATTGGAAACAAAGCGAAAAGTACACATACCATAGGACAACAAATGCCCATATCCCAACATAGATTAAGAGGGGACGAGGGCCATGGTTTTCAAGTAGCATTGCCATTAGTAAGCAAAGAAACATGCAACTTTGTGGTATGCAGTATATCAATGGTCACTATTAGCATACATAGTGTTGTAATATGTCCAGGCGCGTGTGGAATGTTGATGGCTGTTTAGGCATCAACATTCCACATGGGCCAGTTGGTTCCTGGATCCTCTGCTGGCGGCTGCTCGTCTTTGGGGTCCACACAATAAACAGTTGAACTCACTTACCTGTGTCCATGGATCCTGTCACTGGCGACGAGGACTTGTGTGGACCCCATCCGACTCCACACGTGAGCTTCCCCGCTCCTCCGGCCCTGTGCACACTGGACAGTTGCCGTCATCTGGCGGTGTGCTCGCCTGCCGGTGTGGTCACTGGTGTGCTGTTGACCAGCGGGTGGTGCCCCGCGTTCTGCAGGTGCCCCCACCTACCGGAGGGCCGGTGCACTTGGGTGCCACAGGATTGAAAGTGCCCGTGTACCGGACGGTCGCCGGTGTAGTTGGGTGCTACAGGTCTGCATGTGCCCCACGCACTGAGGGCCCCTGGTGTTGCTGGAGTGTGGCGACTGTCGGTGAGCCCCTCCATGGGCGTGTTGCCAGGCCCACGGCTGTGCGAGCTGTCACCGGCCTGAGTGCGCCTGGGGAGGCGTTTGTAGTGGCCTCGGGCGGTTGCATTTAAGCCTAGCTGGAGGAGACGAAGCGCCGGAAGACGCAACCCGGAAGCACGTCCAGCCTTGCTTCCTCCTTCCGGCTTGTTGTGTTTAGCTGCTCGGCGCCACTTTCCAGGCTATATATGGAATACCCCAAAAGCAAAACTGTACTCACGGTGGATGCAAGTGAGGTGGGTTTGGGTGTGGTGCTAGAACAGTGGGTGGATGGTGAATGGAAGCCGGTGGCTTTTGCCTCGAGGATCCTAAGAGATGTAGAGTGCAGGTACTCAGTGATTGAAAGGGAGGCCTTGGCGGTGCTGTGGGCTTCGAAGCATTTCAGGACATTTCTTTGGGGTATTCCATATATAGTCAGGACGGACCATAAGCCTTTAGTCCAAGTGTTCTCTACCAAAGGTGTGGTGGCAGTATCCCCCAGGATTGCGAGATGGTCGGTTGAGTTACAGGATTACAATTTCACCCTGCAATATTTCCCAGCTCAACTCAATGTAGTGGCGGATTGTTTGTCCCGTTTGCCCACGGGGGAGGGGGACAGTCAAATCAGGTGGTGTTGGAGAAAGAGGAGGACTTGCAAGGGTATCAAGTTGCTTACATTGCATCTGCGGTGGAGAAGTCGTTGTGGGATGTCAAGTCTGAGGCCGATGTTGAATCAGGGAAGGCCTTGTTTGAGGATGGCAGGCTGTTAAGGACAAACCTGAGGGGAGGGGCTATTCCCAGGTATTGCATGAACTAGCTGTGGGTCCCTGGGGCGTTTCCAGAGGGGTCAAGTTGATTCCGCCTGTCAGTCTCAGGGGTAAAATTGTGGAATTGGCACATGCTGGGCATTTGGGTCGTTCTTTGACCAAGAGGAGACTTAGGGAAGATTACTGGTGGCCGTTGATGGACAAGGATGTTGAACAGGTGGTGAAAGATTGTCAGGCTTGTGCCATCAGTGATAAAAGCAAGGTATAGCATCCCCAACCGATACATCCAGTAGATGTTCTCAAACAAGATTGGACTCAATTGGCTTTGGACATCATGGGCCCCTTTGAATGTCTTCAGCCTGAGAGTAGATATTTGTTGGTTTTAGTGGACTATACGTCTAGGTGGATTGAAGTAGCTGAGGTTGGAAATGTCACCACTGAGTCGGTTATAGCTTTTTTGAGGAAGGTGTTTGACCGAGAAGGGTTACCAGCAAGCTAGGTGACAGATAATGGCGTGCAGTTCACGTCCAGAGCCATGAAGGAATTTCTGGATCAACATGCCATCTCCCATCATCGGACCGCTTTATACAATCCGTGTGCCAATGGTCTAGTTGAGAGGGCGAATGGTACCATTAAATGGGCCATACAATTGGCTTTAGCTAATGGTTTGGCTTGGCAGGAGGTTTTGACAGAGTATTTGGCTGCTTATCGCAGGACTCCTTCGTTGGTCACAGGGAAGTCCCCATTTGAACTTATGAGGGGCAGGAAGGCAGGGACCTTACTGGGAACTCTGGCTTTGGGGGGTGGAGGTCCATGTGAGCTGGATCTGGATGGTATCCATCACAATATTCTGGCTCGCCAGGAGGCTGTGATTGCTTCTCAGGAGTCCAGGAAGGAATTACAGGTTAAACCTGGGGATACTGTGTACATTAAAAATCCTAGGTTTGTTCAAAAGGGCCATAGCACATTTTTGCCTCCAAGTAGGGTGGTGAAGACCGGTAAGGGTCATGTGCAATTGGAGGATGGTTCTGTTTGGAGTAAGAGGCATGTGGTGGTGGATGGAGTCAAGAGTGCTCGTGCTTCAGGTGCAGATTTGAGTGTGGAGTCTCAGGATGTTGCGCTGGATTTCGATCCTGTTGGCTCCCAAGGTGTGGTGCACAGATGTGAAGAGGATGTTGCTGGTTCTTCAGGTGCTGGTCTAAATGTGGAGACTCAGAGGGTTCTTCTTCGGCAAGCTGAAGTGGGGCATGATGTGGGGCGTCCTCCTAGGCAGTGTGGGCCGCCCATAAAACTTAGAGACTACATTTGTTAGTAGTTGCAATGTCTGGAGTGTCTAAGTTGAATTATTGTTTTTAATTGACATACTGCTGTTTATGTTTTAATGGTTGTTACATTCCATTGCCTATCTTTTCATCTTTACCTTATCTCCTTTTATGTTGCATTCTGTTAATGTTGGTTTTTGGTTATGGAAGGGAAGAAGATATGTTGTAATATGTCCAGGCGCGTGTGGAATGTTGATGGCTGTTTAGGCATCAACATTCCACATGGGCCAGTTGGTTCCTGGATCCTCTGCTGGCGGCTGCTCGTCTTTGGGGTCCACACAATAAACAGTTGAACTCACTTACCTGTGTCCGTGGATCCTGTCACATAGATAACACAATAACTAGTTAAACTATGAGTGAGAAGTTTTTGAAGAGTGTAGCCGGAAAATGAAATCACTCTCAATTTTGAAATATTTAGGAACTCGCAATTCTGACAGCTTGGGCGTCATGAGATTAAATTAGTTGCCTAGGATCATGCCTATCGGTTAAGAGGTGAAACTGGTATTTGAGCTTGGTTTGTAAATTCTGCACTTAACCACATTGTTTCTCAGTTCTTGTGTAACAGAAAATTGGAATAATTTGTGAATGTTTCACTTTTATGAAAATAAATAATACCCTGCTTTGTAGATATGACTTCGAATGTACACAAATCACACACTAATGCAACATGGCAATATTTGGAAAACATCTTTACAGACATGTGCTGCAAAAGGAGAAGAATTCCAGCTTGACTTGTTCTCCATCAACAAAGGAAGTATACAAGTACCAGAATACTAAATTATGTGATCCTAAAATAATCTAATCTTTTTTCATTACTGTATTTTAAAGCTTTGCATATGCATGACAAAAATACTTACATATTGTTATTCATGATGTGCAGTAGAACAAACTTTTCTTGTGTCAAATACACAGTCCAGAAAATAAGATAGCCATAGTCCTGTGACATTTGTTTGGATTCTTTTTTGTATAATCCCTTCACCTCAAATGATCTACATGAAAAAGAAAAAGTAGGCAATGGACCAAACAATGACACCAATATGTCTGAGTAGGCACAGCTTTTCAAAGAAGACAGGAGTGTACTAGATTGTGAGATACAATGATTTGTCTAGGATAATTGCATCGCCTGGTGGCAAAAATAGGAAATGAGTATTTACACTTTCGTTTTACAGCCTTAAATGCATAACCTCTCCCAACCAACGGTTTATACTTTTCACTGGAAGCAACTGTCAGTTTTTACAACCCTTGTCAGGAGGAACCAAGCACTATACCTTCATCGTACTGTTGCAATGTAAGCTTTTGCAACTAGTGCTGTGTGGTGCATGTTCTTTGTATTGTAGCACTGTCGGTACTGCCACCACCAAAGTACATATACAATCAAGCTGCTTATCAACCTCATAGTGAGTAAAGGTTGTGTTGGCCTTTCTAGAATTCCATACTGTGATCTGGAAAATGGACATAGACCATTGCAGTGAATACTTAAAATACTGAGCTATCTTCTAAGCCAGTTACATATTTATTAATATACATCTTTGGTTATTGAACATGATCACTATGCTCCCCACAGAAAGGTGACACTGCACAGCTTGCACTATAGTGGATGCACACACTGCATATACTATGGTGAACACAGAATGCTACAGGATACATTCATTAGATCATAATGTACTTGTCAACAACAGCTCAGCAGAAGACTTAGATCCAAGCAGCACACTGTACAATTGCATGAAGTGTTATTTATGTTTTAAAAATGGACACTGAGTTCTTTGAACTAGGCAGCTGTATGGAATCCTTTCCGAAGATGGGGACCAGGGGAACGTGTCCCCTTTTCCCTCTTGTAAATGTATCTCTGCACATGGGGGTGGGAAGCCTGAGCATTCAAATAAGGCATGGATACTATATAATAAAAGATATCAACACTGTTCCAATTACATCCCAAACTTAATTCATTGAAAGAAGGCCAACGAGTCATGAAAAGTCATGGTTATATCAAAAGAAATGGGCACTGCTTGTTTAAAACCCAAAGATAATGCCCAGCGGGTACCGAAGCCCAATGAACCATATATGTCACACAGAGGGAATTACAAAGAGTCCAAATAAGGGATAATTATAGTAAACAAATGACCACTGCCAAAACATAATGCACAGGGGTGGGAGCGAAGCCCAATGAGTCACAATAAAGCATTGTTATAATAAAATATAATTGACTTAGCAGTCCTCTAATTCTACCCCTGAGCATGGCTAGCATGGTAGATTACATCTCTTCTGACCATCATCCTTTGATTTGACAACAGGAGTGCAATAAGCTACCACACATTCCTCTTGATGGCTTGCTACAGTAGCTAATCTATCATCTTGCACAGACGTGAAAAGAGAAACAAAAGCAAAAGGGAATGTTACTGTATCAACATACAGTAGCAACATCTTAGGACAATATTTGAGAAAACAAAACATTTAGGTTTAACAAATTAGGAGTCTACTCTTCTCAATAGGGATGGATGGCATGCTCTTTATAGGCGCTCGTACCCCTTACGGTATATAATACTATACCACCAGTGTGCCAATTCAAAGTCTAAGAAAAACTACTTACGTCCAGAAAAAGTGACAAAACATACAACATGCTCTTACAACACCCCACAGGACCTCCGACGTGCTACAATATACAATACTGTCCAATAATGACCTATCCTGATGCTTAAGTATCCTCCTCTGTGGGTGCACTGTATAGCTTATAGAGCAAGTGAATAGCTCACAAGTTGCAATGTAAATAAATAACTGTATGGTTATTGGTATGACATGGGTTACACAAGGCATGCAAATGTCTGTAGTTTAATCATTTCATTGAGTACCGACTAAGTACAGCCGTCACATTTGGAGAATTGATCACGGCCTACTATTTTTCATTCCAGCCAACACAGAAACAACCTGGGCTAATCGTCGAGAAAACCTTGCAAGATGCCAAAGGTGGTATCATCACTGTGGAGGAGGTAAACATTTCCATATCCGTATCAGTCGGGGTACCTCAACTCCGAGCAAACCAAATTCAGAATTTAAAAGGGGAGATGACAGAGAGATAGCTTATGAGTGAAAGCAAGCAAGATACTGTAGAATATACTAATGTAATGTACGTGGTATTGTAGAGGAGCAGGTGGATGCTTCTTCTCTAGTCCCCGCCCTCTCATCACTGTCTTATTGGAGTAGCAGATGAAGAGCTACAATTGGGAACCCATGTATGGGTTTATGCAACATGTCCATACAGGGTCGATTGTATGAAAGGCTGCAGGATGATGAAGAGAAGTGTGTTTGCAGTGACACATAGGGGTTTAGGGGAGTTGAATATGATGAACTTTCCAATAATGCGGCAAGCTCGAATTAGCAGGCTCTCTGACCTCTTCACTATCTAAGGACCTCTGAGGGATTTCCTTACTTGTGCCACAGCTAATTTCCGGGACCAGGGCAAAAACAGCCATGCTTTATTCATCTAGATTTTAAGGGCTGTCACTTAAACGGTAGGGAGGGGCTGTCTGGGATTAGCATATGCACAAGGTGTGAGCTGTTCCCTACAGGGGTATTAGGGAGCCATGGAAGATACAGCCTCACTCAGTAACAATTGTTTACACTACAGAAGTGAGAAAGGAAAAGAGAGGCTGTTGGTCTGCCTCTCTGAAGTTCACGGAGGGCTGACTGTATTATGAAACCTTTACGTAAGTTATTATGAAACCTTTACGTAAGTGGTTAAGATGTCTGTGGAAAAATGCCAGAGAAGGCAGCAAAAGTACCCCACACTTGATCCGAAACTGTGCAGTTGCTCTGTGTGCCTGCTATGACCACAAAAGCAATGACACATTGCCCTTCCTCTATCACATGCTAAACTAGCTGAGAAATTTAAACAGGCGATATGCAACACCAAGAAGAAGCTTGTAGGTTCCTGAAAAGTGAGCCAAATGGCATCTGTTAGTTTAGGATACTCCATTTTGTAAATGCCTGGGGTACTGTGTATTCATGTAGAGTCGTCGGAAGCTGCCTTTGAGATCACCTTTAGTCTACCCTTCCCATTGTATAGACCTACACATGCAACACAAAGAAGACACTTGTAAGTCCTTAAAGATTTAGCAAAACGACATCTGCGTGGATAGGCTCAGCTTTTCTGTAAGTGTCTAGGCTACTGTGTAAACTCGATCTAGGGTAAGAACTCCTTTAGCCTACCCTGCCATGTCTAACACGCACACGCACACGCACACGCACACGCACACACACACACCCACCCCACTGTACTATACAACACTCATTCGTGCCCATGTGTGTTGGTTTCTGTTTCTGTTTGTAGTTTAAGCTTTGACCACCCATTTTGCTTTTTGTTAAAAAACGAACAAAATAATAGTGAACAAATTAAAACGTACTCTGATCAGTAGCTGTATGAACATGGTACACAAGCATTATTGATACCAAAGTGTGACTGTGAATTGGGAAATACAAGGTGGAGTTAGATTTAGAGGAGCTTCGAACTTGTGCCTATCCAGCATTGTTATAGAGGAGACATCAGCCTTGGCGCTATTAAACCACGAGGGTGTTTTGCAGCTCCAGTACAGGGGAGCATTATTACTGTTTGTATAGAAGAAACAGAAAAGAGCTTCTGCCACTGCTGTCCCATATTGCCTACAGTATATGTTTTAGTTTAATTTGTCATTGATTAAATAAAAACACCAAAATAAATTTAAATAAAAAAGCACAATGTAATTTCAAAAGAGTTGGCAGAGGTGATATTTGAACTCAGCACTCACAGACTGGTCCTCAGCTAGTGACACACCTTATGATCCAACACCTGAGGAGCGAAGACAGAAAAGCTTAGATAAGCTTTTGCACAGACACATAAATCAACTTGTGCTTGGGTCGGGCTAAACCAAGGGCATTGGTAGCGTGGTTTCTGTCTAGCGCCTCACACTGGAGGGGGGAGAGCGAGCAACGCAGTTAGTTTCTTTCAAGGCATATGAACGACAGAAGAAAATCAACCTGAGATCACTTGAACACACAGCTGGTCTTGTTTGCGGCAAAAGGAGTATTGCATGTTGGATGATATTACGTATCTGGATGACAAGTCCTGTAGTTCTGTAAAGGCTGTCTCGATACCTAGAGGGCAAACTATGAAATCTCACCGCTTCTGCAGCTTGAATATTTGCATAACCTCTGTATGCCTCTGGCATGTGCCTATTTGCAAGTGCATTCGTTGTCCTGGAGGTTTGACAGATTCCATCATGGAATGGAGTTTTGAGAAACGCTTTTATTTTCGGTCTTGTGACAGCTGCTTTTTTGAGTTCTACTTTACAGGATAAGTTGATTGAATTATATTGAATTTACTGAGTTTCTGTAGTGCTTCAATACTATGCACAATAAAGGTAATTATTATTCACAACAAAAAACAGATGCATGGAATGCATATTTGCATTTCTAAAATATCTTTCAGAAGAGTAGTTGGAGAAAAGGGCTGTTTTCCTTGATCTGCAGAAACAATTCAAGAATCGTCGACATAAGCTTGCTGCCTGCCAATTCACAGCACTGTAATTGTGAAAAGGCAGGAATCGCTATTGAACCCACTGTGGGATTCCCTGGTGGGCGGAGGCATCCAGTGTGTATGTTAGAATTGCAGATTACGTAATGTGCGTCAGATGTGTCGGTCTGTGTTTTGCTATGCTGTATAAAAAGGGAGATATGTCTTGGAGTTGCCCATTAGTAGACCCAATGTTGGGACAGGATTATGTGCTAGTGCGGGGTTGGGAGTTGGTTCCAGAGGACTGGGCCACAGGCTCCAAAGAAACCTATTGGTGCAATATGTACTTATCAGTGGCTACTGGCCGTGGCTAAAAGCCATGGCTAGTGGGTTCCAAAGAAACCTATTGGTGCAATATGTACTTATCAGTGGCTACTGGCCGTGGCTAAAAGCCATGGCTAGTGGGTTCCAAAGAAACCTATTGGTGCAATATGTACTTATCAGTGGCTACTGGCCGTGGCTAAAAGACATGGCTAGTGGGTTCCAAAGAAACCTATTGGTGAAACATGTGCCGTGGCCACAGCCGAACGGCCCCTGACCAAGGCTGAAGGCCATGACTAGTGGGCTTGAAGAAAAATATGTGTTTTAAAAGGCACAGCCGAAGGTCATGGCTAGTGGGCGCCAAGGAAACCTGTAGGTGGAACATGTACAGTGGTCACGACCGAAGGTCATGGCTAGTGGCCCTTGAATGAACTATGGTAGAACAAAACCCTTGAAATTCACCGAAATGTATTTAGTTAAGGGACAGTTAAGGTGACCAGATTTAACGAAACAAAACCCTTGAAATTTAGCAGATATGGGAAGTGATGATCATCTTAACTTTGCGCCCCCCCCATTGCAAAGCCCATGAACACATGTATAACAGATGGGGTTCACATTGACATACACAATTAGAGGCTGGCAAAATAGCTGAGTCAGTTGAGCACTCGCTGCTGTGATTTTAGTAGTGGAAAGTTATTGTAGCAAGAGATTGAATGGCCACCACTCCTCCTGTGCAAAAGTTCAAGTAGCAATGTCATGATGACTGCAATTATTTGGCAAACACTGAGATTGTATGCTAAATTGGGAAATTAAATTGTAGTTGGACGTTCCCTCCATAAAAAATGTGTGGTATGTAACTGATAATAGATGGGACTTGTAGAAGTGTAAGGTTTTATAAAGGAAATATATATCAGGTAAAAAATCTGGCCACTTTTGCCTTGAACATTAAGCATTCCAATTAGCAGTTTGCATTGCAGACAGCGAAGGAGGAAAATAATGCTGAAACATACATATTATAGTAATTGTTTTAATTTGTAGTTGAACACCAAACAAATGCTGCAACATACAGACATAATGCATGAAAGT
The DNA here is from genome assembly GCF_040938575.1 of Ambystoma mexicanum. Taxonomy (NCBI): domain Eukaryota; kingdom Metazoa; phylum Chordata; class Amphibia; order Caudata; family Ambystomatidae; genus Ambystoma; species Ambystoma mexicanum. The sequence continues at coordinate 179,015,670 of NC_090929.1, forward strand.
ATACCTCCCTATCGACAGTTCCTAGTTATACCCACAAAAAATAGGGAAATGGTAGTGACCCCACACAACCAGTGTGGGACTGGTGCACCATGAGGAGCACTTCGCCCCCTCAACCCTGGCACCAAAACCTAGCTGCGCCACTGCATTACTTCCCGCATCCACTGAATTTTTGTTGCATTAAATCTGGTCACCTAAACTGCCCCTTAACTAAAGTTTTTGAAGACACTTTAGTAAATACAGAGTTAAGATAATCTGATTTATAGAAACAGTACCCATGAGATTTAGCAGGTGTGGGAAGGTGGGAGGTGATGACCATCTTAACTCATAGTCCAATCCTCTCTCTCCTGGAAACACCCCCATGAAGCCATTTTCGGTTTTGGATATTGCATTGGAGTACAGCTACGTGGTAAATGACATTTGAGTAGGGACATACTGCTTGTGGCTGTTGTATTTATTTATCCACCTATTAACTGCCCATGGTCCTGCTAATCCCTATGGTCATTCACATACAAAACCTGCTCCTCTCTGCCCAAAACACATCCCCCTGCGATCTCTTTGAGCCAGCTCTTTCAAGCAGTAACTTCAAACCTTGGCCTGCCACTGCTATTTCTAAGAGTTAATGGCCTAACTGCAGCAGTACATGCACTACTGCTGTAATAAAAATGTATAAACCAACTGTGCTTTCAGCCACTAGACTTATATCTGTTGCTTGCACTGAAGTCCTGCTAAAAACAAGCATACACAAAGCCAACAGTGACGGCTTGTGTTTAGGTATGATATAGGCATTTTACAGCCGATGCTATAATATGGCATGATAATCAAACTATCGTTCAGCTGTTTCCATCTTATCGTCCATATAAAATGTTGGCAGTGCATGGAAATGTCTACACAAACGCCCAAACGTTTGACTTTAACAATGCTCTTTTATCTCATTGTTAATACCTGTTGTGCTGTCATGTATGTACTCATGGGCTGAGCAATGGGGGCGGACTCTTCTCTATGGGCACTGTCATTTTAGCACCATTTATTATTAAAGACCAAGGCCCACTGGCCAGGACCTACATCCGTGGCGCACATCCCTCTGCCTAGTAAGTAAGCAGATCCCACTGTCCTGCACTCCATCTCCAAAGAACGCTTTGCACACCACCTCTGCAGAAGTCAGCACTCCACTTCACCGCCAAAGCCTTCCCGAAGACTGAGTAGAACCAACAGCCTCTCTGTCTCTGTAGGTCCAATCTACTTCTGAATCAATAGACCTGGCTTGACAAGAACTCCCCAGTCTCCAAACGGTTCCTATGGGTGTCACCTGGTGAATCCAAACTCAACTTACAACCACAACATTCAATGGCATTTTTACTGAAATATTAAAGAAAAACACAATAATATGGGACTGGGCCCCTGCTTCAAAGGAATTTCCCTTTTATTGCATTTCGGCCGGGAGGATTTGCTTAACCGTGTGGTTAACACAAATGACTCAAGGTAGTCAAAGGCAGCAGCGCTTATATACAGAAAAAAGAGGGCTGCTTAGTAATTCATTACATAAGAGCACACATAGACAGAACCTACTTTACAATGGTTTATGATCAGTAAATACTAACAGAACAATCGTAAGTACACTTTTCCGTTTACATGTTCTTGTCAGGAAGGACTTCCCTTGAATTAGTAACTACACTAAATACAGGCGAGCTTATGAAACCTAGACCTTATGTCACCCTTCCCAAACCCACAAACATTAACCTGATCCTCTACACAAAATGGGTGTCGGTATTAGAAGAGACACTAGACAAAAATTAAAATGGCACCCATTTAACCAAGATGGCCAAAAGAGACAAGATGGCCGCTAAAATAGATTGTCACAAACAGAAATCTAGTCACCTTATTTTAGATTTCTTCCTTCACATTCATTTTGTGATTTGAAGGGAGCAGGGGGCCGAGTAGAGTAATAAATATTATCTGGTATAAGAAACATCCACAGCCAACACTCCTGGTCATGTCCTGCAAGCAGGAGAGCCAGGCAGCCTGAGACAGGCCTGTATGGCAATAGGAGAATGCCTGTGGAACCTGCCCAACAGGCTAGTGTGTGCCTGTTCTGTGAGCCACTTTGATTACTTGGTTTACTACTCAGCTGGTTGTCTTGACCAATCATATCGTCCCACTGTGATTTAAAGGGCACCACGTTTCTCACATGTTCCCCAGATTACAGGCCCTGGTAATACTCCCACAGATTTTATGTTATGTTATGTGTTATGTGTTTGTTTATAACGCGCCGATAGCCCGCAGGCATCAGGGCGCGGGAGTGTCCGGGCTAATTCAGTGCACCATAATATTATATGCTGTAGAGGGCGGTCTGCGGAAAGATAATAAGATTATCATTGGAAGAGGTGGGTTTTCAACAATTTCCTGAAACTCCGGTAGTTCTCTTCTAGTCGTAGAGTTAGTGGCAATTCGTTCCAGCATTTTGTTGCCTTCACTGGGAAAGATTTCCCCCACCCTTGCACACGTTTAGCTCTAGGATTATTCAGATAAGCCTTATCCTCTGATCTAAGGTGTCTTTGAGGCAGGTACAAAGAAAATTGATTCGTACAATATCTTGGGGCTTCTCAATACAGACATCTGTGAACTATGGTCATCGCCTTAAAGTGTAGTCTCTCTTCCACTCTTAGCCAGTGAAGGGATCTTCTCCCCATAGTCGCATGGTCCATTTTTTTGATTCTCTTGGTAGCTCGAACTGCGTCATTTTCCATGACCTGACACTTTTGTTTATCCCTCTTCGTGGCTCCTATCAGTAAGGCGTTACTGTAGTCAAGGCGTGACAGAATGACCACTCTTGCTATAGTTGCTGCATTCTCTTCATTAATAAATGGCCTTATGGCTCTCGTGAGACGCATGTAGTAGACATGGTTTTTCTGCAGGTAGTTAACCTGAGCCTCGGATCCTACTGATGCTTCCACAACCATTCCTAGGGTTTTTACGTGGGGCACCACTGGGATTTTAGCCTGTTTGATAGTAAAGGTATGTATTCTGTCCCTAACTTGGATCTGGCCTGTTGTATCCCAAAATTCATCAGTTCGGTTTTCACATTATTAAGACACATCCAATGACGTTGCATCCAAATGTCAATAATGCGATAAACCTCTGATATTTTCGCGCTGTCGATGCTGTATTCTCCCTTGAGTTCAAAAATGAGCTGAGTGTCATCGGCGTAGTTAGTAAAGAACACGCCGATTTGTTCCAGGAGCTCGCATAGACTTCTCATATATAAATTAAATAGCAGCGGTGACAGGCTAGCACCCTGGAGGACACCAAACAAGATAGGGGCAGCCTCAGAGAAAGTGTCACCCCAGTGGATCTTGCCACTCCTGTCTTTCAAAAATGATGCTAACCACTCCAACGCCTTAAGGCGTGCAAGCAACTGTTTCAGCCAGTGCTTCCTGCAGGAGTTGGTGATCTACCAAGTCGAAAGCCGCACCGAGATCCAACAGCATAAAGATACTAGTGCTGCCCTTGTCTATCAGGTCTAACATGTAGGTCTGAAGATTGAGCATAGCTGATTCTGTGCTGTGGGAGGCTCGGAAGCCTGATTGCTGTTCATGCAGTAGGTTCCAGTCTTCTACATGCTTTTGTAGTTGGTTTGTGGCAACTTTATCTAGGACCTTCAGGATAAAATTTGAATTCGTTATGGGCCTCAGAATACTGGGGTCCTTCGGATCCAGCCCTGGTTTCTTCACTAATGGGGTAATAGTCACCTTCTTAATTTCCTTTGGTACTACCCCCTCCCTAAAGGAGGCATTAACTATATTTGTCAGTACTGGAACACAAATGTATTTATTGTCCACTATGATTTTGGAAGGCAGAATATTCTCTGCGCAGGAGGTGGGTTTCATTTTAGCCAACACTCTACATAGCTCCTCCTCGGATATAGGGAGGAAGCTGAAATTCTCTCTTCCTTCCTGGTTACTTATTTCCTCTGGAAGGACAAGGGGTTCTCCTTCTCTTCTGGCTGTAATGATGTTATTTCGAGCCTTAGAAATCTTGGCAGCGAAAGCTTCTTGTACCCTATCACATTCTTCCCTAATAGGAGTATGTGGAGGGGAGAGTGATTTTGGCTTTTACATCCCTTTAAGTATTTTAAAGATTTTACTGGATGTGTTGGTCGCTGCCTCTATTTCTTTGTTGTAAGGATTCTTCTTTGCTTCCCTGATACCTTTCCTATACCTGTAATCGGCTTTTTTCCAATCATCTTTGTTTGCTAAAGTGGGATTTTGGCGCCATGATCTTTCTTTGGCCCCCTTCTCCTGTTTTAGTTTATTTAGTTCTTCGCTATACCAAATCTGGGGATTACTATTTTTCCTCACCAGTTTGTGCTTAAATGGGGCTTTCTCCTTTTTCCAACAAGGTCTCGCAGTTGTCCTTTTCTGCGAAAGAGTCGGTGATGCTTTGTACGTATGGTTTCAGAATCTCGGGACCAATACTCTTATAATTTCTGCTCCATACTTTAGTATGGGGATTTTCAATGTAAGATGCCGGTTGATTCAATTGCACTACAAAGGTAACCAAGTGATTGTCTGACCAGATACATGGTTCCGTGACAACATTATATGCATTCAGGTTGTGGGTAAACACCCAGTCTAAATGGTTACCTTGGGGGGGTTGTAGGTTTGTTGTTTAAATCAGGGAAATCCAAGTTATTCATTGCTGTTTCCAGCATTATGGCCTCCTTGTCCCCTTTATTCCCTCTCCACCTATTCATGTCACCAACTACCACCGTGGATGTTTTATTAGATATAAGTCGAGAGGCTTGAGATGTAACTTCATTCTCAAAATCACTAATTAAGGAAGGTGGTCTGTATAAAACAATAATGTTTAAACTATCTTTTGGGGTATATGTGAGTTTTAGTTGAATGGTTTCTCAGCCTGTGCATTCAAAATTGGCTCTGAAGAGGTTCAATGTTTCGCGAGCTATAACGGCAACACCTCCTCCCATTCCAGTCTCTCTATTTGTGTTATACATGATGTACCCTTCGGGAACCGCAGCTTCGCATACTGGGCCGATAGGATCTTTTAACCATGTTTCTGATAAACATAAAATATCTAGTGCTTTCTCCTTTATCAGATCATTTACATTATGTGCGTGTTTGTTCAAAGATCGTGTGTTAAGTAGTCCCACTTTGAAACTCTTCAACTTGTCAAGGCGATCTGTTTTCTTTTCACTGCCTTCCCGTTCTGTTTGTCTAGAAGGGTTGTTGTTCAGTGCTTGGTTCCTCTTTCTTGCTAAGCTACTGGAGGATGCAACCTTCATTTCTTCCCCCTTGCTCGCTCTAGCTTCCATTGGTCTATTTTATCAACCAGTCAAGGTCTACTTTCAGTTTTTTCCCCGCTGCCGCTCACTGGCACGTATTGGGTGGAGGACAGAGTAGTGATATGGAAACTGTACTTATGTCTGTGGCCCCCATGTACCTCCTTGCACAGACTGTAAAAGACTGTGCCTGCACGTGCGCGCCGGGTTTGTGGGTAAGTAGTGCTCTAGGACTACAGTCCTTCTGGGGATTGTAGTTCGTAGAGCAGGGAGCGCGTGCAGTGGCTGGCTTCCTAGCAATGCAAATGCTACTATTTACAAATGCTGCAATTCGTTTTACTTCTACCACTAAGGCTCCGAATCTGGCTATACCTTACTTCATTGGAGCAGGGCTTCACACTATAGCACAATACAATACAAATCATTTTTAAAGTCATTTAAAAACGAACCTGGCTAAAAAAAAAAATGCAAAATTAAATTACAAAGACTTTATGAAGAAGGAACAACATTCATTTTAATTTATGAGTGTATTATTTGAGGGCAGTGTGACCGTGGAGCCCGGCAGAGCGAGGCCTGGACAGTCAGTATGCATGTCCCACCCCTCCCACCAGCGCCGTGTGGATCTTTGCTTCTGGAATGGCTGGCTTTCTTGGTCAGGCTTCTTAAAAAAAAAATAAACATAAAAATAAAGAACAGGGGTCCCACAAGTCTAACACTTTCAGCAGTGACCCTAAATAAAAAAGACTAGGAAAGAATAGGAATAGCAAATAATTTGTTTTTCTTGTATTCTATACAATAATTGCTAGACTCAATAAAGGTTTATTTCAGGCACACTTCAGGGGGTGAGTCACTGATTTAGTCTTTTATGTTCTTAAACACCTCAACTCAGCCTTTCATCCTTCCGAGGTCGATAAATGAGTGCCAACACAGCTTGGGTGAAATTGTATGTACATTTGTTCTATATAAAGCGTTTACGCTTAAGTGCTATATAACAACGCATCATTATCAATTGGCTATGGATGTCTGTTTGCATTCACAGTCATTTGATAATATGAGCCTATAGACACTGATCTTAACGATAGATATGCCAATCCGTTCGTGCATGAAATGTATATCACATTATGGTGATATCATAACCATATTTTTCATAGTGTACTTAGGACCAATGCTATGTGATGCCACTTCCTGTTTCGTCAAGGGGTGAAAGGTCGTGTTCCATCGCTTCCCGTGATATCACTTCGGGGTGAGGTAAAATGACATCACTTCCTGTGATGTCACCAGAGTTCAAGGGTCGTGTGATGTTACTTCCCCTACCGCTGGCATTTTGGTGAAAGGACGTCCCTGCATGGCGTATGTGGAAATATATTGTTTAGACTGTGAAAGTGCGCCTAGGATTGAGAGCCGAGGATTGAGCAGTCTGCAGCAGTCTGTCTACTCTGTCGTTCGTGGGAGGCACCACTTAACCCGGCAAACACCGCGGAGCGGTGAGCGGAGCATTGAGCCGAGGATTGAGCAGTCTGCAGCAGTCTGTCTACTCTGTCGTTCGTGGGAGGCACCACTTAACCCCAGCAAACACAGCGGAGCGGTGAGCGGAGCATTGAGCCGAGGATTGAGCAGTCTGCAGCAGTCCGCGGCAGATTCCCGGCTGTCGGCGGGCTTCTCCTTATGGAGCCCGTTGTTGAAACTTCAAATTTAATTCCAGAATTTCCCTATCTGACGACTTCTGTTGGGTCAGCTTTGGAAGCACGGAAACTCAGGAGCAACCGTAAGGTTCCAGATTACCACGTACTCCATGTACAGAAGTCTTTAACCAGAAAAGCGAAGGAGACAAGGACTGTTATCAACCCCCCCTCTATCGGAACTAATTCACCAAACAAAGTCACAGAAACGACAAAACCACAGTTTGACTTTGAAAATCCCTTCGACACTACTCGGCGTTCCCCATTTCCGTCTCCCATTAATCCCTCCATCACTAACCCATCGGTGGAGCCTGTGGAGATTATGACTGCCATAAGTCATTTTAACTTTTCTGCCGCCGCTGCCGAAAAAAGGACATTTACACTCTGCAACACTCCATCTGTTGCGTCGTCCCAAGCAGAAGACCCGATTATGCCTCCGACCCTTTCCATCTCACCTGTGCTGTGGGTCGCCGTGCTGGAGGCGTGCCCCTCCCCTGGGGGAGCATGCGAGCCGCGCTCACCGCGACTGAACCCCGAGGCGACGATTTTCTCTTCTTCCCCGTGTGCGGCTTCGTCTGTCCAGCCTTACCGCCGGCCCTCCGGGGTGGCGAGTGTACCGGAGGCCGCGACTGCTGGAGGGCGGCCGGCCTCCGCCCCTGAGCTGGTCGCTTCACGGGGGGAGCGATGTGATATTGCGCCCGCGGGAGTTAGCCTGCCTCCCGGAGGACAAGCTCTGGGCCAGGAGCCAAAAAGGGCGGGCGGTTGGAGGGTTCCGCCAGGGGATGTGGTTTTCCCCTCACCCGCAGCAACTAAGCCCAACCACCTCCACCATTTGCAAACTGCGGAGGATACGACCGAAGGCTTACAGGGCCGTCGACTAGACATCTCTTCTACCAGCACTATCAATGTGAGGCCAGTAAGTACGACGGTACTAGCACAAATCCATGTACCATGGAGTCCTAGCACGGACTCGCAAAAGCAAAAAAACGAAGGCCTACAGACTGAAACTGAAGAAATGGGCAATAATACACCATCGGGGACGCCCCTATCCCAACCCTCGGAACGACATAGAAACAACGAAATAAACGTTCAAAACGTGCCAATTCCCATAGAGGCACCTTCTACTGTTCCAAAAAAATCTTCTGTTTCCTTACCAAGACAACTACCTGCTGAAAAAGACTCAAGCAATACCATAGAAGCGGATTGCTTTGCACCACAAAACATCAAAACTCCTAAAAACCAAAAATCAAAAAGTCAAGTTTCTTTGGACAAAGTTGATAAAGCCGCAAAAACATCGCGTCAAAAACCGTCGAAAGACCCCAGTTCGTGTTTTCAGAATATACAATCCACAAAACTTTAAAAAAAATCCTTAACAAAAAAAACCTCCCACACCCGCTTCTATCAACTGCACTTAAAGATTTTTTTAAAAGACAATGCAAGAGAAAAATGGACCAAGTACACGAACTTTCGGACGCTGAAATCCTTGAAGCTATCCAAGATCTCCTCCCAGTGTCCAAAGTAAGGAAAGTGATAGAAACAACAAAACAAAAGTCATTTGGTCCATCTACAAACGACGAAATCTCACTGGAAAAAAAGAAGGACCTCGAAGGAGTTTCAAGATCTACGGACGCTCAAAACTCGTCCATAGTAAATCATCCTGAAGAGATCACGGATCATGGTACACCAATAAAAATGATTCCAGAAGGTCGGCCCGAAACAAACCCAATACAACCAGAATTGCAAATACAAATACTCAGTAGCATTAAAGCCACTACAGACCAAGCTCAGAACGGAACTGCACAACCCCGAGCCGGGGAGAACCCTCCAAAAGACAAATCATCCCTAAGAACAATCTCGGGATTGATGCCATCCACCTCCAAACACCGACCTCCAGGCCGTTTAGCAGTTGACCAACTGGAACCCGATAACTCTTTGCCATAACCAACAAACTTGAAAAGAACAATCCAGACAGATGAAAGCTTTGCACTATTAATGCCATCATCGCCGCTCAGATCAAGAGATCGGTCGCCACCTAAAAACAGGAGGCTTAGCGAAATATCTACACCTTGTACCAAGGAAGCCACTCCGAAAAAAACCTGACCTCACAACTATCATGTCTGCTATAACAATAGCATTGGCACCCTTTGGAAAACTGTATGAGAACATTAGTGATTCCTTAAAAGATCACATTACAGTTACAGCAATGATGCACACTAAACTGAGCTTTGTTGAAGGCTTTATAACTGCCTTGGACCAAAGGAATAAGATACATAGCGATACCTGGGACTTAAAACTAGCCGCGCTAGACAAACAGATCAATTTCCTAAAATCTATTACCAGAGCTAAAAAAATCTTGATTGATAAAGAAACCCAGACAACGCTACCACCTACATCCATAGAACTTGCGCCGGTGTTTGCAAGATCAATTGACAAACTCCCCCCCATACCAAATAAAGCACCCAAACCTGCTTCACCCAGTGAGGGGCCCCAAAAAGCGGCGCCCGTAGGGAGGCATCATCCGGTGCTGAAGCTTGCTTTGGGTGACCAACAAGATCATTCCCAGTTGAAAACAGTATCCGCTCTCGATTTAGAGTTAGCGCCAAAAAAATCGCCAAAAAACAAACAAAAAACGCTTGATGGAAACCAGGCTACACTACATCGGAGCGAAAGCAACGTCAACATAGAACCGGATTCTATGCCTTCCCCCAGGACCTGTGAGGAATTTTTGTTTCGAAGCCCTTTGATAGATCTAACGCAACATTGGGATACTATAGAAAACACAGAACTGCAACCAGAAAGTGTACCTAATTCAAAGCTCGAAACACCTAATGAACCCCCTGGATCTAAGAACGACAAACTTATGTCGACATCAACTAATCTCAATCCGGAGAGAAGGGCCAAAACTACAACAATACTGCCTCTACATCCTCCGAATCTACATCAAAAGGAGACCTCAAAACATATGGCAACCTTACCTGAGCAAAGACATGTCAAACAACGTAAACTGTCAACTACAAAATTGAAAGAGACGCCTCTAAGTTCTCATGCTTTCAAAACAACAGATATCCGGCTATTCAAAATAGAACAAAAAATTTTGGACGATCATTATATGATTCTGAATAGAAGAACAGTACTTAAGATCCTAAAACAAGTTGATACCCTTTGGTCCTTAAAATCAGACGACTTTATCTTAATCGATAGGTCCAATCAAGCGAAAGCATATCTTCACATTAAGTCATCGGCAATTTGCGAAATTTCAGAAGGCGTCTATGCAGAACTAGAAGAATCGGGCTTTATGCTCACTGAGGTCCCGGTCCAAAATACAAGCAACAAGAGTGAAGAAAACTCTAAGACCTCTCCCAGCAAAAAATACAGATTTAAATCTCGTACGGAGGACTTATACGGCTCATCGGGACAGAGAAAAACCCCACGCCGTTGTAGTGAATCCAACTACAATTCTACTAGATCAACTAGGGACCGCCCTAGCACCTGGGATAAACCAAGATACGAAAAATCGGAAAACGGAAGATCTCGAACAAGACGAGAGCCTAGAAGCCAAAATGACTACGGGAGATCTCAAATCCGTAGATATTCCCCAAGAGTACGTCACCAAGATCGCCGACCTTCCTCACCTCAAGTAACTGAAAGCAGGAAAAATCCACCACACCCTTCGAAATCCATCACGGATAATGTCCCAAAAAAGGGTCGCTGGTCTTGGTTACGAGAGGTCTTAACATCAGGACTAAAAAAAAAATAGCAGCAAACAGGGGGCCCAACTCCATCTTTTCAGCCCCCCCGTCTGAGTCAAAAGGATCCTCAAAATTCATTTATGTCTATAGCATCATGGAACACCAGAGGCCATATGCATTTAACTAAAAGTGACAGCTACAATCTAGGAATCCACGACATCGTTTGTCTTCAGGAAACCTGGCTAGTGGATAAACCGGCTCTGGATGGTTACAACATAGAGATCTCTCCGGCCCACAAAGGCCCTCTAGGCCGCCCATCATCGGGCCTTCTTATAGCCGTCCGTATAGGCTCAGGGATACACATCACTAAGAAAATAGAAGCATCCTACGGACTGCTGGCAATCCTGGCCACATGGCCGGAGGAATCATCGCCAAAAGGCAAAATTTCCTCAGAACCGTTTGCCGTCATCAACATATACTGGAATCCCCAAAAAACATCACCAGAAACCTTTTGCGATGCTGCCTCTAACATCATTGACGAAATTAGAATCAAACATCAAACTTCGAACATTGTTATCTGTGGGGACTTTAACGCAAACTGCGTGGCTTCAAACGTGCCAAAAACAAACGCACTACCCAGAACTCTGGCCGAGAGAAGGGGTAAAACATGGCTTACATTAATGAAGTCTAGAAACTTCCATAACGCTGTCAACGCAATGAAGAATCAAAACTTGATCCCAACATGGGAACGCGATAACTCATCGGCCACCCTTGACTATATTTTTGTTTCTGAACAAATCTACCACCGCATAACCACCTTTGAAATAATTAGAACCAAGGAGAGTGATCATAACCTCTTGAACCTCATTTGTAAAACTGCTGCTCATGATCGCCAATTTTACAAACAATCGATTGAGATAAATTCCCAGGCAACCCGCCTTTGTATGTCTACCAAAGACATCAAATTATTGACTGCCAACTATAAAATGCTAACTTCCGCCATTGACACTAAAGATGTAACTTTTAGAGACAGCTATATTCCTCTACTCCTTCCGTTTAAAAAACCACGGAAACTTCCTAACGATTCAATGCTTCAACATAATCACACCTACAATGCCAATTTGGTAATTAAACGTAGGACGCTAAGGAAAGCAAAGAAAGAAGCTGCAGCCCTGAATACAACCATCTCATGGGAAATTTACCTCACAGAAAAGAGAAATTACAAACAATGGCTGAGATATGTACGGAGCTCTCTCTATCAGTGTGATGCAGAAAACATGCTTAAGGTATTAGCCTCAAAAAAATCGTGGGATTTCTGGTCTATGATTAACCAAACAAACCATCACCCGAAAGCTGCTATGACCAACTCGGTCACTGAAGGAAATTGGGTTAAACATTTTTCTGATCTTTTTGAGGCACCCCCAATAACTACCACTCCTCAGAAGCAAAAGCTAGCGAGAAACTGGGTCGGCCTTTCTGACGAAGATGCGATAAAAAAAGCCATTTCAAGATTAAAACTATCACAAGCCCCTGGTCCAGATGGGCTAGCAAACTCGGACCTCAAGCGAAACTCTGACGACTGGGCAGCAGTAATGAGCCTAATCTTCAAAGATTGTAAAGACCAAAAGATAATACCTGACTCTTGGACCCAGGCGGTCGTCGTCCCGATTTTCAAAAAGGGCATTAGGGAGGACCCTTCAAACTATCGCCCGATAGCCTTGTTAGATGTTATAGGCAAGGTCTTTGCTACGATGCTTTTGAGCCATTTCCAGAGCTGGGCAAGGCTTTCCCCCTCTGCAGACCCACTGCAAACAGGTTTTCAAAAAAATGCAAGTACGGCAGCTAACATAATGATCCTGAATATCATCAAAGATAAAGTCTTGTTGGGAGCACCAAGAGTCTTCCTAGCATTTGTTGACCTCTCCCAGGCGTTCGACCGAGTCGACAGGTCAATATTGTGGAACAAATTGAAAGCGTGGAAGTGTCCTGAAGACATCCTGGACCCCATAATCGCCCTTCATTCGAACACTAGGATGGCCGTTCGCCTGAATAACCAAGGACTTCTATCCGATCAAATTCCATCTTATCGTGGAGTGAAGCAGGGATGTCCGCTGGCCCCCGCACTCTTCATATCTTTCCTAGGCGACTTTAAAGACTCCCAAGACATGATCAGGTCATTTCCACCTAAAGTCGGCAATGTAGGGGTCAAGCGGCTTCGATACGCCGACGACCTGATAATCTTGGATCATACGCAGGTCGGACTTCAGCGGCAACTCGACAATCTTGTCCAATACATAAAGGATAACAACTTGGAGATAAACAAATCAAAAACTAAAGTCCTGATTTTTCAAAAACAGGGGACTAAAAAGAAAGAAAATCTACAGTGGTACCTCAACCAAGTAAAAATTGAAGTAGTTACAACGTTTAAATATTTGGGAGTCGAAATTGACAGCTCCAAGAACGCTACCACAATGCAACAAACTCTATGGATAAAGGCGAAACATCTAACATCCCAGCTGCAAGCAGTCCACAGAAAATATGGCAAATTCAGTCTCCTCCCTGCAATCCAGTTTTACAAAGCTAAAGTAATCCCGTCTTTAACATACGGCATGGATGCAATGCCTACAATCCCGTCGACGCTCTGGACCAAACTAGAAGGCTACATCTGGCGAACAGTACTTGGACTTCCTAAATCTACATCGTCTGCAGCAATAAGACGTGAACTAGGACTGCTTTCTATAGCTGTAGTGGTGACACAAAGTACGATTCAACTATTCAGAAAAATAAGACATCCAGAGAGTCTTCAAATATACCGTATGATCAATGAAGAAATCAGTAAGGGAAACAATAAGCTACTTAAAAACTGGGTTGAAATCCAGCAACAAATCCTGCAGGAGATAGCCTGCTCAGAAGATGAACTACTCGGGAATCCTCTAAGAATAAAATCAAAAATGGAGTGGTTAGATTGGACAAATACTAATGAAAAAGCATCATCAAACAAGCTGCTAAATCATCTACCACCCGTTTTTAACAAATTCAAAGAGCCTATGGAGTACTGCAAAAGATATCCCTGCAAGCTGTTAATGAAAACCCTATTGAAAGCCCGTCTCAATTTGCTTCCTACAAAAGAAATTTTAGCCATCCGAGCTGCCACTAACGAGAAAACATGTCGTCTCTGTAAAAATCCTGAAATTACAGAATCTGTAAGACACCTCCTGATGGTTTGCACGGCGATCGCACAGGAAAGGAATGCCTTTTTTGGTCCATTGCTTATAAACTATTTCATCAATGACGAAGACATGTGGTGGAACCGCTTAATTACAGGAGCTCAAACTAGATGGCTAATTGCGACGGCAAAACTACTAAATATCAGCATGGAAAAGATCTCCCATCTCTCTGACATTTAACGAGAAATTCGCCTCAACTTTGATAAACTGTGGACGGTGAAAACAATAACAACAATATTGCTCCAATCACCTATTAGCTCATAACCTTCTACATTTCTTTTGTCAGCTATATGTGATCATGAGAACTTCTTTTGTAAAAATCTAACAAAGATTATATACAAAAATAAAAAATAAAAATAAAAATAAAAAAAGAAAGTGCCCCTAGACATTTCTCTCTCAACCAATGCTTTTAAAAAATATATATGCATAGCTCTCAACCATTTATGTCACAAAGGCGGGTGAAAACACCCGATTTTATTTTTGGCGGGTAAGAGGCCCATTGAAATGAATGGGCGTGCAGGAGGCTTGGCGGGTGAGTCAGCTGTTTACAAGGCGGGTGACACCCGCCAAAAGCGTGTGAGTTGAGAGCTATGATATATGTAATAATAGTAAAACGTTGTACGTGCAGTGCTGGTCATTGGGTCGGCTCTCGGCGGATCCGAGATCCGGCACCAGATGTGTAGCCGGATCTCGGGATCTGGCCAGAGTCAGCCGCCCAAGCCCATGAACCACGCTGGAAAAAAGAAAAAAAAATCGTCCGCGACGGCAGCATTGCCGTTTACCGCGGCTTTGGCACTGATGTGTAATTCACAATGCTCACTACATGTACAACTGAAAGGAGTCAGTTGTACATGTAGCGAGCATTGTGCATTACACACCAGTGCCAGAGCAGCATAAAAGGCAATGCTTCCCTCGCGGGCGTTTTGTTTTTTTTCGTTTTCTTTTTTTGGCACAACAAATGAGCCAGGGCTCATCAAGAGGGCCTGGCCTAACTGCAGGGGTCCTGCTGGCCCGTTAGGCCACGCTCCCCCGAGGAGCCCCGGTTCAATGGGCCACTGTACCCTTGCCAGGCAGCCTTTTGTAGTGATCAACACCCTCTCCCCATGGGGAGAGGGTGTTGATCTCTGCATTTATTTTCTATAGGCTTGCCTGGCAGGGGACAGGGCCTCGCCTATTCAGCCTTAATGGTGGCGCTGCCCCTTGCCAGCTGAGTAGGGGGAGCGTCACCATTAAGGCTGAAAAGTTGAGGCCCCTGGAAGCAGAGGCCTTTTTCCTAAAGACTGAAACTCCCGCGAATCCGCGGGAGCTTCAGTATTTAGAAAGCAAGGCCTCTGCTTCCAGCGGCCTCACGTTTTCTCCATAATGGTGACACCGGCCCACGTGCATCACTTGATTAAAGGGATGACTCGCAGGTGCGACGCCACCATTATGGCTGAAAGGCATTTTTTTCTGGAGCCTGAAGCTTTCGCACAGGAGGGAGAGCTTCAGGCTTCAGAAAAAATCCTTTTCGTGTAGTGGCCGGGGCTGGCAGGGGAGATTAGCGGGCCCCACAGGGCCCCGCCTCAAATCGAAATTTCGGAGCCTGCTGGGGCTGAGCCCCGGGAGGCCCCGTCCCACTTAAAGCCCTGGCCGGCGGTAAAAGGCAATGTTTTCTTTCTTTTTTGAAGTATTTATCTGACCGGATGGCCACTACCAACCCCGCCCTCTCTAGACCACGCCCCTTCTGCCCCCCCAACTCCCCTCCACCCTGGCACTTGTGGGATCCCCCACCACATTTTTTCCATTTCCACCACTGTGTACGTGTCCCCTTTCCCCCCCGACTCACAGTGCTGCCTGCGCACGGGAATGCGTTCCCACAATGGCTTCCAGCCCCACGGCGCAGAGACACGAGTATCTTCATTAAACCCATTCCTTGCAGCAGCATTTTTGACATCTGGCCATAAATGCCCGGTTTACAAGTTTATTTATGACCCAAGTTGAAGTGAGCAACATTTGTAAGCTGTTTTCTTTGCCTTTTGTTGTTTTCCCCCCAGGAGCTCAGATCACAAATCCAGGACATCTGTTTGTAATCACGACCGGCCCAGGGCCCCCGCATTCCCACAAAGAGGTTGGTGGGGTGGGAAAGGTTTGCAGGTGGAGGGGTCTGGCTCGAGGATACCCTGGGAACTCCTTTTCTGACTGCAACTGTTGAGGTCTACAGGAAGTGGTCGTGCTGGCCTGGGACTCATATTTCTGTTCCTGACACTTGCAGTGCAATTACATTATTTCTCTTGCCTTGGGACCGGCCAGTTCTGCGGAGGGTGATAATGCACGTCCGGTATGTGTGCATTTATCTTCATATCAAGTTGACTTTTAGAGAACGGGCTGAGGCTTGAGCCTTCCCGGCTCGCTTTGTGCTTCATAAATCCCACAAATACATACTAGATATGAAAGGTTATTTATAACGTGCTTCTGCTTTCGCCCTCCTCTCCCTTGCTGATCTGTTCTCTCTTGGTACCGTGCACTTGGACACCCTCTGTCCTCTGGGCCCAGATTCCTGTTCACCCTGCCACCCTACCACACTGCCTCCTGGCCACCCCTTGCACTGGTGTCTGTATCTGTCGCCATACAGCGGCCCCTTTTCTTTTTTTCTTTCTTCCTTCTGCATTTATCAGACCTACCCTGTCTGCTGCCTTAAACTCAGCACTTGCCACATGCTGGATGCAGTACCATTTTTGTGGATTTTATTATTTATTTATTATTTATTGTTTCTCCTTTGTTGTGCACTTTCCACTTCTCCCTCTTCCATGCACTTTTCCCTTCCCCCTCCCCCATGCACTTGCGCGTTCTCAATGTCACTGTGCCTAGTAAAACCGCTGCTTTGTTCTCACCTGTTCCCCTCCCTTACCTTGTCGCGCGCTGAAACACCTGTGTATGAGCGTGATATAAATAAAATATCAATCAATCAATAATATCCAGAGGTTTCTAGGCGCGGACACGGGGATTGATCCTGTGGTGCTCTGTGTCATCTTGCTTCCAAGGCGAGCACGTTGCCCCTGAGCTATCCTCCCGAGATGAAAGTGGGGTGTCTGTCTTTACCGGCGGTGTTCTCCGAATAATGCTGAGTCAGGAGTGTTGCTTGCAGTCCACTATTAGCGGATAGATGACACAGCGATGGGCCCTTTCTCACACAAGTGGGCAATGGAATGTTTTAGATGTCCCTGAGCTCGTAATAATTTACTGAGAAGGTTTTTAGATTGCTAAACCTCAATCAAGATCACTTGTTTAATGGGGATGGAATATTTTTTTATTCCGATCAAGTGTAGCATGAAATCTTGGTGCTGTGCTCCGGGGGTTATTCCGAACTGGTGGCAAGACGAGTGGCCAGGGTTGGGTATGACGTTAGCCTAAGGTGAGCGGGGACTTGAGCCTGGGAGGATTAGTCCCTTGGGAAGGGGAAGCGATCTGTGAGATTGGTGTAGTGGGGCATGCTGCTATACAGAGGCCAACATGAATAGGGCAGTGTCAATGAATTTACTGAATAGTCTGGAGCTTATGTTGCTCCTATCCATAATTTGAAGACAGGGACCTGATAGGTTTGCACTCGGGCATAGCCAGGTCCCCGCTGCCAAATTCTCGTCATTTGCACTATGGAGTGCAAATTTGATGGGCAAAAGATGACGTACACGCATGTACGCTGACTTTTGCACTCCACTGTGCAAAGTGAGTAAACGCTGCTTGGCATGTTGGACAGTCTTTAATTTTACTTGTGACTGCTGCTTTCCATGCACACATGAAAAGCAGCGTTCACAGATATGATATGATAGGTTATTCATAACGTGCTTAATGCCCAGAGATTTCTAAGTTTGGACCGTCGGATCGAACCTGTGTGGCTCTGTGTCGTCTTGCTTCCAAAGCGAGCACATTGCTGCTGAGCTATCCTCCCGAGATATGATAAAACTCTGCCAAACATGCAAGCATTTTGGGCAGCGTTTCATTGTAATTGTACACAATGTCTTCCATGCGAACATGGTTGGCAGCGCGTACAATGGATCCTTATGGGGTCTGCCTGCTTTATGCTGGTGCATAACGCCGACTGACTCTATAGGGATCTCCAGCATTTGCGCCGGTATGAAAATCAATACCGGTGCAAATTCTGGACCATTTGTATGGCAGAGAGGAAGGGAGGGGGCGGAATGCAAGTTGCCTTCCTCCCCTCCTCTCCGCCATACAAATGATTGTAAATGGAGCGTGACGCTAATGGAAGGTGTTAAAGCCCCAAGGCTCTGTGGTTTGGTTGTGTCATCAGACACTAGTCTTAGTCGTTCCAGAGCATCGGTCGCTGTGCCCCCAGCATCCTCTCACCACAGTTCTACTGTTTGAACTATTTTTACGGCAGAATGTTGAGGGGCATCAGAACATAAGATTCCAGGAAGGAACATGGGTCTAGTTTCTATAGGAAAATTAGCCTATTTTGTATAGGAAATGGGCCTAGTTTCTATATCAAAATCGGCCTAGCTTCTATTGGAAAATGGGCCAATGCCTTAATATGCCTTTTTCATTTGGCTCTAAATCTGGTCCTTCAGATTGAAATCACTCAATTTCCTCTCACTATCCAACACAATAAATATGAATACAATGTATATTATGGGGAGTTGCTCAGTCAGTGGAGTTCCTGAAAACTGGGCAGGGTTAGTGCTCTTGTGGACCGTAATTGGAGATACAAGGTTGTACAATTTATTTTTAATTTTACATTTTATTTTGTGTTTAATACTGACATTTACCCTGTATTGTAAGGACTACGGCTGATAAGAGAAGTGCTACCCAGTTTGATACAATTATTTACAAAGATCACCCGTGTTCAAGTGGAGAAGCTTGGATTCTACTTAGTTTGTCCTTGTGTCAATTTATGAACTGAACAATGTTTTCTCTAAAATTAATTCTAGATGACTAGTAAGCATTTTTGTAATTGCATGGTCATCCTATTATAGATTAACCTAGAAACAAAAATGAAACCCGTTGTTTCCAACAGGTACACCCAAATGCACTCCTGTGGAGCAAGTCCTCAAAGAGTCAACTCATTAATTTCATAAACAATTGTAATACCAATCTCATTAGTTCAAGAGAAAAAAACTTTGTTAGAGCAAAAAATAAGTGTAATAGCATTTACATTTTTACTAAGTGATTTAGTCCTCACACTTGAATTGTATTGTTCAAACACCAACAGCCTGATTCATGGAATTATTTGCGTGAAAAATGCAGATTTGCGCGCCTTTCTGTCCGAAAATCCCCATACTTCAAACAAGGATTTTTGGGCAGAAGGGCGTGCAAATCTGCATTTTTCACGCAAATAATTCCAAGAATCAGGCTGCAAATTGAAAATCCAAAGTATTCTTTGCAATTTCTAATACACATACAGGAGGTAGAAGAAACTCCCAAACATGTCAAAGTAGCTTCAATTTTTAAACAAAAGAGGTAAACATTCTCAAAACACCAAGCAGTTTAACACAAGTGTTCAGTCCTAGAACTATTATTAGCTGACATTTCAAGATAGCCGGCGCGTTTTGGATCATTCATCCATTTTCAAGACATTCACACTGAGTATTCTCTAGGATTCATTCATAATCATCTGTAAACCTATAATATATATAGTATACCATTAACGACCTATGCTAAGTGGGTAAAGAGTGGGAAAGCATCTCTAATATTAGATGTGAGAGGGAAGGCTCATGCCTTTCCGTCTCATCCTTTATAGATCAATTAGAGCAATCCCAAGGTACTTCATTTTTCAACATGACATCTACACGCGGTTGAGTGCGCATCTGATGATTTTTGAATGCGACACTTGCAAGCATATCAGTTTATCATGGATTTGAGGGTTCATCACTTTTCCCCTTTGATTTCAGGTCTATCTATACCTGTTTGATGAGAATCAGAGAGGTCGGTAATTGTCATGGTGCATGCTCCCAAACCCCTGAAACTGCTGAGCCCATCCCTGACACTGGCATCCTTAACGGCTTATATGGCGCCAGGCTCATAGTAGGTGTTGACTTCATGGGACTATATTCTCAGTTTAGGGAGGCTGAGCCTTTCAGTGCAGGGTGTGGCTTGGGACTACTTTACCTGAAGCGGCAGGATACGGTTAAGAGGGATATTTTCCTGGAACTACGTGCAAGGCTATTTAAACTGCACCCTGCAAACAGAACACGCTTTGCGTTATTCTGCACTCCTGCAGCGTAACGCTCACTGTGTCTGTTCAGCTCTTGCACCTCTTCTGCCATGCCCGTCCAGAGTTTTCCGTCCATCGACACCTATGAAAAGAGAAGAACAGGAGTTATTAAAGCGTCAAAGGCCTTACCTGCAGTCTAACATCCCGGCCTCACCTTCTGCTTATTCACGGACCGCCGCATCTGCAGAAGAAGCAGAAAAGAAAGTACCCACGCGGGTAGCTACACTCACCTGGGGTTGGCATCCTCCAGGAACTCCATCGAGCGGTTCTTCCATCATCTTAAATTGCGCTGCACCTCGACATCATCCAGGAACTTCATCGAGCGGTTCTTCCATCGTCTTCCTGGAATTGCGCCGCACCTGCTGAACAGAAAAGACACAGCAGGTTAGTCACGCACAGCAAAGGAAAGCTATTCAAAAGAACATTTAGCGCGCCTCGCACAGCACTATACTCACCTGCAGGAAACCTGCTCATCATTGTAAGGAGAGTCAGTCCATTATCCGAAAACCGCTCAACACCGCGCCTGAAAGAAAAGAACGAACATTAGTTAAACTTGAGCGAGAAAGACTTTATGCAGCTATTCCAAGAAGCTATTGGGATAGAGACTTACCTGCTTACTCCAGTTCTTCCAAATCAGCAACCTCCTTCGGATCAGTGAAGTAACTTGATCTTTGGAAAGACTGTACAAACCGGGCCCCTGCCAGAGTGTGCAGGACAGAAGTGCTCACTTTTAAAAAACCCAAGGTGAGCCAGAGGAAGAGAGGGAAATTGGAAGGAGGTGAAGCCAAAACCAGCTCCATTCAGTTGGCTAATATCTTATTTCGACTTTGCAGGCAAACACCTCCTGAGGTGAGAACGAAGGGAAGACGCAGGCTAGCATCCTCATTTAAGCAGTGCAACGCCAGTGCAGACATCATCCTTCGGGCACGAGCTATGCCCCCGTGGAGACCAGGTGAGCACGACAGAACGCAAAGCCATACACAAATTCTCTACCTGGGCGTTATGGAAACATCGGAAACCATTCAGCTAGCCCAGCTGTTGGGAGAACTCAGGGCCGAGGTACATTCAGCTAGACAGGAAACCAATGCCTTAAGAAGAGAACTGATTGTGGCCAAGGATCGCACCGACGATCTTGCCAGACAGCTGCTCCAGTCACAGGTGGGGCAAACACCACTACCGGGGTTGGGATCAACGGTACCCACTGCATCAAGCAATCCAGTTCAGGTGGTCCTCCCAGGAGCTGTACCCTTGGCACCTCCTGAACGATTCGCTGGAGATCCAAAAAGGTATGTGGGTTTTATGAATCAGTGCCGTCTACATTTCCTCTGCAGGCCAGGAGCCTTTCTAAACGACCAATCTAAGGTGGCCTTTGTACTTTCATACCTCAGTGGCAGTGCTGCAGACTGGTCGGTACCGCTGGTTAATCGGGATGATCCCATCTTGCGAGACTTCCAAAGATTCCAACTGGATATGGAAAAGCTGTTTGCCTGGTGTTTCCAAGATCTGGCATTGGACAACAAGCTTTTGTCTTTGCGTCAAGGTAACCAGGATCTGCTAACATACATTGCGACCTTTAACAGACTGTTAGTGGAAACTGATTGGCCGGATGACAAGAGAACAATGCTGTTTTACCGGTGTTTGAGAGGGGAGTTAAAGGACGTTTTAGCTCAAGTGGTTAACCCACCCAGAGACTGTGCTGAATACATAGACGTGGTGGTCCAGCTACGTCACAGACTGCAGAACCGTAAGGTAAGGTAGATCGCGTAAGGTAGATCGCGCTAGAATGGATTCTAGAGTATATGTACGCCCCAAGGAAAACGCTTCCAAGACCACCGATGTGTCAGAACCCATGCAAATTGGAGGAGTGCGAGTTCCGTTATCCAAGGCTGAAGGCGATAGGAGAAGACAACATCAGTTGTGTTTGTATTGTGGATCAGCCAGCCACTTCCTCCAAGAGTGCCCAGTGAAACCACCCAAAAAGGCAGTAGGGGTTGCTGGCAAGCTTGAAACAGATTCTGAGCCGGAAAACTTCGCCGCCGAGAAGTGTAGAGGTGCGCTTGTCGAGCAAAAAGAAGGACTCCCAGACCTCGCACCTAGTTTTGCCCATGATCCTCATAAATCACCAACAGCCGTCTCGAATGCATGCAGTCAGAGCATATATCGATAGCGGAGCAATTGGAAATGATATGTATCAAGAATTGGCTTCAAGGATGCCTCTGCCCCTTTGCGAAAAGGCAACAACAGACTTGGTCACCACAGTCGACGGAACTGAAATCTCTTCGGGTCCGGTAACGCACTCTACGACAGAGATGACACTTTTGTGCCAAGACGGACATCGGGAAGCCATTGTGTTTGATATAAGCAAGGCTCCACAATTTCAAATAATTCTGGGAATGCCATGGCTAGAATCACACAATCCTTGCATCGACTGGCGTGCCAAGAGGCTGACCTTCTCCGTCGAATGTGCTCAAACTTGTTATCAAACTAAAGAACCTTTGGTCACTGGAGCGACAACGATCATGAGCCCAACCAACCCTCTACCTCTGGTATATCAAGACTATCTGGATGTATTCCAGAAGGATCAAGCCAACACGCTGCCCCCTCATAGATCTTATGACTGCCAGATCGACCTTATACCAGGCGCACAGATTCCATGCGGTCAGATCTATGCACTCACAGAACCCGAGAACCTGCATTTGAGAAAATATTTAGACCAGTACCTGGCTAATGGTTTCATTCGCCCGTCCAAGTCCCCGGAGGCCTCACCCTTATTCTTCGTGCCTAAGAAGGAAGGTGACCTTAGGACTGGCCTTGATTACTGTGCATTGAATCAGGTCACTGTAAAAAAACGTTACCCGTTGCCTCTGAGTCCCGATCTATTGGACCAAGTTAAAGATTCCCCCCGATTTACACCAAGTTAGACCTCCGTGGAGCATACCACCTAGTACGGATCAAGAAAGGGGACGAATGGAAGACCGCTTTCCGGACCAAATATGGGCTATTTGAATACCAGGTGATGCCTTTTGACCTTTGCAACGCCCCAGCGGCGTTCCAGTATTTCATGAACGATGTTTTGCGAGAGTTGATTGATGTGTGCGTCGTAGTATACATCGACGACATTCTGGTGTATTCCCGTTCAGAACAAGAACATGTGAAACATGTCCACGCAGTTTTGGACAAACTTCGACAACACAGATTATTTGCAAAGCTGGAAAAATGCTTCTTCCATGTTACAGAGGTCGAGTTCCTTGGATTTGTCCTAACTCCTCATGGTGTATGCATGGATTCGCGAAAGGTTGATGCCATTCTCAACTGGCCGTCGACAACCTCAGTTAAAGGAGTTCAGAGTATGCTCGGATTTGAAAACTTCTATCGTCGTTTCATTCCAGGATTTTCACAACTAGTGCATCCCATCACCTCTCTGCTGCGCAAAAACAATGTTTTCAATGGTCTGAAGACGCTGAGAAAGCCTTCCAGGAGTTAAAACAAAAAATCATATCTGCCCCAATCCTGAAACGCCCTCGTCTAGATCTACCATACGTGGTGGAAACCGATGCTTCCAGTCTGGCAATGGGAGCGGTCCTCTCACAAAGAGACCCCGAAACTGGTCAACTTCACCCGGTAGCCTTTTCGTCACGGAAGTTTACAGCTCCCGAGTTGAATTATTCTATTACGGACAAGGAGCTGTTGGCCATCAAGGCGGCCTTCAAAGCTTGGCGGCATTACCTCTTAGGGGCGAAACACACCATCACAGTAATTACTGATCACTGCAATCTACAGTACCTGAAGGTGGCGAAAGCTCAATCATCTTGCCAACTTCGATGGGCATTATTTTTTGCTGAATTTGACTTTGTAATTACTTACGGACCTGGTTGTCGAAATGGCAAGGCGGATGCACTGTCCCGTATAGGAGTAGACGAGGAATACACCAATCCCGACCCAGTGCCTATCATTTCTGGTGAAAAGATTCTTGGGATTACAACATCTCTAACGTTAGATGACATCCAAGACGAAATCTCACATCTCATGGATTCCAACACCCTAAAGAATTGGCTGACCAGAAGTGCTCACCATTCAGTCTCAAACCAATTACCATATTTTCAAGGATGTCTCTACCTGGCCAGCAGGCAACTTCAGGAAAAGGTCATCTCAAATTACCATGAATCATTAGTAGAAGGTCATCCTGGAATCGCTAAGACTGAGGCCATGATCAAACGGCATTTTTGGTGGCCAACATGGCCTAAAGACATCAAGCAGTTTGTATTATCCTGTGGAGTTTGCGCTCAAAACAAGGCCCAAAAAACAAAATCACCAGGCCTGCTACAGCCATTAGACATTCCACCTACACCTTGGCATACCCTATCTCTTGATTTTATAACAGACCTTCCTCCTTGTAATGGAATTCAACACAATTTTAGTGGTGGTGGATTTGTTCTCAAAGATGGCCCATTTCATCCCACTCAAAGGGTTACCTTCAGCTTCAATCCTGGCTAGAGAATTTCTGGAACAGATAGTCCGAATACATGGATTTCCTTCCATCCTGATCTCAGACCATGGCAGCCAGTTCAAATCACGCTTCTGGAAGAAATGTTGCGAGTTAGCTCAAATCGACGTAAGACTTTCCAACAGTCACCATCCCCAAACTGATGGTCAGACTGAGAGGACAAACCAGACCTTGGAGCAATATCACAGGTGTATGCTACATCAAACTGAAGGCAGCTGGAAGGATGTTTTATGGATCACTGAGTATGCCTATAACAACTCCCTACATTCCCGCACAGGTCAAAGTCCTTTCTATACAATATACGGGTTACACCCACGAAATTCCAATCTTGACCCGCCGCAACTTCTGGAAATGCCAGATGTGCGAAGCTTGCACTCTACCATCACTCAAGCCTTTAAACAAGCAACGAACTATCTAAAACAAGCTAAAGAAAGAGATAAGAAATCGGCTGACGTGCATAGAAGTGAAGCCCCGAGATACCAGGTTGGGGATGAAGTCTGGTTGGCGTCAAAGCACATACCAGTGAAAGGAACACGTACCTTCAACCCCAGATATTTAGGTCCATACACCATTAAGGCCATTATCAATCCGGTAGCTATGAAATTGGACTTGCCCCCACACATGAAGATTCATCCTGTTTCATGTCTCACTTTTGAAACCAGTGCAACCTGGAACACGAGTTGTGAAACCACTGAAACCGATCACAGTCAACGGGGAACCTGAATTCGAGGTAAAATAAATCCTGGACTCAAAAATCATCAAATCAAAACTATTTTACTTAATAGACTGGAAAGGATACGGACCACATGAAAGATCGTGGGAACCTAGCGAACATGTGCATGCTCCACAGTTAGTAAAAAGGTTCCACCGCAATCACCCGAACAAACCAGGACCAATGGGTGAATCCGCCATTAAGGGGGCCTTGAGGGGGGGTGCTGTCATGGTGCATGCTCCCAAACCCCTGAAACTGGTGAGCCCATCCCTGACACTGGCATCCTTAAGGGCTTATCAAGCCCCAAACAGACTCTCCTGGACTCAGTCCTGGCGCCGCTGGTGCCAGGCTCATAGTAGTTGTTGACTTCATGGGACTATATTCTCAGTTTAGGGAGGCTGAGCCTTTCAGTGCAGGGTGTGGCTTGGGACTACTTTACCTGAAGAGGCAGGATACAGTTAAGCGGTCTATTTGCCTGCAACTACTTGCAAGGCAATTTAAACCGCACCCTGCAAACAGAACACGTTTCGCGTTATTCTGCACTCCTGCAGCGTAACGCTCACCGTGTCTGTTCAGCTCTTACACCTCTTCTGCCACGCCGTCCAGAGTTTTCCGTCCATCGACACCTGTGAAAAGAGAAGATTCGGAGTTATTAAAGCATCAAAGGCCTTACCTGCAGTCTAACATCCCGGCCTCACCTTCCGCTTATTCACGGACCGCCGCATCTGCAGAAGAAGCAGAAAAGAAAGTACCCACGCGGGTAGCTACACTCACCTGGGGTCGGCATGCACCAGGAACTCCATCGAGCGGTTCTTCCATCATCCTGAATTGCGCCGCACCTCGACATCATCCAGGAACTTCATTGAGCGGTTCTTCCATCTTTTTCCTGGAATTGCGCTGCACCTGCTGAACAGAAAAGACACAGCAGGTTAGTCACGCACAGCAAAGGAAAGCTATTCAAAAGAACATTTAGCGCGCCTCGCACAGCGCTATACTCACCTGCAGGAAACCTACTCATCATTGTAAGAAGAGTCAGTCCATTATCGGAAAACTGCTCAACACCGCGCCTGAAAAAAAAGAACGAACATTAGTTAAACTTGAGTGAGAAAGACTTTATGCAGCTATTCCAAGAAGCTATTGGGATAGAGACTTACCTGCTTACTCCAGTTCTTCCAAATCAGCAACCTCCATCGGATCAGTGAAGTAACTTGATCTTTGGAAGGACTGTACAAACCGCGCCCCTGCCAGAGTGTGCAGGACGGAGTGCTCACTTTTAAAAAACCCAAGGTGAGCCAGAGGAAGAGAAGGACATCGGAAGGAGGTGAAGCCAAAACCAGCTCCATTCAGTTGGCTAATATCTTATTTCGACTTTGCAGGCAAATGCCTCCTGAGGTGAGAACGAAGGGAAGACGCAGGCTAGCATCCTCATTTAAGCAGCGCAACGCCAGTGCAGACATCATCCTTCGGGCACGAGCTACGCCCCCGTGGAGACCAGGTGAGCGTGACAGTAATTGACAAGGATATAGTTTAAAATTTTTCTATGTTTAAAAGTCAGTAATGGTATAGTATATATTTTTTATGTTTACAGATGATTTTGAATGAATCCTAGAGAATATGCTGTGTGAGTGCCTTGACAATGGATGCATGATCCGAAACACACCGGCTATCTTGAAGTGTCAGCTATTAATACTTATAGGACTGAACACTTGTGTTAAACTGCTTGGTGTTATGAGAATGTTTACCTCTTTTGTTTACAAATCCAAGTGACTTCGACATGTTTGGGAGTTTCTTCTAGCTGTATGTGTATATGTGTATTAGAAATTGCACAGAATACTTTGGATTTTCAATTTGGTGTTTGCACAATGCAATTCAAGTGTGAGGACTGGAACACTTATTAAACAAGTATATGCTAATCAATTAAAGTGTCTATTATTATAATTGTTTTGCTCTAAAAAGTTTTTTCTCTTGAACTAATGAGATTGTTATTACAATTGTTTGTGACATTAGTGAGTTGACTCTTTGGGGACTTGTCCCACAGGAGTGCATTTGGGGGTACCTGTTAGAATTTTTGTTTGTTTATGAGGTTCCATGTGGTCGGGGACCTTACTCAATTGCACTTGAAATATTAGCATTTATGATAACGTTATAATTAACAATGAGTAATATTCAGTATTCAGTTTAATTTAGAAGTAGTGCACCTCACTATTTCAGTGTTTACATAACCAGATAAACACACCTTAGCACAGATGTGCACATGCGTTGTTGCTGGACCACATGTGCCCTGTAAACTGCTTGTTATTCAGGATATGTTTTTTTGGGCCTCACAACCACAAATGAACCCTCAAGAGCTGCCTGTTTGGCTAGCTCTCAGCTAAGGGCATCTTAGTCATTTCACCTAAGTACATTCAACTGAAATTCATGCTTATTTAATATTTGTCGATTAAATTATTTCAATGGCATTACTCTTTTGATCACATTTCATATCAATAAGTTTCACTGAAATGGAATGTAATTTCCGATGTTATGATTGAAACCACCGCCCTTTGCTACTTCAAAAGGGGTAGGAAAGCCATGTTATGTAAGATTTTGCTCAGTACAGACTCCTCCCATTTGACCTCACCCTGCATTCTTTTTTATTGACTTTTGTTCCTTCCTTCTTTCAGCCCTACTTTCACCCCTTGATCGTGAATCTTTTATCAACTTGCAAACATTATGACTTAATATTTAATTTGTACTTAGCATGGCCACGGACAACGTCGCGTGGATTGAATGGGTGACATGGGTGTGCTCTGGGCACGGTCAATGGTAGTGCCTTGATCATGGGGATGGAGGTGCGAGGCGCATGACAAAAGATCATGTCTCAAGCAAAGTGCTCACTGGGTACGGCCGCAGTTCATGCCCAATGGGCACGGTAGGTATGGAAGAGTATATCATTAAAACCAAAATCTGTAAATAATCCTTCGTTAAATTAATCTTACACTCTTTCATAAAATCCCAAAAACCTTGATGAAACTGACGTCATTTTTACAGGCCACAGCAACAAAAAAAACGACAAAGTCATGAGTTATGGTTCCTAAGGCAACCAAAACACTGCATCTGCCCCTCCCGGTTCATGATGCCACGTGTCATCACAGCTGACCACAATTCCCACAAGGCATGAGGAAAGGAAGAGCCAAGGCAAATCAGCGGTTCCGCGCACTGGTTAAACTCCCCTGTAAAATGATAGCAGCAGTGCCAACACAAAGCAAAGCTCAACTAGACGGTAAAGATTATCCCCAAAAGCCGATTCTCAATGCCAATGAGCACAACACGAACCCTGCACAGAGGGGGGCGAGGTACCGTTGCTTTAGGAAGCCCAATAGCGGATTTGGGGCATCCTGTTGTTTTGCTCTGCAAAGTTGCTTCACTGAACGTTCGTATGTGGACGGATGCTGTTGTGTTTGCGATTTCATTGAAATGTATGTTCCTTCAGCTCTCCTTTCATGGAGGAATATGCGAGGAGACGGCTGGATGCCGCTAAGACTCTAGAGTCGCGTGGGCCATGCCAGGAAACTGCTCTTCCAGTGAATGCTTCCACCTCCTCCGAGGTGCAGAGAGCCGCCCCTCGCATTCTTCCCCTTGTTTTTGGTCATGCTCTGTGCGATATGGGTGGTAACTCATTAACCTCTGGCCAGTGGACGTGCAGGGACCTGCATGTCTCCAGTGGACATAACTAATCCCCTGCATGGCATCTTGCTGCATGGCAGAGATGGTAGACAAGCATTACCCATCGTAATACATACACCACCGAGAATGTACTACATGAGAAGGAATGTGAGCCACAGTCAGAACAGCAGGGGTAGGAAAGGGTACTGCCACTAACCAACCCACCTAATCACCCTTCTCCAATACCCATCATAATGCATACACCACGAGGACTTCCTGCAGAAACCAGACAAAGGTGTGCGTGTGCAATACCCATAATGGATACACAACGAGGACTTACTGTGGAAACCAGACAAAGGTGTGCATATGCAATTCCCATCATTATGCATTGTCTGCCTTGTATATATACCTCTGATGTCATATTGTGTAACCAGTGTAACTTAAGCCTTGCATATTCTGTACTACTGCACCCTGATACCCTCATGTCTGGCGCGCATTATAAAAAAATAAAACAAACAAACAAATAAACAATGCATACACCACGAAGACTTACTGCAGAAGCCAGGCAAAGGTGTGGGTATGCAAAGCCCATAATAATGCATGCACCAGGAGGACTTCCTGCAGAAACCAGACAAAGGTGTGCGTGTGCAATACCCATAATGGATACACAACGAGGACTTACTGCGGAAACCAGACAAAGGTGTGCATATGCAATACCCATCATTATGCATTGTCTGCCTTGTATATATACCTCTGATGTCATATTGTGTAAACAGTGTAACTTAAGCCTTGCATATTCTGTACTACTGCACCCTGATACCCTCATGTCTGGCGCGCATTATAAATAAATAAAACAAACAAACAAATAAACAATGCATACACCACGAAGACTTACTGCAGAAGCCAGGCAAAGGTGTGGGTATGCAAAGCCCATAATAATGCATGCACCACGAGGACTTACTGCAGAAGCCAGGCAAAGGTGTGGGTGCCTAATACCCATAATAATGCATACACCGCGAGGACTTACTGCAGAAACCAGGCAAAGGTGTGGGTATGCAATACCCATAATAATGCATGCACCACGAGGACTTACTGCAGAAGCCAGGCAAAGGTGAGGGTGCGTAATACCCATAATAATGTCCAAAATGTCCTCTGCGCAATGCATGGATACCGAAAGGGGACAGAAACGGCAGAGCTAGAGGAAGAGAGGTAAGTGGGAAACGGCAAGAGGCGGGTCAGGGAGCATCAGGGTCTGGGAGAGGTGAGAGTGGAGAAGGGTGGGGGAGTGGAGAGGCATGGCAGGGGTTCCAGGGTATCCCCCAGTGTGGTAGCAGGGTCAGGGAGCAGGCCCAGGGGGGAGGGAGGGGATATGTAGTGAAATGCAGCCATTTTGCAGTTCCTATTGTGCGATGCGGGGTGCGAAATGGATGAATTTCTCAAACTTCACATTTGTCTGGCTTGTTCACTTGACATTCATCCTGCAGCAGCATTCTACCAGCGTTCATGGATAGCCAGAAGAACAAACACAGGCCTACCAAGATCCAACAAATTGCAATCATGGGGGACCTGTGATCACCCCGCTGCTCTCCTTTAGAAGAAGATGATACGTGCAGCTCAGGATGCAACAATCAAAAAGTGCAAGATATGCAGCAGAGCTCAGCCTCAATCCAAGAGGATGCAGCCTCCACCAATACCATAGCCACTTCCACAAAGCATTTAGCCGGTCTCAAGAACATCCAAGCGGCCAGATAGAGGGCATTGATCTCAGAGGAGCAACAGACCAATAGCCTGACCTCGTTTGGGATTCATCTGGGAAGCCTTGCTGTAGAATCTGGCCGTTGGCATCCAAAAAGGTGAGTAGTGGCTATTTGCTTTACTTTAGCAGCGGTTGACCCGATCACCATCCAGTGCGGAGTTCCTCAGGGTTCTTACGTCTCCCCAACTCTATACAACATATTTACTAAGCCCCTTTTTGGTGATCTGGACCTTCTTGGTATCACCTACACTAACTATGCAGATGATATCCAGATTCTCCTCCCACTTTACGGGGATTACAAAGAGGATTTGGCCTTGGTAAATAGGGTGTACCTCATCATCCAGGCATGGATGGCAACCCATGGTCTATCCCTGAATGATGATAAAACAGAGCTTATCATCTTGGGGACTCGCTCTAACCTAAAAAATGAGGCCAAGACTACACCTCATTTGAGATTGATGGTAATATCATCAAGGTGTCCAAGGAGGTAAAGACACTTGGCTTTTATCTGGATTCCTCTCTCTCCTTCGACAAACAGGTGAAATCCTTGGCATCAGCTACAGGTTATACTTGTAAGCTCATTAGAGCAGCTAAACACTTTCTCTCAGATGACAACTGCATATCTTAGCTAGAGCATTGATTCTGTCTAGGCTCGACTATTGTAATGCATGATACATCGGCACTAACAAATCTATCATCCACAGAATTCAAATCCTACAAAATAATGCCTTGAGAGCAGCTCTGGGCATGTGCAAAAGATCACATATATCCGAGATTAGGCGCCAAAACAACTGGCTGTCTACCCAAAATAAAATCCACTTAAAAATTGCATCCCTTGTTCATAAAGCTTTGAGCAATGCCACACCTAGCTATCTCACGGACAAATTCCTAAAGAGAAGCTCCACCCGACCGGCAAGAACCTCTAATGCCAATAGCCTTATCATACCGAGATTCAGGCTAGCTAAGGCTGGGGGAGAAAGCTTCCAGGTCCGAGTGGCCCAATTATGGAATTCACTGCCACACTCCTTATGCGAGGAGCAGCCCTTTCTGAAATTCAGATCCAACTATATCAATCTGATGAGGTCTGCCGATGACTAATTTCTCACTAGCTTTTATATACAAAAAAAACACCAACCTACTGACCATTCTTACATCTTCCCCTTCTGGCTAGTGATTTGATGTCCCTCTAGTGCCTAAATACATTCTGTCTTGTTTGTAATCTGTAACTGGCCCTTTGTGGTCTGTATATATTTTGCTTTGCTTGTAATATGTAATGGACTGTCTATTGCCTGTAACTATGTAACCACAAGTCTTGCATATTCTGTACTGCTGCGCCCAGCTACCTTTGGGTTTGGTGCGCATTATAAGTGAATAAAACAAACAAACAAACAAACAAACACACTTCCTTCTGGGCAAAGCACAGCCCCTTTTCTTCCACCTGGGCTGGCAAGAGACTCATGGGAATGCACACTGAGGTCACTAGAGCTTTCTTCATTGCCTGTAGCTGGTTGGAGTCACAGTTCTCCTACGCCTAAGCAACCTCAGTTTTTTGCA
The DNA here is from genome assembly GCF_040938575.1 of Ambystoma mexicanum. Lineage (NCBI taxonomy): Eukaryota > Metazoa > Chordata > Amphibia > Caudata > Ambystomatidae > Ambystoma > Ambystoma mexicanum. The sequence continues at coordinate 179,047,940 of NC_090929.1, forward strand.
TACCTTTTGCTCACAGTAGACTGCGCTGGTTTCACTTCCACTTGGTGTCATGAATGTGGAAACTTTATTCAACTTTCTCTATGAAAAGTATATTACATATTCAGATTCATCAACATTGAAACACAAAATTGCTTTTTCAAATATTGCGTAAAATAATTAAAAAAATTCAATAAATACAACAGTATTTAAGCAACACAAAATCATCACAGTGAAAATCCTAAATATGCTCAACATTTATTTTTGAATGTATTTATGCTTTAATGAGAAATAAAACAAGATTTCACCAACAACTACATTGATACAATCACATCACTACTTTTTCTCACAGGGGGCTTTGCACCTCACTAATGTAGCTTGCCACATCAGAGTTAGCCTCCTTAATCTGTGCATGCATTAGAAGACCCCTTGTTTAAGCACATCTTTGAGGGGATGTGGTATAATACACTGTTTCTTTAGGCTGTTGTGCTTTAAACAGGAGAGCAAAAAGTTACACACATTATAAACACTCCAACAGTACAATTTCATTCCCTCCACCTGCTTCCAGATTCCATCTCCATTTTCTGTCCTGTAGAATTAGGACACTCATACACTATCAATCAGTAACCACGCCACCCATCCCTCTCCCTTTTGAGGTCCACACGAAATAGCCTGTTGACTGATCAGACAATCACAGTGGCTGACCAATATGAGGACCAAACATTTCAGTGGACAATGCACTTGATTTAACTTTATGGAGCCAGATTACAGAAACCTTGCACCGGTGCAAGTGCAAAGTTGCATGTTATTAACATTAGGGCACAGTTTGCCCTATTTTCAAAAACACTGAGATATACTAGAAAACTATTGCCCCATGACAAGTGCAGGTTGGCATGGTATTTGCAAGAAAAACGATTCTTTTTCACTGCGTTATTACAACAGGACAAAGTTTGCCATAGTGCTAATACGGAATGGTATAAACACATAGGAAATTTATCTTTTTTGCACTAATGCAATTGTTGCCCTGATGCTTATACCATGCCAAACTGCACTTGTCACGGTGAAATAATTGTCTTATATCTCCCAGTGTTTTCCTAATGGGGTAAACTTTGCCTTAGTGCTAATACCATGCAACTTTGCACTTGCACCAGTGCAAAGTTGCTGTAATCTGACCCATGGTATGCAATAGGCATTTATATTGCGCCGTTCACCCCTGAAGTGGTCTCCCAGCTCAGTGGCTTGTCCGAGTGCATATTACGTAATGTACCCATACATAGGTTTTCGACCTTGGTCTGTTGTGGTGGTAAAAGGGTTAATGAAGGCAACAAACTGCGCTCTACAAAAAAAGACACACAAATGAACAAATAATAAAAAGATACTGTGACGTCAACAACAAATATCTCTCTCAAAGATCTCCAGTCGCCACAAACGCTGTTGTCTGGATTGTGGTTGACAAGCTTGGGGGGCAGTGACACCCCAGGACTTGCTAATACCTGAGCATTTCAAAGCTATCATGAGCTAAAGAACCTTACAGTAGCAAATAGTAGCAGTAAAGCAGCAGTAAAAAAGTCTCCACCATTAGCACCTGCATGGCACACATCCCCACTTCAGCACTTTATTAACAGAAGTCACCCCAGAATCAAGCCGCAAACAGAGGATTTGCCCATGCAGAATCTCCCTGGGAAACACCAATGTTGTTCTAATGGTTCCATGTCATTTCAACGAAAACAATTACTTTGTTGGAATTTACTGTGTGCATTACTTCGAATATTATTTCGATTTTTTTGGGGGGGGATGTGGGTGGTCCCTCCATACATGTCCTCCCCTTCACTACCACTCGCACCACAAACCCCTCCCCACAATTCCTTTACCCCTTAACCCACGAATACCTCTAAAAATTCCAAAAAATGGGAAGTCATGTGCACGTGATGTTACTATGAAGCAAACAGTGAGTTATTCTGAGTGGGAGTGTGCAGCTTCATCTTGGAGATTTATCCTGAAGGCACATCCCTCTACTAAGGGCTGTGTGATGGGATTATCATGGGAAAGCCCTACTTTTACCGCTCAGTATTTAACTCGACACATTATAGAGGGTGTAATGTTACCTGGTGAAAACTCTTTCTGTGACTCCTCCAGCCCCCCCCCCAGACCCTCCAGCCCACCCTGCAAAACATAATTTCCTCTATTTTGGAAACAAGAGAATGAATTGCCCAGACAACCTTCTGCAGCCCCAACGCTTCTACCAGCGTCAGTTTCTTTTTTTTTTTGGTGATTTCTCCTGCGAGGAGGTCAGAAGCACATACTTACTCTGAAGGGGACTGATGGACTAGGCCGACCCAGACTAAGTGCACCCATACATGGACAGATGGAGAGCGCCAAAGGGGTAGGATTGGCGATGACGGATGTGAGAAATTTGCTGCCCAGGCTTTACTCACAGAAAGAGCCAGCACAATCTCTACATCAGATCAGGGAATTAGCAGACTGCAGTATCTATTAAAGTAGTTCAGTCGGTTGAGTGCCTGCTTCAGAGATCTGCGCGCCGTCTGTTTAAATGAGGGTATTGCAAAATGTGCATTATGTGGCTGCATATGTCGGCAAAATGTAATTTTAGAAATTGTAAAATCACGATTTTGTATTCAATTTTACTTTTGGAGAATTTACTGAAAACATCTGGCTAAAAAAACCATTTTCTGAATTTCCCTGTTCAATATGTGGGTCAAGAGGAGAGGAGTTTCATTGCTGACAGAGCTGAGGTGTGTCAGGACAAGGTCAATAGAATGAGCATCATTGCTTTCGGGATTAATAACAACTATTTGATTATCACTTTTTGCTCCAGCAATTATTCATATGCCAACGGGCTATGCAGTTTGTGGTGTGAGCTATATAAGTAGACATGTTTATCATTGCCAATACCATGTTAGTATTTTCATGCCTGACTGAACTCCTGTACACTCGACTGACATCGGCAGAACATTCTAAATGCAGTGGGGACCAACCTGTCAATCTCCAGATGTTTTGGCCTACAACTCCCAGTGGCTGGGGGGTGATTGAAGTTGTAGGCCAGAGCATCTGGAGGGTGACTGCTTGCTACTTAGAGCAAGGAATTGGTAAATCTGGGGATGGCAGCACACTATCACAGTAGCATCCAAGAGCTCCGTGGAGTTCCTCTCAAAGCATTCACATTCAATCAGTTTCACTCCTATTATCATTAATCTCTTTTTTTCGTCTTCACACAGCACCCCGAGGTCACCAAACAAGTCCTATTGCCAACAAATCTCTTTTTTTCCTTTTTTCTGAAACTCAGAGGTACTCCCTATATTTTATGAGGGCTCTTGTAGTGTATGCATTGACCTACTAAGCTATCTTGCAAGCAAGAAGAAATCAATGTCACATGGTGACAGGGACCAAAATCACACCAACCATATATGGGAGGAAAACAAAATATGTCAGCTGAGTCAATGGGCAGCCTGGTTTAAATATCATTAGATGCCAAAAGAGTCCTGCTCGTCCTACTGCCTCTCAACTCGCTTACCCCCTTCCTCCCTATTTTCTTTTCACTTCCACAAGTTTAGGTGTGGGTATCCCAGGCCCAATACGCATATTAGACAAGCCCAGACCCCGAGAGAGAACATAGGTTCTACTATCACTCAATTGAATTTCATCCACTTATCAACATTTGAGGAATGAATGGTAGAGGTGACCCTGCTGGAATTCCAGACCGTGTCCTGCTGGCTGAACATATATACTTGGAGCTTATTGCATTGATGCGCATAGATGTGGCTGACTTAAAGACTGGAGCGGGCCTCCTCCCAGAAGAGGGTGGTTTATCTGTTTAGTACAGTACTAGCAATGGGGCAGAATGGACATAAGAAAGCTTCAGCAGTGGCAGAGGTAGGATGGGGGCTAGCAAGGGTGGCCACCCCTTCTGGGTTTCCTTCAGAACCCTATGTGCCCTCTCACTACCTGACATGCTCTGAATTGGCACTGAACGGTGCTCCATAAGGAGCCTTTCAGCCTCCCTCTCCCTGGCACACACACCTGACTTTGCCACTTCCCTCCAGGCCATAGAGTAGTACAACGTCCTTTGTAAGGCACTTTTCACACCCCACCACAGCTAAATGTATCTGGTAATTTGCATACCCACAATGCATTGCCCTTCTAGTCTTGAGCTAGAAGTAAACCTCCAGTATGATGGCTACTAGGTGGCACTGTGCGTTTTGGCATCTATCTATCTATCTATCTATCTATCTATCTATCTATCTATCTATCTATCTATCTATCTATCTATCTATCTATCTATCTATCTATCTATCTATCTATCTATATTCACTGAATAAACTTTGTTAAAGGGACATTATGGTTAAGGTGCACTAACATAACTCCATGAAATTCAGTGGAAAAACGTTGTTAAAGGGACGTTATGGTTACAAGTAAAACCGAAAAACCCTTGAAATTAGCCAGTTATGGTATGCAAAGCAACCATAATTTGCACCACCTCCCTGCACTGCCAAGGCTAACACCCAGGACATCAAAGATGACATCACAAATAATTTCTCAATTAGGGAACATTTCCTTCAACTTTCCTAAGGTGTCCTTCATTGCAAACTGCAATGAAATTCCAGTCACATTTCCCAAACTGTTCCCACTACAATGAATGATAATAATGTCCGGATGTTTCAATTGAACCACATTTGCACAACATGGGAACAAGTCAACCCACTTTATGCCTCACACTCCATACCAGAACACTGCCAATTCAGGGAATCCAAGATGTTTGGCTATTCCACAATGCTCAGCATACACTTTCACCCAGTGGACCCAAGAACCCCCCACAATCCAAACACTTTGCTAGCTGAAAGACATTGTAATAGCCATTTTCAATCCTCTTGCAACTCCTACTAACAGAACTCCTGCTACCCTCTCTTCCTGTACACCACACCCATGAAACCTGATTGGCTGACCCCTGATGTCTGCGGATACCATGACTGTCCACAGCCTCCACAGTCCCCTTTCCATGCCAGGCAACCTCAAAAGACACGGATGTGGCACGTCCTGTCTGCGGACTACCACAGTGTCAATGGACAGATATTAAAAGAGTGTTTCTTTGTTTTTTTCAGTTTTGATTTTGTTTTGTTTCTTTTCTGATTTTTATTTCCTAAAACTACTCACAAATGTTGCCATATGCACTGTACATATTTTTAACAAAAACTTTCTTGGTGCATTTTGAATATTTACAAGGAACATCTTATTCCCATAATCAGTAACATTCACTCCATCACTCAGAAAATTGTTTGCACCATCCACCTTGATGTTTTCCTTTTCAAAAGATGCCATTCCCACACCATTCAAAAAAGCACATACACCTTTATTTACAAGGTGCCTACCTTGTTCTAGTTGTGCACAAAACACATTTGGACATCTCCACTCTTCCCCCCTTGGATGTATTTCTGAAAAAAATAACCTTTGGACATGGAAATAGTCCATTAAACTATTGATAATATAGTGGAGTAACCTACCCCAAACTATTTCCTCTACAATGAAGAACAATAATAGTTGGGCATTGAAAGTGAGCCATACTCTTACAAAATGATAGTAGACTCACCCAGTTTAGCCCAGACACAGTATACCAGCAAACCTCCACTCCCTCCAAACCAATAGTACCAGTGATGCTGCACAACTCAGTGTAACTTTTCAAATTATTCACTCAACACTCTCCCACCATCCACACAGTGAGCTTTTCTTGAGCACTAGCCATATCCAGCTTCCCTACTCACAACAATAAAAAAAAAACGACTACCCTCTCTTCCTGTACAAACCAAAACACCTCATTGGCTATTCCCCACAGCCGCCTTTCCATGCCAGGCAACCTTAAAATACCCAGATGTGGCACGTGCCATCCACGGACTACAGCAGTGTCTGCGGATGTCGTGGCCAGTCAAAGGGGGGGGGGATAAACACAATTTAAGTTATTTAATCTTTAGTGGTGGCTCTGAAAAGAACCTTTTTTCTCCTTTTTCCTTTTTTGTTTTGCTTTTATGTACAGTAGTACTGTACACTCTACATCTTCCTTTACAATTTCCTTACAGGAACTTCTTCAATGCATTCCTAATAATGTAAAGGAAAATTGCATTTCCGACATCTGTGAAATGAACTTCATCTGGACAAAAATAATTCACACCATGAGAACTTATATTGTCATTCCTGCAGCATATAAAAAAGCAGATTAACCTTTATTGACGATCTGCCTTGATTCTTCAATATGAGGACTGAAAAGGTTTTTGGGGACACCTTCATGTGCGCCTCTCGTTTATTAAAAAAAAAAATCTGAGTAGAAGGAAACAGTTGCATTAGGCTTTTAAATAAATCATTCAGCGCAACTTGCAAAGACACCGGAGTCACAAACCCCAAACTGTCCCCTCCACAATGCACAATCACAATTTCTGGACATTTAAAGTGAGCCATACTGTCACAGAATGAAAGCAAGCTTGCCCAGTTTAAGCCGCAAACTGCATGCCAGAAAACATCCAATTCTTCCAATCCAATATTTCCAAGGATGCCATGATTATCAGCATACACCTTCAATGACTGAACTGAAGAATCCACCAGAATCCACACAGTCTGCCTTCTCAAACACATAGCCATAGCCATTGTTACTGCTCTCACAACTCCTGCAAACAAAACTCCTACTACCTTCTCTTCCAGTACACCACATCTAGCAAACCCGATTGGCTAATCCCCACAGTGCCCTTTCCATGCCAGGCATCCTCAAAAGATTTTGATGTGGCACATGCCATCCACGGACTACCACGGTGTCTTCGAACCGTGGAACACAGGGGCAGACCTTCTACCCTTTCCACTTTTATGTTATCAACACTCCCTCATTGGCTGCTTTCAAAGAGTCACACATCCATCCACCAATCACATCCAAAATCTCTACACCTAACCCTGTTTTATCACTTCAACTCTTCAGATGTGCACTTGTGCTGTCAAAGTACATATCTCCTGTTAATGAAAGACATCTTCATTACAAAAAAGTACTCTACAGCTGTTCAAGAGTTCTATTTCCAGATTCATCAAGATCTGCATCTAACAGAACATAGTTAGGTATGCTTATATTTAAAAAAATGTTTTCTTCAATTCTTTCTTTCACAAATATATATAAATATTCAGTAAAAAAAACGTTGTTAAAGGGACGTTATGGTTAAGTTGTACTACTGAAAACCTATACAATTCAGTAAAAAAAACTTTGTTAAGGGGACGCTATGGTTGTAGGTAAAATCGAAAAACCCCTGAAATTCGCCAGTTATGGTAAACTAAGCAACCATAACTCGTGCCACCACCGTGCCCTGCTAAGACTAACACCCAGGACATCAAAGATGACATCACAAATATCATTGATGGCATCACGGATGACATCACATGTGCATTTACATTTCATACAAGGGGTTGTGAATGTAATGTTGCCAAAAAAGTATCAGGGATTATCGAGAGATGCGTAATAAACTATGTGGTGTATATCCAAACAAATGGAGGAAAGAAAGCGCACTCTTAATGAGGCACATAGCAACTCCCATGCTCCCAAAAATAAAAGTCGTAAGCAACTCATGTCTAGAAATAGATATTAATTTATTTTCAAAAAAGACATGACATGACAGCAAACAAAAGCAGACAGAGGCAGGACGCCATGGGGGAATCCTGGAACAACGCGTTTCGCGCTTCACTGAGCGCTTGGTCAGTATTCACTGACAAAAAACATTGTTAAAGGGACGTTATGGTTAAGCTGCACTACTAAAAACCTATGCCTTTCACTGAAAAAACTATGGTAAAGGCACGTTATGGTTAAAGTGCCCTACTAAAAACCTATGAAATTCACTGACAAAAAACGTTGTTAAAGGGACATTATGGTTCAGTTGCCCTAAGAAAAATCTATCAAATTCAGTGCAACCAGTACTTCAAAGGAACATTACACTTACTTTGCAGTAATTACAACCTATCCATAGTATGGTTACAAGTAAACCAAAAAAAAACTGAAATTCACCAGTTATGGTAAGCTAAGCAACCATAACTCACGTCACCACCGTGCCTTGCCCAGACTAACACCCAGGACATCAAAAATGACATCAGAAATGTTTTATCGTTGACACCATCCGGACCCTCGGACAGTGGAAAAGTGCAATGTTGTGCAATATACGGAATGTTATTGGGAAAGTACACGCTGACAAACATCCGAACAATGTGCCATTGCACATGTATGTAGTTGATGCAAGGATGTAGGCATTTGTGCCGATTGCAAGGTGTCCACAGCAGCCCTACAAAAAGCCACACCCCAGAACTGCTCTGCAATCTGTTTCTATTTTTTCAGAACAGAGTAGTGGCCCACATAGCTTTGAGGTGTAAATGAAATTGGAACAGTTTGTGTTGTGCTACATTATCTTTCCAAGTAATGGCAACCATGGTAGCCCAGCTCACTATGCATAGTAATGGAGAAAAGTATTAACACCCCTTCCTGTGAACCACAGGCTCAGTACTTGAAAACCCCAACTGTCCCATTCCCATGGGCAGCATACTGAATGCCATAGTATGTGGCACGTGTGCTTCCCGAAGTAACTTGAGGGCCGCGCCCCAGTAAATCATGAACAGTCCTTTTTCCCTTTACACAATCTTCTTCCCAGCACGCCCTCATTGGGTACTGTTAAATAGTCACACACGCATCCACCAATGACATTGAAGAGCTTTCCATGTAACACTATCAGTTCTGTAGAACAGTCCTCTGCGTACACACCACACCCATAAACGTTATTGTGCAATCCCTTAGCCTCCACAGTCCCATTTCTATGGCCACCATCCTCAAAAGACCCGGATGTGGCTTTCGTGCTGTGTGCGGGCATGGTGGAATGCAGTGCAACCAGGAAAAGAGCCTTTTTTTTGGTGCTTCTAGGAAAACACTCTCTTTTTGGTTTTTATAGGATTGTGTGTTTTCTTTTCTTCACATTCCAACGCATCCTGTAGATTGGCAAAGAAAACAGCATGGCCAATGGGTGACAACGAAATGCCATTTGCATGGAAGAACTCCGGATTTCCACAACTAATTAGGTAATTGTTGCAGAAGAACATCCCACAAGCGCACACAAAATCAGACATGCTTCTGTTGATGAGACACCTTCCAGCCTGTGGCTGGGAACAACATACATGAGCCTTGTCCCAGACTCTTCTTGGTGTTATAGATGAGAAAAGCACCTGGGCAGTGGGAAAAAGCCTCCTCACTGCATTCAGCAACCTCTTCAGTTGATGGAACAAGCCACGTAGTCCAAATGCATGCCATCATAGTGCACAACCACAACATGAACAGTAGCAAAATGGCCACTTCTCTGCACAGTGCATGCATATCGGCGAGACTGCAGTTGTGGACAGCGCACCACAATGCGTCCACTCCTTCTAAACTGAAATCACTGTCAAAGTGTCTTTCCTGGGCATACTTGTGCAGATCTATCACAAAGGAATCACCCAAAGTCAACACAATGCGTTTGTCCATGTCAGGCCGCCTCACTACGCAGAGTAATGAAGAACAGTATTACCGCCCCTTCCTGTTAAGAATACCCTTAGTACTTGATTGGATAATCCCCACAGTCCCATTTCCGTTGGCCAGCATGGTGAGAAGCACAGGATGTGGCACGTGCACTTCCCCAAGTAGCGCGAGGATTGCACCCCAGTAAAGCTGGAGCAGTCCTTCTTCCCTTTCCACTATTTTGTGTCCACCACTACCTCATTGGGTACTGTTAAATAGTCACACACGCATGCACCAATCCCATCCAAGACGTCAGCATGTAACACTGTTAGTTGTGTACAACACATCAAATGTACCGTTACACATTCAGACTGCAAGTGTCGTGTCATTCGAAAGCAGGTGCAGTCAAAAGTTCAGTAAAACTATGCCAGATGTCTGCATCCACATTCATCCATATGAGCACGCATCACCACAAAGTAGAGGTATGCATACTTTTTCTACAATATGTTTAGTACTCTGTTATAAGTGCCTCTGTATATGGTATCTGCCACTGAACGGCCATTATGTACATTAAAAACATACTGCTTTTCCTCCCATCCCCTACCATCAAGTGGTACATCAATTGTATACGCTTTGAACATGTTCATTTACCCGTATCTGCTATTGTAATATCCAAACAGGAACTCTCTGCTGTCCTTCTGACAACACTACGAATGTGTTTGTGCACTAACCCATCTGCTACATAAATCGTAAAAATGTCGCACCAAAAGCAGCACTAAATGTACCTTAGCAACCTAAATAAAGTTCCCAGAAGCTCACTGTCTCCGCAGTTGTGGTTCTCTGTAGGGTGGAGTATTGTAACACCCTCTTTGTAAATGTGCCTTCTTCCACTCTCTGGCCTCTGCCACTCATCCAGAACAGGACTGTGCAACTTGTCCTTGGCCTTAATCTCTCCGGGACTGAAATGTCAGCAGTGGCTCCCAGTGGCTGCGAGGATGAAGGTCAAAACCCTCTGCATTATCCACAAGACCTTCTGGGCCGTGGGACCTCAATACCTTCAACTCTCACTTCCTAAATATCTCCCTGCTCAAGCTGTTCGCTGATCCGCCTCCAAGCAACCAGTTGGTGGTAGATGTCTTTCTTCGGCTGTAGCCTCGCTCTGGAACAGCCTCCCTGCCTCCCTGAAACTTGTGGAGAGCCATAGAACTGTCCGGAAGCACCTCAAAACCTTTCTCTTTGCTTCTGCTTTTTATCCTCCTCTCCCCTGCTGACTTGCTGGCTGAAACTGATTCTGCAGTGCTCATCTCGGACCCAGGCCACCTCCCCCCGCCAGTCGCACCCCTACACTGCCTTTCTGATAATCCCTGCACTTGGGGACTGTTTTCTATATCCCTAACAGTCCCACCACCACCTGATGTCTGCACATATCCTTGCACTTGGCACCAGTGGGCCGTATTTATACTTATTGTTATTTATTCATCTTCTCATGTGCTACAGTTTCCGCTCACCCTACCTATGCACTTGCGTAATCTGATTGACACCTGGCGTAGTATGTTCGTTGTCTCTGTTTCCCCTTCTGATCCCCCTCCCTTTCCTCGTTGCGCCTTCAAACACTTGTGTGTAGGTGCGTAATAAATGCCATATCATACCATAACATATCATATCATACACACATTCCATGCATACAACAGCAAACCCATTGGCCAGGAGGAGTCAGGACTCTGGCCCCTGGAGCCTGGAACCCTCTTCTAAAGCCCTCCTGGGGCCAGTCCTGGCGCCTATGGCACCAGGCTCATACACCATGAAAAACAATGTGCTTGGGAACTGCTTTATTGTATTGTCAGCCAACATGGAGGCATCCACATAGCTTGGTTCCTAAGAACCAAGCTATCCGGTCTAGTGTTTTGGGTGTGGTAGCCTAGGGACTACTTTACCTGGACTATTTTGTTGGGGCTATTTAAACCACACCCGAGCAAGACAACATGCTTTGCGTTACTTTGCAGCTTGCAACGTGACGATCACCATGTCCAGCTGTTCCCCCGAACCTCGGAGAAGCAGAACCTGCAAGGAGACAAAAGGAACATCATTAGCAGCAGCATCTTACCTGCAGTCTTCATCTTTAGCCAATCGCAGCTCCTGAGAACAGCTTCCTCGAATCGGCACACCTCCCGGACAGAACGACCTGAAAGAGGAAGATAGAGGCAACATTAAAGTAAGCAGCACAGACATTTGCAAAGTACGAACTGCTCAAAAGGCTTACCTGGCTGGTCGCCTCTCAGCTGGCACCACTCCGGACATTCCACTTGCACTGAAGAACACCGCAACATAGAAGGAAGAAAAACAAAGGTTAGCAAAGGCAAGACTTCGCAGCGCTGCGCATAGCGCTTACTTACCGCATCATAGCGCTCTTAATGCGCCATTGTTTACCAGCGGGGATCAACCAAGCCAGTTCACTGCGCTGAAGCTTCGCTTATCTAAGGGAGAAAAAGAGACATTTTAAAACCAAGAAAGGCATGCAGGATAGCAACAATACTAAAGAACAGCAATACGACCTACCTGAACAATATGAAACGGGCCGTCGTCAGTGAAGTAACTGGACCGCACATGCCCACGAAAGACAATGCACCCCTGCAAGAAGGCAGGACGGAGAGCATGCCTAACTCTACCACAAGGTGAGGAGAGGGCCCAAGAGGGGCTGAATTCATACGGGGGTGGAGGGAGGATACTTACCCCGGTCGGTCAGTCTTGAACACAGTCCCCCTGTATTTTCAGGCAGAACCTTCCCCGCAGACCGCATCTGGACCAAGCTGAGAAGTATACCAGCGAGTAACCCGGCTGAGTGGCGTCCCTGTGGATACTAGGTGAGCGTAACACCACTTACCTTGTACACTTCAGTTTTTTGTTCTCGCAATAACCAATTTCCTACAACATTCCCAAAAATATTGCACAAAAGCAGCACTGAATGTATTTTAGCACCTACAAACAGGATGTGTGCCCCTTATTTTGCATACTTCAGCCATAGCCTTCTGCATATCTCTGCACAAATAGACCTTCTGCCACAGAAACCTTATAGAGCAATGGCATAGCCTGCACAGTGCCATTTTCATGCCTGCCATCCTGAAAAGGCCCAGATGTGGTATGTGTAATCCCGAAAGTACCGCGGAATCCGCAGAGTTATTGTGGTAGGAACGGGAGGGGGCGACATTTGAAACAGGGTAGGGGATTGGGTCGTTAGTGGTGACTCAGAATGTTTTATTTTTTTCATATTTGTTTTTTTAAGTGTGATCAAACAACTATTTTGTTTTTTCTCTTTATATGAGTTGCTGTTTTCTTTTCCTCCTTACATTTTTACAAGATTCTCTTCAACGCTTCTTGCACAGTGTAAAAGAAAACAGCATTGCCAATGGCGGTGAAAGAAATGCCATTTGCATGGAACCAGTGCAAACTTCGCTCATTAATGATGTCATAGTCAGTGAAGAACATCCCAGCAGTGCACATAAAGTGATACATGCTTCTGTTTATAAAACACCTTCCGACCTCTGGCTGAGGACAAATGATACCGGCATGGTCCCATGCTATTCTTGGAGGTATGGATGAGAAAACCACCTTGGCAGTGGGAGAAATCTGCATCACAGCTGTCATCAACTTCTTTACGTGACAGAGCAAATGTTGACACAACATGTACCCCAAATGTAGAGCTCCATAGAGCACCACGAAAACATCAACAGTACCGCCAGAGGCTACACGTCTGCAAAGGTCAACCATACTGCCGAAACTTCCCTAATAGAGAGTTTCCCAGAAAGCCTGAACTCCTTCCAACTCAAAATTAGCAGCAATGCCTCTTTGCCCGGCATACCTGTTCAGATCTTGCACAAAGGTATCACCCACGATCAGCACTCTGCGTCTCTCCATGTTTGCCAACCTTACTGCACAGAGTATTGGGAAGAATTAGTACCACCCCTTCCTGTGTACCATACCCTTGACACCTTATTGGATAATCCCCACAGTTCCATTTCGATGCCCACCGTGCTTAGAAAGGCAGAATGTGGCATGTGCGCTTTCTGAGCTACAGCGAGGGCTATGCCCCTGTAAAGCAGGGCACGTCCTTCTTCGCTTTCCACTATTGTGTTTGCCGCACTCCCTCAGTAAGTACTATTACATAGTCACACAGGCATGGAGCAATCCCTTCCAAGAACTGTGCATCGAACAATGTCATTTCTGTACAGCACTCCATATGTATCGTTACACACTCAGAGAACACATCTCATGTCATTTGAAAGCACCTTCAGTTAAATGTTCTCCACAAGCATCCACGCTGTCACCATCCAGATTCACCCAGAGAGGCACCCATCAGCACCAAGTACAGGTAGCAATATTTTATTTCATCCCAGCATTCTACGAAGTGCAAAGAACCAATACTTCACAGTGCAGTCATAGTACACCCCAGGTTTAAATGGTCAAGTCATGTGCAATGCACTACCCATCTGCAATTCAGCTGGGAAACTTTCAACCTAGCCACATGTTTGCATGAATGGCTGCATGATGGTGCGTTGGGTGTGGTGAAGAGTATGTGGGTGGCTGTGTACATTGTCCACATTTCAAAATGTGATGCTGAGGACTTTCGCTCATGGCACAATATCGGAAAGCACTTCTCTAAGCGATTTCAATCTGGCACACACCCAAGTCAACGCCTAGCATGTAATGCACAACTGAAATCCTTATTTAGTTTTGTCTAAAAGTTGTTTATTATGAACAATATACCACTACTATCACTCCCCTCTCCTGGAACCCCCCCGGTCACACTGAACCAGGAATCAGGCAGATTTGCAAAAGTAAAACATTTATGTATTTAAAATTTAATCACACTGGGGGTCATTACGACCCAGGCGGTAAGTACGCCAACTTTACCACCATGGTGTAAACTATGTTTACACCATGGTGGATGGCGGATTTACCGCCCCATTCCAAGGTGAGTGGGGCGGTAAATCCCCATTTCCCATTTTACCCGTCCCCATTCCCATTTTTTCCCCATAGGGCATAATGGGAGTGGGGAAGGCGCTAATTACGCCACCGTAAATTACGGTGGCGTAATTAGCACCAAGGCAGTTTAGCGCCATGGATTTTAACGGCTGCTAAAAGCAGCCGTTAAAATCGGAATCAGGCGTTAACGGTTAACGACGGCGTTAACCCTTAACGCCTGAGTTGTAATGAGGCCCACTATGTTTTAATGGGTACACAATAATCACCAATGGGGTGATGTAACACTAAATAATCTATTTAATACACAAGGAGTAATAGTGAGCAAAACAATTCAGCACAGAAATTATACTTTTGTGTGTGTGTTCAAATCAGATAGCACTGTGGTTAAAGGTTACCCCTGCACGCCCCTAAACCCCCAATCGGCAATGTAAAGAGATAGGAGGAGAGAGCAGGTATCCAGGAATGGCAGAATTCAAACAGACTATCAATCCCACTTTCCCCCAGCAAGCACAAGAGAAGAACGGAATTGACTGTCAAGCTGTCAGAATGGCTTTTAAGTTCTCTTAGAATAGACTGGGTAAAAACACTAAATATGGTAAAAATTGCTGAAATTACTAGACATTCTTATGGGAGATGCTTTGGATAGTTGCACACAAACGCAAGCATTGATTTAATACCAAGAAATAATTTGTAATCTTAAAATTCAAGTCGGAAGCAATCAAAAGCTGTTTTACACTTGTCAGAATTTCCCAAAAATGAAATTTGCGGCAAACATTTCACTGCACGATAATCGTGATAACGGGAGAACCGTATGGATTTGGAATGCGGTTCTAGATGTGATTTAAAGCTGTGGATGTTAGCGACAAACAGACTTGACATTTTGTTTCTAGCACAATAACTGAGGAAGTTATAGATGTGTTAGTGGAGGTCGTTTTTTCGAGATACGTGCAAGAATGGGAAACAGGAGTGCACTTTTAAAATGACAAAAGGATTTCTTACACTAGAGGATGACTAGGGACAAAACAAATGCCCCACAGGAACACAGTCACTTGATCAGAATGACTGCCTGCTAAGGTCTCGCCTTCTTCAGATGGGAAAAGATCAGTGCAAAGATAGTTTTAGCAATACTATTACAGGAGGAAGATATAATGGTTTGGAGAGAGTTCAGATAATTCAAAAGTACTCCTAACAATACAGATTCTGAATACAAGATAGGATGGGTTTAAGATAAGGGTTGACAATGGACAGTACATATGCTAGTGACACAGTTCTATCTATAGATACTCATTAGATATTATGTTTTTAAACGGAACCGTCAGGATTCTGGCCATCAAGATTCTGGTCAGGGGACTGGATCTGGTTCTAGGACGGACAGCTGAGCATATCGGATTGGATCTGCAATCAGCAAAGTGCTCTGGTCACAGCACGGCACAGGACTGGACTGGATCTGCAATGCACTCTGGTCACAGCACGGCACAGAACTGGATTGGATCTGCCCTTCTTGGTTCTGATGATAATTCTTTTAGCAGGCAAGCAGTACAGCACAGCCCGGCTGTATTTTGATGCTTCTGCTTAGGTTTGTGGGGTTCTGGATCTGGAATTGGAGGCCTAGCTGAAAATGGTTCAGCTATGCAATGGGTTTCTGCTTTGAGTGGTGAGCTTTCTCTATTTATGTTATGATAAAGGGGGTGTTTGGGCTGGGTTATCCTAAGCTCGCCCCTTTGCCTGGTGATTGGGTCAGAGTCTCCTCTCTGCCTTTATACGAGGAGAGAAACAGTGTGTCACGTTTATGGTGTGATTTTATGAGGCAGAGAAACCACCCCCAGCCCCTTGAACACAAAATCTACCTTTGGCACCTTACATATTTACACATGTGCAACCTCTATAACAATCACATATACAGATTAAATATTTTATATAGCAGCTATCTCTCAAAACCCCATAGCTGTAGGATCTTGCCTCAGCTTTTCACAGAATTTTGCCCTTTTCATCAGGAACACAATGTCCAATTTATACTACAAGTGTGAGTGTTTAACATGGGCATAAGTGCATAAAGTTTCATACTTCGAGCAGAAATACATTTTGTGTAAAATCACATTTCTTGCCATTTCTCGCCAGAACATGTCACACGATTTTTCCGCCTCTTGAAGCGTGCAGCCAAAATTTAGATTCACAAATCTGTTACTTTTATATTTTTCCCAATTTTAACTGGCAAATTAATCTTTTAAAAAAGTGTTCTTTGTGAAGGTTCAGCCACAGATGGTTGTTCGGGTCCGCCTCCTTCTGTCTCCCATCAGTCCAGAAGCAGTCTCCTCCCCGTTTGCTCTTGGCAGAAGCCATTTATGATGGTCCTCACACCTCGCATTTCCTTAGCAGCAGTTCATTGTTCCCTTTTGCCTCTGTAGACCAAGTTCTTTCCAAACCCAATAATTATCGCTTTGGTGTGATTTCCTGGTGGGGGGAAAGGCCATCCTTCTGTGGAAAACCTGATATTCCAGTTTGGTAGCTTTTAGCCAAGCTTGATTTAATTGTTAATTCTGTTGCATTTTTCCTTAGCTTAAAACAAACTTGTGATTTCAAAATATCAGATAGAATACATATTCAAGATTTTAAACCATGGGATCAAAACAATTACAACATAGGTTACTCTCAGTAACCAGCCTCTTAGATTGCAAACATTTGATTTCAGTTTATCCATGTTTAAAGTTTAATCAGGCTGGCTCCTGACAGCTGACATTCAGCAGCCCTCTGCTGCACAGAGATTTATTTTGACATCCACACACAGGCCGCCTTTGCTGTGGAAATCCCTTTATGATTTCAGCTTTTTAGAACCTTGCAAGTTCACAATGATTTCTTAGACTAAGTGAATTGGAGCACCCAGCAAGAATTTTGGATGTTTGAGGGTGTTTTGTACCGGCATTCTGCAGTTTCAGCACCAAAAAAAAGGGATTTAAAGAAAGATTTTGGGTTTTCATTTAGCAACACTGCTTTTTCCTTCTGTATTCCATTTTCACATGTTGTGGAGCCCAGTGACATATTCCAGGAGTGAGATCTCTGTTCCACCACTGACAACATGCGTCGCAGATTGGGCAGCCATCTTTTTGTTGGTTGCAAAGCACAATATTCAGGGGTTTTGGCGCGCACAAGTGTTTCATGGCCATTTTGCTATTTCTGGAACCCTCATATCACAGTGCTGCAGAATAGCAGAGCAGAAGTGGGTTAAAACATCCTACAGAGCCCCCCTCATGACTTGAGTTTGACCGCCCATCAAGGGGAAGTCGGGAGATTGGGATGTTCTTTCTTTCTGTGGTCCAGGTGGAGAAAGTCGTCTGCTTCTCCCATCAATGCTGGTTCGACATGCTCTCCCTGCCGGTTCTGGATGGAAGTATGGAGCGATACTCCGGGCTATTTGGGTCTTTCCTCCCGGTCCCCGAGTGGTCCTCCTTGGTAATTAGAAATTCTTGGTTCCGATGCTATGAGACAGAACAGAGCATGGTTATAAAAAAAATTCCCCACTACTACTCATGTAGTGGGGCAGATGCGTACATTGAAATACAATTTACAATATTCCCTGCCTGTATTTATTAATGGTTTTAACAGTTGGATTCTTCTAGGTATCCAGAATGTCCCCCTCTGGGTTTCCAGTTGGCTCCTCTATTTGCCGCAAAGTATGCCTGGGATGGCACGTCTTCAGCTGGTTTATGTGGACCCACGTGTCTTCCCCCTCTGCCAAACTGCCCTTGGGGATGCGGATTTTGTAGGCGACTGGTGAAATTCTGTCTACAATTTCAAAAGGACCCCGCTACCAAGTTGGGAGGAATTTGCGCTGTTTGGCTTGGTTCCTTTGGAAATTGTACAAGTATACCCGGTCTCCTACTTGGTATTCATTTTTTGTTGTCTTAAGGTCATAGTGGGTCTTCATACTGTCTGCAGCTCTTTCTAGATTCTGCTGAGCATAGGCAAAAGCATGTTGAAGGTGTTTTCTCAGATTCTCAACATACTCATGAGTTGTGGAGGCATTTATCAAGGTCTGCTCTTGGGTTCTGTAGAACAGATGCTGGGCTAGCACCATCCTTCGTCCAGTCATCAGCTCAAATGGAGACATTTTTGTTCCAGAAGAAGGGGTAGATCTGATGGCCATCAGGACAAGGGCTAATAGAATGTCACAACTTGGCCCTGCCACAAACTTTTTTAATAAGCTCACAATAGTTTTGTTGTGTCTCCCAGCTCCACCACTAGAGGCTTGCCGGTAGGCAATGTGTAGTTTCCTTTTGACCCCAAGTATCTCCCACATCTTTGTCATCACCTCGCTAGTGAAGTGACTACCTCTGTCTGACTCAATCCTTTGGGGTAGTCCAAAATGCAAGAAGATGTGATTGATCATCAGGGCAGCTGCTGTTTCTGCCTTGCAATTTGGGGCCGGGAGACATTCCGCCCATTTAGTGAACAAGCATGTTATGGTCAACATGTACTTGTTCCCCCTAGAGGAGCGAATCACGGGCCCGATGAAATCGACTTGTAAATCTGACCAAGGCAGTGTCATCCCCCTCTTTTAGAGGGGAGCACGGTGTGTGAATTATGTTGGCTGAAATTGTGCACACACAAGACACCCCTTCAAGTATTGGTCGAGGTCCTGCCCCATGTGTGGCCAGTATGCAACCTCTCGCAAGATTTATAATGTCGTATAAAACCCCGATGACTGGCTGTGGCCGCATCAAAGGAGTGACGTAGCATCAGGCTTCAGAATGAGGTAGGGTCCACCCACTGGTCATGGCCAGCTATGGATCTCCTCACCAAAAAACCGTCTTGGATTCAGAACATTTTTGGACATTTCATGAACACTCTTTCCCTATGTAATCGGTATCCGTCAGGGGAAAGTTCTCAGGGTCCTCAATGTGTTGCTAAAACTTACCAATTATTGGATCCCCTTTTTGAGCCATAATCAAATCAGCATCTGGGGCCTCCTTACTCCATTGTGCAGTTGAGAGTTCATTGTGAGCATTTGTCTGGGACCTAGTGATAGCAGTGACCTGGATTTCCCCCAACAGGGACTCGATCTCAAGTAGATCCCCTTGGATGTCTCCGGTTTTAGCCAGCTGATCAGCTAGGTCATTTCCAGTTTTGTCTGGTCCCTCTACTTTAGAATGACACTTGATCTTTTTCTAGTAGATGGTTATCCCATTCGAGGTGACCAGATCAGCAATATTTTGTATTGTATACATTTTCCGTGTTTCAATGGTTTGTTATTAGCACATATCATGTCTCTGGTTTTCCAAGTAACCAGGTGCTCCACGAACCTGTTCCGTACATAATCTGAGTCAGTGATTATGACCAGTTTGTGGAGTTCGTGTTGGACAGCAGTGAGGATAGCTTGGTGCACAGCCATCAACTCTGCCACTTGACTACTTCGGGGACCAATTTTGTACCCAGCGGAGGGTTCTGGGGCATCATTCACCCACGCCTTCCTTACGCCAGCCACAAGTTCCTTTTCCCCATTGTCGTCAACATGGTAGGAGCATTTATCCACATAGACAGTGGCCATTCCCTCACACTGGTCTTCTTCATAGACTTTGTGTGGGGAATTAAGGTATGCCTTCATGTTTTCCTTGATTTTAAGACTTTCGTCCTCGAGACAGTGTTCTCTGGCACAATCATGCAAGTTAGCCAGACCTTGCGCCAGGTGACTCTTCTTGTTTTGGACATATCTGACCTCCACAGGAAAGCCTTGCATTGACAGAATCCAGGAAGTAATTCGGGAATTACTCACATTTCCGGCCCGGCTTCTGTCACTTTGAGGTTGGTGTGGAGTCTCCACTATGATGTGTTCCCCCCTGGATTAACGGCGGTAATTCTTCAATGCCCACACCATTGCCAAGAGTGCCTTCTCACAATCGTTGAATTTTTCCTCCACCGAGGATAAAGTTTCACTCACATAGGAGATTACTTTATTGACCTTGGGCCTCATTAGGACCCAGGCGTTAAGGGGTTTACAGCGGCGTAAACAGCGCCGACCCTTACCGCCTGATTTCGAGGTCCCTTAGCGCCATGGAGGATTTAACACCTGCTTTTAGCAGGTGTTAAAATCCATGGCGCTAAGGGACCTTGTTGTTAATTACGGCACTGTAATTTACGGTGGCGTAATTAACGCCTTCCCCACTCCCATTATGCCCTATGGGGCAAAAATGGGAATGGGGAAGGGTAAATGGGTTAATGGGGACTTACCGCCCCGCCAACCTCGGAATGGGGCGGTAAGTCCGCCAACCACCATGGCGTAAACATAGTTTACGCCATGGTGGTAAAGGTACGACCCAGGCGGTAACTTACCGCCTGGGTCGTAATGAGGCCCCTTGTCATGCTTTTGATATAATACTGCAGTCAAGCATGTATTTGGGAACCCTGTCTCCAAGAAGAACTCCTTGTTTTTGACAGGGTAAGCTAGGCAAGGTGCTTGTGAGAGGCTTCTTTTGAGTTGTCTTACTGCCACAGCTTGTTCTGGACCCCACTCCCACTTCACCCCCCCGCCCTTCAACAGATGGATCAGGGGTCTTGTGATCTCTGCGTAGTCATCAATTAACTTTCTGCTGTAATTAGTTAGTTGTGGGGTCTTTTATTTTCTGGAGGGCTTCTACTTTATTTTCCTGGGGTCAGAGACCCTGAGGAGTTATCTCATGCCCCAAGAAATTGACACAGGTTCTGCACTACTGTGCCTTTTGAAAGGAGAGTTTTGCACAGCCCTCAATTGTGTCAGGACATAATGGATCTCTGCTATGTGTTCCTCCACAGTTGAGCCTTTGACTAGAACATCATCTACATAGGCCAGGTTACCCCTTTCACCCAAGTCGGGCATGGCCTTGTGTAGAAAGATGTTAAATTCAATGCCGGAGATTATGTATCCAAAGGGAGTCCAGGTCCAAGTGTACTGCTGCCCCGAAGGTAAAGGCTAGCTTGTATTGGTCCTCCCTACTGACAGGTACAGTCCAGTACCCATTGGTCAGGTCAATTGCAGTGAATACCTGTGACCCCTGGATCTGGGCCAGCCCTTGGTTTATGTACGGAAGAGGCCATCAGGAAGTATGGACCCGTTTCTGAGCTCCCTCACGTCAGCACAGAGTCTCCACTGGCCGTTTGGTTTCAAAATCCCCAGCACCGGATTATTGAAGGTTCTATGGACTGGACAAATTATCCCACAGGACTCAAGGTTCTTAATTATTCCAGTAAGGGACTCCATTGATGAAGAGACAAGCGATATTGCTTCACAAACACTGGAGTCATACCAGTGTCAGCGGGAATAGTTGTTGTGTGGATGTCGGTGACTGCAAAGAGATCTTGAAAATCTAAGAAAACTTGTTAAAATGTTTGCTTTTGCTTTTGCTCCAGAGTCTCACAGGCCTCAGCTAGGTTGACTCTCTCTTCAACCCGCTAATCGGGACCAAGCTTTGAAGTTTATTAGGTCCAAACTAATGGCAAAGCGATTGAGTATGTCACTGCCTAATAAAATGCAGCAGGGATTTCTCGCACAACCCAACAATTATGGACTATGCACTTGTTGCCTATGGAAAGTTTGAGCATACACCTGCTATGCAGGAGATGTTTGGAATTGGGTGTTTCCAGGTCCATTTCCCATTTGTCTAACAGTTTAAATGTGGGAATGACTGGATCTTTTGGGAGTTTGCGGAACATGGCCTCGGTGATGAAGCTCTTACCATTGTTCACACTCACTCAGGCGAGAACAGAGTCCTTCCCCTCATTTAACTGAATAGGGATGAACATCTGCTCTCCAATTTTCTGAATATCAGCCAAGCTTTGAGCTGATTTCTCATTTTTTGGACTATGGGAATGGGATTTTCAGAGTGTGAATTTGTATAGAATTTCAGAGCGTTGTTACGGACTTGGTCTTGATGGTCGTGTAGATTAGTAAGCCTCCGTCCCCAAGTACCACACAGACAACAAGATATTCAGTGTCTGTGCAGTCTTTGAGGCCACAGGATTTGTTGTGAGCCGTCAGGTCTGGAACCGGGAACAGCCAGAAGGACCCCTGGAGCACTGCAAGGCAATAAGTGACTATCAAAACAATGTGCGTGTAGTACAATAATACCTAGCAAGGAAAAGAGCACCGCTTACCTAGTGGATAGGAAATGACACCCAGATGGATAGTGGGGCCCTAGACGGGGCTTAGTGTGCGAGACACTGTGGATGGGCGCACATCGAGGTTTGAGGCAATCCAGGTTATGCAGCCAGGCGAACGCCTTGCAGAGGCCGGTGGCCAAGAATACCAAAACACAACGAAATCCGTGAGGCAATCCAAATCCAAGTCCGAGGTCGTAGAAATATGCAAGGCCAAAGTTCAAAGGTGCCAGAGGAGTAGACAAATTCAATCCAGTAGACAAAATCCGAGGTCGTGACAGAGTTCAAGCCAAAGTTCGCAATGCCAAGGGTTAGACAAAGGCAATCCAGTAGACAAAATCCGAGGTCGTGACAGAATCGTAGGAGCAAGGTTCAAAGTAAGGAGCAAGGAACAAGAGCCGTACAGTACTGAAAGAGTTCAGCTGTGAAGCAACGCTTCCGTGTTCCTGGCCGTATTTGAATCCTTGAGAGGAATCACGTGATGCGTGTCACGTGATGCGGAAGCGTTGTCTCCACGTGACTCCTGGTAGTGCTTGCCCCCTCACGTGATGCGTGATCGTGTTGGCCCTCTCACGTGACGCGAGGATCGTTGCAAACGATGTGGATTGTTACGGGCTGCCAGTGGGAGTCTCCATTGTGCTTTCCAGCGCTGGGATGGCCGGTAAACCCCTGTTCCAAACAGTGTCCTGGTATTGCGGGTAAGATGATGCAGTCTCCGACTGCCAGAGTGCATAAACGGGATCCCCTGATGGATTCTGGCAGAGACCTGGCGTGCGGAGGGAGCAGGGAGAGGGTGTGCGGGAGAAAGCGTGACAGAGCCCCCCCTCAAAGGCCCATGACCCCGTGGGCTAGATGGGAAGTCCCTATGAAAACGGGCAACCAGGGCCGGGGCGTGCACGTCTCGGGAAGGGACCCAGGAGCGGTCCTCAGGGCCATAACCCACCCAATCCACAAGATACTGAAGACGACCCCTGAGGAAACGAGAACCCAAAATGGCACTGACCTCGTACTCGTCAGGAGAGGACACAGAAACAGGAGCAGGAGGGGCACTAAGACGGGTAGGAGCAAGACAGGGTTTGAGGAGGGAGGTGTGGAAAACAGGGTGAATCCGCCAGGCAGGGGGAACTGAAAGGCACAAGGCCACAGGATTCAGGACTTTAGCAATCTTGTAGGGACCAACAAAGCGAGGCAGCAGCTTGCGACAGCCAGGTATATGCAAATGACGGGTCGAGAGCCATACCCGGTCACCCACACAATATTCAGGAGCCGCCAGCCGCCTCCTATCCGCCTTGGTTTTCATCACCGCCTGGGCCTCGCGCAGGTGGGTGAGTGTCTGGGCATGGATCGCGACCAGGTCACGAGCGCAGGCGTCAGCAGCAGGAGTGGCGGAGGGGAAATCAGGAAGAGGAAGGGCACGAGGATGCTGACCGTACAAGGAATAGAAAGGGGAGAAACCAGTAGACGAGTGCCAGGAATTGTTATAGGCAAACTCAGCTAGGTGGAGCAGGTTAAACCAGGAATCCTGGTACTGGAGGGTAAGACAGCGCAGATACTGTTCCAGGGCCTGGTTCACCCTCTCGGTCTGCCCATCACTTTCTGGATGATAAGCAGAGGAGAAGCGAGAATCGATACCCAAAATGCCAGTGAGAGCACGCCAGAAACGAGACGTGAACTGGGACCCTCGGTCCGAAACAATGACCTGCGGGAGACCAAACAGACAGAAAACGGACTGAAAGAACAAACGGGCCAATGTGGGTGCTGAGGGTATTCCCGTACAAGGTATGAAGCGGGCCATCTTTGTGTAGGAGTCAACGATAACCCAGATTGTGTCGTAGCCTCGTCTGCGGGGTAGGTCAGTGATAAGGTCCATAGAGACCGTGTGCCAGGGCCTGGGCGGAACTGGTAGTGGTTGGAGCAGTCCCAGAGGCCGCCCCCTAGATGACTTGCACTGAGCACATATCGAACATGTGTTGACGTAGTTCTCTATGTCTCTCCTCATTGAAGGCCACCAGCACCACCGCTGTAGGAGTTCTAGAGTGCGTTTTTGCCCCGGGTGCCCGTTGACTGCAGCATCATGAGACCAAGCGAGTGCCTGATTGCGTGCATCGCTGGTCGGGAGAAATAGTTTCCCTTGGATAAAAGGCAACCCCTCCTGTAGTTGAACATCCCACTCATTTAAGGCGTGTGGGTGTTGGGAAACCCAGTGTCTGATGGTGGTAAGCATAGGAGGGGATGGGGTACAAACACAGATGACGTGGCCCTTTTTTAACAATGTGTCGGGAAAGAGAGGTAACGGATCCCCGCCAGGAGACCGGGAAAGTGCATCCGCCTTGCCGTGGGAGAGACCCGGCCTATGTTTCACCACGAAATCAAATGCTGCAAGAAAGAGATGCCAGCGGACATGCCTGCTGTTTGTACACTTCAGCGTAGCTAGGTCTTGCAGATTCTTATGATCAGAATATACCACCGTCTGGTGTTTTGCCCCGATGAGGTGGTGTCGCCATGTCTGGAGGGCGTCCTTGATGGCTAACAGTTCCTTTTCGGTAACTGTATAGTGGGATTCGGCAGGAGTGAATTTCCGGGAATGATAGGCTACCGGATGGAGACGGCCTGTAGTTGGACAAGACTGGGAAAGAACTGCCCCTAATGCGAAAGAGGAGGCGTCTGCTTCTAGGATGAACGGGAGTTCTGGGTCTGGGTGTTGTAAGACCGGAGCCGAGGCAAACCTAGATTTCAGTGCCTCAAATGCCTTTTGGTGTTCGGGAGTCCAATTAAACGGAACAAGAGGGCTGGTCAGGGCTGTGAGGGGAGAAACAATAGCCGAGAAACCGGCGATAAAGCGTCGGTAAAAATTGGCAAAGCCAAGGAAAGACTGGAGCTGTTTAACATTGATCGGGGCAGGCCATTCCATGACGGCCCTAACTTTCGACGAATTCATGGAGAGACCCCCGGGGGTGATGTGAAAACCCAGGAAATCCACTTCCTTCGAGTGAAACAAGCACTTCTCAGGTTTAGCGAATAAAGCATTGTTCTTGAGACGGGATAGGACTTCTCTGACATGCATGATATGTTCTTCCAAGGAGGATGAATATATTAGTATGTCATCCAGATAGACAACAACATAGACATCAAGAATGTCAGAGAAGACTTCATTGACGAAATGCTGGAAGGTGGCAGGGGCGTTACACAGCCCGAAAGGCATTACTGTATACTCATATAACCCTTGTCGGGAGCAGAACGCCGTCTTCCATTCGTCTCCATGGCGCATTCAGATCAAGTTGTATGCCCCCCTTAGATCCAACTTAGTGAAGATGGACGCACGTGTCAGTCTATCAAGCAAGGTGGAGATAAGCGGGATGGGATACCTGTTCTTTATAGTGATGGCATTCAACCGTCTATAGTCTATGCATGGTCGTAGGTCACCCTCCTTTTTAGGCACAAAAAAGATAGGGCTGGCGGCTGGGGAACAAGAGGGACGAATGTGGCCTAACCGTAGGGCTTGTTGTATATAGTCCTTCAAAACGGTTTCTTCGGAAGGGGATAATGAGTAAATCCTACCCTTTGGTATTGGCGCTTCGGGAATCAAGTCTATGGGGCAGTCATAAGGCCTATGCGGAGGGAGACCCTCTGCCGTGGCTTTATCAAAAACCGGCAGATAATCGTGGTAATCAACAGGAATACCAGCTGTAACAGCCCCCACGGTATGTGTAGGTGTGGTTGGATCAACATCCTCAATTCGAGAAGAGGCCATGGCGCCAAGAATAGCGGCGGGAGAGGTGAGTACCTCGGGTTCTGTTAAGCAGAAATGCTGACATACATCTGATTCAAACGTTACCTGCCCAGTGCCCCAATTGATCAAGGGGTTGTGTTGTCTTAACCAGGGTATGCCCAGTATGATACCAAACTGGGGTGTGGTGATAAGGTCGAAAGACATGGTTTCCTTATGGGTGTCCTGAATCACCACTTCTAGAGGGGCGGTCTGCTGTTTGATTGGTCCAGACGAAAGGGGGGTGCCGTCAACCGCTTGTACAGGCTCAGGATGTTGTTTCTGAACTAGGGGCAGATTGAGATGCTGGGCTAAAGTGATGTCAAGAAAACAGCCAGTGGCCCCTGAGTCAATCACGATGCATACGGCATGCATGACCTCCCTAGAGGGTTTCAGCAGTGCCTGTACGACTATGGGTCTAATAGGGCCAAATACGGGTCCAGTGGGGGTCAATGAAGGGCTCGCCGGTACCCCCGATCTCAAGGGCGAGCCTTCGGAAAACCCAGAGTTTTGTTTTTTGGCCGACGGGGACATTCTCTTACATAATGCCCACTAGTCCCACAGTAAAAACAGGCATTACTGGTTCTCCTGCGTTCCCGCTCAACTGAGGTTATAGGACTACGGATGCCACCAATTTGCATAGGTTCACCACCAGTGGCAGTTTGAGCGGGAGAAAGCTGACCAGAAGTAAACGTCTCTGCTTTACGTTC
Source organism: Ambystoma mexicanum (assembly GCF_040938575.1). Lineage (NCBI taxonomy): Eukaryota > Metazoa > Chordata > Amphibia > Caudata > Ambystomatidae > Ambystoma > Ambystoma mexicanum. The sequence goes on from NC_090929.1 coordinate 179,075,001, forward strand.
GGTTCTGCGGGCGTCCACCTGGAGAGTGAGATCAACAAGATCAGAGAAAACAGAAGGAAGGGACGGAACCATCGCGAGGGCGTCTTTCATGGGGTTGCATAACCCTCGATAGTAGACAATCGCCTTTTTCTGCTCTGGCCAGGATGTTTCAGCTGCAAGCTGGTTGAAACGAGTGATGTACTCAATCAGAGATAGCTTGCCCTGTGATAGATCAAGGAGTTCCAGGTCTCGTGATTGGGCCTTATATCGGGTATCGAACACCTTCGCCATCTCGGACACTAGTAGCTCGAAATCATACAAGGCTGGATGGTCGTTCTCTAGTAACGGATTCGCCCAAGTAGCGGCTACACCGGATAAGTGGGACAGAAGAAAGGCGGCCTTGGTAACGGAGTCGGGGAAGGCCTGGGGTCTGCACAAAAAATGCAGTTTGCATTGGTTGATGAACGTGCGGTATTTGCGGGGATCGCCTTGGTAGCGTTCTGGAGCTGCCAGGGGAAGAGGGGTTGGGAGTAGAACAGGCATGGGAGTAGGAGGCAGAGTAGGGGCAGACTGGAGCGGAGGGTCGGGATCCCCGAACTCGGTGTCAATAGGCAGGGGTTGGCGTGCGCTTTGTAAGGCGTCGAGACGATGGTGAATGGCAGTGGTTGCGGCGGCCATGTCGGTCCTAAGGGCCGCGACAGCCTGCATTAGAGCGGTCACAGGGTCCCTGGCGGAGGTATCCATAATCAGCACGACCAAGCAGGCTTCACAGTCTGTTACGGACTTGGTCTTGATGGTCGTGTAGATTAGTAAGCCTCCGTCCCCAAGTACCACACAGACAACAAGATATTCAGTGTCTGTGCAGTCTTTGAGGCCACAGGATTTGTTGTGAGCCGTCAGGTCTGGAACCGGGAACAGCCAGAAGGACCCCTGGAGCACTGCAAGGCAATAAGTGACTATCAAAACAATGTGCGTGTAGTACAATAATACCTAGCAAGGAAAAGAGCACCGCTTACCTAGTGGATAGGAAATGACACCCAGATGGATAGTGGGGCCCTAGACGGGGCTTAGTGTGCGAGACACTGGATGGGCGCACACCGAGGTTTGAGGCAATCCAGGTTATGCAGCCAGGCGAACGCCTTGCAGAGGCCGGTGGCCAAGAATACCAAAACACAACGAAATCCGTGAGGCAATCCAAATCCAAGTCCGAGGTCGTAGAAATATGCAAGGCCAAAGTTCAAAGGTGCCAGAGGAGTAGACAAATTCAATCCAGTAGACAAAATCCGAGGTCGTGACAGAGTTCAAGCCAAAGTTCACAATGCCAAGGGTTAGACAAAGGCAATCCAGTAGACAAAATCCGAGGTCGTGACAGAATCGTAGGAGCAAGGTTCAAAGTAAGGAGCAAGGAACAAGAGCCGTACAGTACTGAAAGAGTTCAGCTGTGAAGCAACGCTTCCGTGTTCCTGGCCGTATTTGAATCCTTGAGAGGAATCACGTGATGCGTGTCACGTGATGCGGAAGCGTTGTCTCCACGTGACTCCTGGTAGTGCTTGCCCCCTCACGTGATGCGTGATCGTGTTGGCCCTCTCACGTGACGCGAGGATCGTTGCAAACGATGTGGATTGTTACGGGCTGCCAGTGGGAGTCTCCATTGTGCTTTCCAGCGCTGGGATGGCCGGTAAACCCCTGTTCCAAACAGTGTCCTGGTATTGCGGGTAAGATGATGCAGTCTCCGACTGCCAGAGTGCATAAACGGGATCCCCTGATGGATTCTGGCAGAGACCTGGCGTGCGGAGGGAGCAGGGAGAGGGTGTGCGGGAGAAAGCGTGACAAGCGTTTCCTTCCAGTGTGGAATGCCACCTTAGACTGGAAGGAAGGTTACTTTTCAGAAATAGAGAGGCCTCCCCATCACCAGTTTGTTGTCGTACTGCAATTACTGTCATGTCTGGGATTTGATTATTCTGGAAGTGAAATTCAATTTGGTCAGGTTTTTGTTCAACCATGTGGTATGTGCTATTTAAACTAACATGGTTAACACTCTGTTTCAATTTTATTGGTCGGTTAGTCTGGATCCATAGGGCCTTGTTGTAAGAGGATTCAATTCAACACTACAGCTAAGTCAACGCCTAGTCTATAATACTGAATGAAAACCCTTATTGATATACCTTTATGTCCAGTTCATGCGTTCTGGATGACTACCCCTATATAACACCCCTCTCTTGGAATCCCCCTGACCCCACTGAGCCAAGAAGTAGTTCTGTTTTGCAAATTAAAAAGTTTAATTGATAATTTAAACAATATATATTATATCACGCTTTATAATAAATTAATAATTGAATATCACACTTAATCTGATATGATAAAGATTAACAACGGAGAATATGGCACTAACACGCTTCTCTATAATCAATAAGGAGTTGACATGAAATGGATAAGGTAGCACAGTGGTAAATAGGAACAAAAGAAGAAGGTGGTACAAAATGCTTTATAGAGTTCAAATGGATGCAAGGTTGAATGAATGAAATGCAGTATAGAAATACTCAATATGATTTCAACAAAACAATGTAATCACTTTTCTCTGGCAATCCCCTCCCCCCCTTGATGCAAGGCAAGGAAATGGAAGGAAAACACACAGTTCTCAGAAATGCAATCAAATGTGATTCAGTTCACCCCAGCAAGCTTAGACTACAGAAGTTTGAAAACACAGGCCCAAATTGCTTAGATATGTGCTGGCAATGAATTAAAAAATATGCTAAAATGCTTTTACTTCCCTTTCAGAGGTTCAGGGTGAATGGTATCTAGTTAATATTAGCTCAGGCTCACTCTTGCAATGATTCAGGGATGATAGCAGGTTAAACGAATTTCTGGCAAATGGAAGGCAAGCAGCAGCTGATTTTACATGTGGAGAAATTTGCAAATCGCGGTAAATTCGCGGATGCGTGTTCCGCGATTACGGCAAAACTATAGGGGGTAGGAATGTGGTTCTTAGTGCGATTAAAAGCTTAGATTCTCAACTTTCAGATGAAAGTTACTGCAAGTCTCTAGCACAAACGGTTGCGGAGATATGAGCGATTGAATAAAGGTCGTTTTTCAGATTTGAAATTTTAAAAGCTCAAAAAGACAAGTGCAGCTTGCAACTAGAAAATGACAAGTGACAGATTTTGCAGCTAGAATGACAGGTGACAGATTTGGAGCTATCAGGCAGTTCTACTTAGGTTAAATAGATTGAATTAGATGAATTTAAACTAAGAGATTGGTTCTACACAGTTCTGCTGGGTACTCACACTATATTCTTGAATTAAATGGGCCTCATCACGGATCTGGTCAGGGTTTTAGACTGGGCTCTGGTCTCTCTCTGGGCACAGCGTCTGGTCTCTGGAACTGCTCGCTCTCTGGTCTGGTCTCTTAGTTCTGGATAGATTGAAGCCTCTAGTTTGGCTTTCTGGAGGTTGATGAATTTGAAGTCTGGATCTCTGGATGTTGTATGGTCCGGCAGAGCGCGTTGCAGCAAATGGAATTGAAGGTCCCTATCTGTCCTGTCTGTCTGCTTTTGTGTGTTTTGAGAGTGGGTGGGTATGTTGGTCATAACTAATCTTGCCCCTCTCACTTGTCATTGGTCAAATTTCCATTCCTCACTTGATTGGCGAAGATAAGTTGTGTCAGAGTGATGTCATTTTATGGCTTGCAGATAGGACACTCCTCTGTCAGATTGCACACATTCTATATTTGATAACAAAAGACATATTTCACAGTTACACAGTTGCTTGAAATTACATATACATGGTGTGGCTGAATTTAGCCATGTCTCTGTTCAAATCTGTTGTTTCTAAGAGCTTGCATTCAGAAATGGCACATAATTGACTTTTTAACTGATTTTTCAATTTCTGACATTGACCCAACTTTACATACATGTGCGCAGGGAGTATGGACATTAACTGATGAAGTTTCAGATTTTTAACATGCATACAATTAGAGTAATATCCACTTTTCCGCTGACACCCCCCTGAACATACCACCGGTTCTAAAAACCTCTTAAACTGTGGGCAGAAAAATCACAAGAATTATGGTATCATTTATAAAATTTTCACATGTCCGCTCTATGAATGATCCATCTTTTTAAAGTTATGTTCTGGCTCCAAAGGGGTGTGGTTTCCTCTCAGTACAAGGTAGAAATACTGGTTTATCCAGTTCTGCCAAGCCAGCTTCTGTCTCCAGTTTCTCCCCCTCCCAGTTTCTGCCAAGAGTAAGCCACTTTTACGACCCCTGCAATATAAGATTTGCTTGGGTCCTGAAAGGCTCATTGTTCAAGAGGAAGCCATTTATGATCCTCTCAATAAACCCTCTGCCTGGGTGAAGGGAGTTGCATTGTTCACTCTCCTGCAGAGCACAGGTAATTCAATTATCAGATAGATGGTATATTCTTAGTGTGGCCAGCAAAAAGGCAGATAGTCCTGGGAACACAGCTGTGACTCAAGTTTCACTCCTGATGGGGGTAGTTGTCAAGCAAAATCAAGTTCCTTAAGCCAGACTTTCAGCTAACTGTCATGTTTTTTGTTGCTTTTTAAATTAACTTGCAATTTTACACATGCAGCTAGAATGCTGATTCTAAGTGCAAAACTATGACATTTCAACAGTTACAAAGGCATGTGACACCAAACATAGGTCACTCATTTAATCTAAACATTTTCGATTTTAGTGTCTTTAAATCCAGTGCAACTTAAACTGCTGACTCCCTAGCAGTTTTGTTATAAGCATTGTTTTGGGCTCTTCATTTCCCAGATTTTGTAAGCACACAAAACTTCATTCTGCCAAATGTCTGCTGGTGTTCAGTGAATATTTTGCACATGTTGCAATGTTTGAAAATAGGCATTTTGAGCCTGCCTTCAGAGAAACACAGGGTGGTTTTAAAACGCCGGCTTTTGGATAGTGGTGAGTACTGGTACTGCACCCATTTTTGGGATTTAACAAATGAATTCCCCACAATTCTAAGTTGCATTTGGCAATCAGCATTGCCATTCCCAATGGTTTCAGACTACTGTGCGGGTAGTCCAATGGTGGTTTTAAAGCGCTTTGAAGCTAACCGGCGCTACTGTTTTTCCTTTGGCAACCCATTTCCCTCATGGCAACCCGGCCTTTCATTCTCGCACTGGTGGGTGGCAAGTGAGGCAACCATTTTGGTGGGCGCACAAACTGCGCAGCTTTCCTGGATTTCGGCGCACATGTGGGTTTTCCGCCATCTTGAATTTTCTAAGCCCACAGCACCAAATGTTGTAGCATGATAGCTTGCACGTGGGTCAAGACACCCAACAAGCCCCCCCACGCGACTGCACTTTGAATTTGAGTCGATGGGGAGTCGCGTGCCCAAGGGTTTTGACCCACGCACCGGTCTGTCCGCATAATCTTCTTCCTACTCTGGATGGCACAGTTCAGCATCTTCTTCTCCATCCGGTACTGATCGATCAGTTCTCCTCGCCAGTCCTGATGGGAGTATTGGGCGGTCCACTGGGCCCATTGGATCTTCGTTCCCGGTCTCCGGATCGCCCTCCTTGGCCCGTCTTCAGATTTTCTTTCTCCTAGGACGACAAAGGAAGAGCGGCAATACCTACTCATAGACGTTTTTCCACCACTGTTGAGATGGTGGGGCAGCATATGCATTTCATCATAACGAAACATTACATTCTTATTTTGAAAAAGAACAGTATAACTAAAAGACAGTTTCATGCAAATCACAATATTTTAGAGACTAGATGTGGTATGTTTTATGATTGGAACAGAATTAGTCTGAGACCGTACCCGCTAGGATTCCAGAGGATTCCTCCAGTTGTTGCAGAGCGTGCCTGGGATGGCAACACTTCAACTGGTTTATGTGTACCCACTTGTCTTCCCCCACTGCCAAAGGACCTTTGGGGATGTGGATTTTGTAGGCCACAGGGGAGATCTTGTCGATGATCTCGAAGGGTCCTTTCCATGTAGGCAAAAATTTGCGCTGCTTGGCCTGGTTCCTTTGGAAGTTGTATAGATAGACCCGGTCTCCCACCTGATATTCCTTCCTGGAAGTTTTCAGGTCATAGTGGGTCTTCATGCTATCAGCTGATCTTTCTAGATTCCGCTGAGCGTAAGCAAAAGCATGTTGGAGGTGTTTCCTTAAATTCTCCACATACTCATGAGTAGTGGAGGCATTTATCAGTGTCTGCTCTTGGGTCCTGTAGAGCAAATGCTGAGGAAGCACCATCTTGCGCCCAGTCATCAACTCAAATGGTGACATTTTGGTTGCAGATGAAGGGGTAGATCTGATGGCCATTAGGACCAGAGGTAATCTGATATCCCAACTTGGCCCAGAATCTGCCACAAACTTCTTTAATATGCTCACAATTGTCCGGTTATATCTCTCTACTGCCCCAGAAGAAGCTGGTCTATAAGCAATATGCAGCTTTCTCTTGACCCCCAGTATCTCCCACATCTTTGTCATTACTTCACTGGTGAAGTGGCTACCTCTGTCTGACTCAATCCTTTGAGGTAGACCAAAACGGGAAAAGATGTGGTTAATCATCAAGGCAGCTGCAGTTTCTGCCTTGCAATTTGGGGCTGGGAGACATTCCACCCACTTGGTAAACAAGCATGTCACAGTCAACATGTACTTATTCCCCCTAGCCGAGCGAATCACAGGGCCTACAAAGTCGATTTGTAAATCTGACCATGGCAGTGTCATTCCCCTCTTTTGTAAAGGCGCCCGGTGTGTGAGGGATGTCGGCTGAAATTGTGCACACACAAGACAACCCTTCAAATATTGGTTGAGGTCCTGCCCCATGTGTGGCCAGTATGCAACCTCTCTTAAGATTTCCAATGTTGTGTGAAATCCCCTATGACCGGCGGTGGCCGCATCATGGGCGTGACTTAACATCAGGCTTCGGAATGAGGTAGGAACCACCCACTGATCGTGGCCAGCTTTGGATTTCCTTACCAGCAAACCGTCTTGGATTCGGAACATTTTTGGACATTTCATCAACACTCTTAGGTCCTCTTTCCCATTGTAATCGGTATCCGTCAGGGGAAAGTTCTCAGGGTCCTCAAGGTGCTGGTAAAATTTACCAATAATTGGATCCCCTTTCTGAGCGGTAATCAAATCAGCATCAGGGGTCTCCTTACTCCATTGTGCAATTGAAAGGTCGTTGTGAGCATTTGTCTGGGACCTAGTGATAGCAGTGACCTGGATTTCCCCCAATAGGGACTCAATCTCAATTAGATCCCCTTGGATGGCCCCGGTTTTGGCCAACTGATCAGCTAAGTCATTTCCAGTTTTGTCTGGTCCCTCTACTTTGGAATGACCCTTGATCTTTTTCCAGTAGATGGTCATCCCATTCGATGTGACCAGATCATCAATGTTTTGGATCAACTTCCCATGTTTCAAGGGTTTGTTGTTAGCACATAACATGCCTCTGGTTTTCCAATTAACCAGGTGCTCCACTAACCCGTTCCGTACATAATCCGAATCTGTGATTATGACCAGTTCGTGGAGTTGATGCTGGACAGCAGTGAGGATGGCCTGATGCACAGCCATCAATTCTGCCACCTGACTACTTCGGGGACCAATTTTGTATCCAGCGGAGGGTTCTGGGGACTCATTCACCCATGCATTCCCTACGCCGGCCACCAGTTCTTTCTCCCCGTTGTTGTCAACATGGTAAGAGCATCCATCCACATAGACAGTGGGCATTCCCTCACACTTGTCCTCTTCAAAGACTTTGTGTGGGGAATTAAGGTATGCCTCCGTGTTGTCCTTGATTTTTAGACTTTCGTCCTCGAGACAGTTTTCTCTGGCACAATCATGCAAGTCAGCCAGACCTTGCGCGAGTGGACTCTTCTTGTTTTGGCCATATCTGACCTCCACAGGAAAGCCTTGCATTGACAGAATCCAGGAAGTAATTCGGGAATTACTCACATTTCCGGCCCGGATTCTGTCACTTTGGAGATATTGCAGAGGCTGGTGTGGAGTCTCCACTATGATGTGTTCCCCCTGGATAAACGGGCGGTAATTCTTCAATGCCCACACCGTTGCCAGGAGTGCCTTCTCACAATCGTTGAATTTTTCCTCCACAGAGGATAAAGTTTTGCTCGCATAGGAGATTACTTTATTGACCTTGTCATGCTTTTGGTATAATACGGCCGTCAAGCACGTATTAGAGAACCCTGTCTCCAGGAAGAACTCCTTGTTTCTGACAGGGTAAGCTAGGCAAGGCGCTTGTGAGAGGCTTCTCTTGAGTTGTCTTACTGCCTCGGATTGTTCTGGACCCCATTCCCACTTGACCCCCCCTTTAGGAGATGAATCAGGGGTCTGGTGATCTCTGCGTAGCCCTCAATGAACTTTCTGCTGTAATTAGTCAGTCCAAGGAGGCTCCTTAGTTCCCGCAGAGTTGTGGGGTCTTTCAGTTTCTGAAGTGCTTCCACTTTCTTTTCCTGGGGACAGAGGCCCTGAGGAGTAATCTCATGCCCCAAGAAATTAACACAGGTTCTACACCACTGTGCTTTCTGAAAGGAAAGTTTTGCTCCGGCGGCCCTCAACTGTGTCAGAACATAACGGATCTCCGCTATGTGTTCCTCCACAGATGAACTTTTGATGAGGACATCATCTACATAAGCCAGGTTACCCCTCGCACCCAGGTCGGGCATGGCCTTATGTAGGAAAATGTTGAATTCATTGCCGGAGTTGAGGTATCCGAAGGGAGTCCGGGTCCATGTGTACTGCTGGCCCCCAAAGGTAAAAGCCAGTTTGTATTGGTCCTCCCTGCTGACAGGCACGGTCCAGTATCCATTGGTCAGGTCTATTGCAGTGAATACCTGTGACCCCTGAATCTGGGCCAGCCCTTGGTCAATGTAGGGCAGAGGCCATCGGGAAGTATGGACCCGTTTGTTGAGCTCCCTAAGGTCGGCGCAGAGTCTCCACTGGCCGTTTGGCTTCAATATTCCCAGCACCGGATTATTGAAGGTGCTGTGGACTGGACGGATTATTCCCCTGGACTCAAGGTTCTTAATGATTTCAGTAAGGGACTCCATTGATACGAGAGGCAAGCGATATTGCTTCACAAACACTGGAGTCATGCCAGGGTCCGTGGGGATTGTTGTTGTGTGGAGGTCGGTGCAACCACAGTCATATGAGTCTACCGCAAAGAGATCTTGGAAATCCAAGAAAACTTGTTTCAACTTTTGCTTTTGTTCCAGAGTCACACAGGCATCAGCTAGGTTGACTCTCTCTTCCACCATCTGCCTGAAGCCTGGAAAGACTTCTGGTTTGGCTATCTCCGCGGCCTCCTCCAGCTGGGTGGAGAAGTCCCTGGTCAGAGTGCTGATTTGGACCGGAGGCTTCAGGTGGGAAAGGCAGCCCTCATGGACCTGGAAAATCATCTCATCCCTCCTGAAGTCACAAGTCACATCTTCCTTACCATAGGGGCAGGAAGTGTACACCAGGAAGTTCCCCCCATGCCGGGTAAAAATCCTGTCTGGTGTTGTATTGTCATCACTGTCACTGTCAAAACAGTCCTTGGGGATTGGTCCTAACAGTTCATTTACTAAGTCGATGGAAAAATGTCGGTCATCAACCGCCATTCCAATAATGGTGCCTGCGGCTAGAGTAATACTCTTTAAGTCGCTGTTATCCACCTCTATTAGAATGGTGTCATGTTCTATGTTGACTAATGGAGTTGGGTTTACCCCTAACCCTTGCAGTTGGAGAGAAGCATTTAGATGTATGTAGGCATCAGGGTTTTGCAAATATTGTCCTCTTTTAACTTTCACTTCCAGGGAGAATTGTCGGGTCCTTTCTGGGATGGTGACTTCCTCTTTGATCTGAATTTCAACTGCATAAGGTAGCAATTGAGCTGACCTAAATGCTTTTTCTGGATCATCAAAGCCCATGGGATTATCCGCTAATCGGGACCAAGCTTTGAAGTTTATTAGGTCCAAACTAATGGCAAAGCGATTGAGAAGGTCACTGCCTAAGTAAAAGGCGGCAGGGACGTCTCGCACGACCCAACAATTATGGACAATGCTCTTGTTGCCAATGGAGATTTTGAGCATACACCTGCTTGGCAGGAGATGTTTGGAATTAGGTGCTTCCAGGTCCATTTCCCATTTGTCTATCAGTTTGAAGGTGGGAATGGCTGGATCTTTTGGGAGTTGGCGGAACATGGCTTCGCTGATGAAGCTCTTACCGTTGTTCACACACACTCGAGCGAGAACAGAGTCCTTCCCATCATTTAACTGGACAGGGATGAACAACTGCTCTCCAATTTGCTGAATATCAGCCAGGCTCTGAGCTGATTTCACATCTTTCTGGACTATAGGAGTGGGAGTTTCTGATTGTGGATTAGTAAAGAATTTCAGAGTGTTTCCTTCCAGCGTGGAATACCACCTTAAACTGGAAGGAAGGTTGATTTTCAGAAACAGAGAGGACCCCCCCATCACCAGTCTGTTGTCCTACTGCTATTACTGTCACGTCTGGAATTTGGCTATTCTGGAAGTGAAATTCTACTTGGTCAGGTTTTTGTTCAACCATGTGGCAGGTGCCGTTTAAACTAACATGGTTGACACTCTGTTTTAATTTTATTGGTCGGCTAGTCTGGGTCCAGAGGACCTTGTTTACACAATCTATTAGGGGTGACAACCTTCTCAGGAGGTCATTCCCCAGTAAACAAGGGGTGCCCTCTGGAGTCACAACTATGACTGGGTGTTTCAACTTGTGTCGCCCAATTTTAATGTCCAAATCTGGAGTCCCCTCAACGGGAATTTCCTTCCCGTCAAAGTTCTGGAGTTGTCCAGGAAGTGAGGTGAGAGGAATTTGGTAATTCCCTCCCCTTCCTGCATTCAGTTCGTCAAAGGCCCTTCTGGACAGAAGGGTAGCTTGAGATCCAGTGTCCACCAGTACCAAAATTGTACCCTGCCCCTGTACTTGTACCGGGGCATAGTATCTTCCCTCCTTCTCCTCAAGGGGGCACAGGTAATGTACATTTTTGGACAACTGGTGGGCTAACTTTCTGGTTTTGGACATTGCTAGCGAAGAGATTTGGGCAGAATTCTGTGGAGAGTCTTGGGAATCTGAAAGAAAAATTTGGCAACTGGAGATCAGAGCCATTGTGGGTTCCCCTGGTTCCAGTTCTGGGCCGCCCCCCCCTTTTTGGAGGCAGTCCCCAGTATGGGTTTGAACCAGGGGATTTTCTTGCGGTTGGTTCTGGGATGAGATGGTGGGCGGCGGTAGCTCAGTCTCCACATCTCCCCAGTCTGGATTTGCATCCCTAGGGACCCATTTTTCTTTGGGAGGAGTTCCCCCCTCTCTGAAGGAGAAGATCCTTTTCCCAGGATCCTCTGAGGATCCCTCTCCCTCAAATTGGAATATCTGTACCTCCTCCTCAAACTGAGTCTGTTTGGGTCTTTTGTTTCTCCTACCCCCCCTCTGCTCCTTAGGAGGCAGACTTTCAGGGGCAAGAGATTTTGTTTCCGGTTCCTGGGTTTCCAGGGGCTGTTTACAAGTGAGGAAGGAAGCTTCCTCCAAGGCTTTACACCCCCCTTCCCTTTGTGCCTCCTCCCTGGGAACCGGTGAGTTATCGGGGTGCTGCCCCCGTCATTGTTCTGGAGCACCAGGTCCAGAGTTGGGTACGTTCTGCGCCGGCAGGCCGATCTGAGGGTTCTGCTGAGCCCTCAGTATGTGACCCATATCCCGCGCCATGTTTTGAACCTGGCGCTCTAACTGGGAAACCCGCTCAGGCTGATACGGGGCCCTGTTTTCTCCCCTGGGCTGATCCCGGGAAGGGTAGCTGTCCCTCCTCTGGTAATACCCCGGGTTGGGAAGATTTGGATACCCCTCCACCCTTGGCCTCCCCTCTCCCGGATTCAGTGGTCTGGGCTCAGGGAATTGGGGAAAGAAGGATGGATGGTTTTGGGGCTGAAAGTCGGGTGGATATCTGGGGAAAAAGTTCTGCCCAGGGTTTGGTAAATTTCTGCCCTCCTGTGGGAAGTTTGGAGGGAAGTTCCCTGGGTTAGGTGCTTGGCTGGATCCCCCCCCTTGGGCTGGAGGAGTCCACACATAACCCAGGATGGGTCGATTTCCCTTGTAACGGGGACTTACATAATCAGGAGAGCGAGGGACCCCATTTGTGGGGCTGCCTCCTTGGCTCCCTGTCTGTGACTGACCCGAGGACCTCCTGGGCCTAGCATGATTAGGTGCAGGTAGGTTTTTAGGCCCCCCCATCTCCAAATCCAAAACGGGGGTGACCTTTACCTCTGCCACCTTGGCAGCAGCAGGGGTGCTGTTGGCTTTGGGGTTTTTCTGTCATTACTTTTGCTATCTATCGGTTTCTGCACCTCATAGATCCGGGTAGCCTGTTCAATGACCCAGTCTAAAGATCTTTTCTCGTGAAAATGCCTCACGAGCTGGGTCATGATATATTTGGGCAAGGCATGGAAAAACGTATTAATAAATTCCCTGCTATCCGTGCGCACCCTTCTTGTGGTCTGTGCAAAAGCCCGCTTTAACTCCTGCACAAATTCTTGTGGGGCCTGATCCTCCCCACATTGCAAATTGTAGGCTGCCTTGCGAGCCTCTTGAGGATTTCTGTGAACAGAAAAATGTTTCAAGATGGCCGCCTTATAGGTGGACCATCTTAAATGATTTTGGTCCTCCAGCCCCGCAAAGAAACTGGAGTATTCCGGGGAGAAGGTCCACTTTACATATTGAATACAGCTTTGGCTGTCCTTCAAATGGAAAGTCTCCATCATTTGTTCAAACAACTCTAAGTGCTCCCAAACAGAATACTTAGCGTTCTTATGGTAAGGCGTGATGACGCTCCTGATCGCCTTAATCTGCTTTAAGGGGTCCTTCAGCAAGGCTCTTTTTGCCTTATTGGCCTTTTTGGTTCGGGTAACCCTTGTCCATTCGTCCTCGGACTCAGAGGCACTGCTCCCAGAGGTTCCCGTCTGTTCTTCCAGGTTTTCCCGGATTCTGCGAGCCTGGGAATGGCTGGCAGAATGTGGGGACCTGGTCTCCTGTGTCCTGCGCAGTTCAGAGGAGTCTTCAGATTCCTCCTTGCTGCCAGGATTTGATGGGTACCCCCTCCACTGACCTAACTGGGCAGAGGTTTTCAGGATGCCCTTAATGGGCCTACTCTCCTGGGGTTCCCCACTGAACTGTACTGTACTTGGGTGCCCATACCCGGATGCCCACCCCTCCATTCCTGAGTGGTACTGGTCTATGAGCCCCATACTCTTAGCTGGATAGTAATCTGCCATCCCTGTGGCCCTGTGCTCATGTGCGCCAGGGGACATGGGGGTGGTAGAGTCCAGGGACTGGGGGAGATGAAGGCCCCTGTTGTTAGGGCTCCTGCGGTTATGGTCAGGAGTCTCTCTTTCCCAGCGGACCTCATCTCTATCCGCCCCTGCTCCCTGTTGCAATGCAAGAGCCTGCATTTGTGCTTTCAGTTCCTCTGTTAAGGCCTTACTCGACTCTATCAGTTTCTCCTGCATCGCTACCTGTTGCTGGAGCCTCTCATTGTGCTGGCAGAGAGCCTCATTTTCCCTCTGTACTTCCTGGTTGGTCCTGGAGAACTGGGCCAGTCTTTGTTGCAGGAGGGTTACCTCCTGAGCTGTGTCCCTATTGGCCTGCTCCTTTCTTGCTAGAGCATCCTCCACCCTCCTGGTGTGCTCTAGCAAGTTCTGGTGTTCTTTTTGGAGGTCACCCAGTCCCTGGTGGGCCAGGTGATTTTCTTCCATTTTTCTTTTTAAATGGCAGACTTTCTGGCCTAAGGTATCCCTTTCCTGACTAAGAGCCTGCATCTGTGCTGCCAGGTCGTCCCTTTGCCTTTGGAAGGCACCAGTATTCTGGCGCTCCTGATCAAACTCTGCCTGGGTATCCAGGTCTTTCAGAATTAGTTTGTTGCTCTCTGCCTTCACTCTATCTAGGTGGCCTTGCAGGGTGACTACCTGCTCAGCACATACCCTGTTGAAGTCCAGTTGTTGCTCCAGCTTTTTCTGGTTTTGCAGTAGGGAGTCCAAACCTTCTTGGTATTCCTTCTGCAAGGCCAGAAATCTGGTATCCTGTTCTACCTTTTCCTGTTGCAGCACATCCATATCCTTCTTTATTTTAATGATGTGCTGCCTACTATCATCTTCTGACTCCTGGCTCCTCTGCAGCCTCTGCTCAGAAGAGACCAGGTCAGATTGGACCTTCTCTAACGCCATCTGTTGCCTATTTGCCAGATTTTGGCTTTCAGCACATCTATCCTGCATGTCTCCCATATATAGGTACAGGTATGCCGCTATCCTAACAATCTTGTCGTGTTCATCTTTGGCCTTAGGAGCCATATATAGTTCACTCAGGGCCACATGTAATGGACCCTGATCTCTCCATAAGTCTGACCCTGTTTCAGTGACCTGTCGCTTGATGGCCTGCAACCAGGCATCCTGGCCCTGTTCGGTCCATTCACCTCTCACAAATAGCTTATGCAAGAGGTGCTCTCTGGCTATTTTCATATCTACCAAGGTCGTCATTCTAGAGATTGGTCTCTGTCCTGACTTACAGAAGTTAGTATTTTATTTTTGCAGAACAGAACTTTTCTTGGAGTGTCCCTTTTGAGGAATGCTTTACAGCGTAACACAGCGTGGTGATCAGACCGGATATGTGTATCTGGTCAGCTGGCACACTGTATTAATCTGCACAAGTGGTATTCTAACCCAGAATCCCGGACGAGCCCCCACTTTGTAAGAGGATTCAATTCAACACTACAGCTAAGTCATTTCCAGTTTTGTCTGGTCCCTCTACTTTGGAATGACCCTTGATCTTTTTCCAATAGATGGTCATCTCATTCGATGTGACCAGATCATCAATGTTTTGGATCAACTTCCCATGTTTCAAGGGTTTGTTGTTAGCACATAACATGCCTCTGGTTTTCCAATTAACCAGGTGCTCCACGAACCCGTTCCGTACATAATCCGAATCTGTGATTATGACCAGTTCGTGGAGTTGATGCTGGACAGCAGTGAGGATGGCCTGATGCACAGCCATCAATTCTGCCACCTGACTACTTCGGGGACCAATTTTGTGTCCAGCGGAGGGTTCTGGGGACTCATTCACCCATGCATTCCCTACGCCGGCCACCAGTTCTTTCTCCCCGTCGTTGTCAACATGGTAAGAGCATCCATCCACATAGACAGTGGGCATTCCCTCACACTTGTCCTCTTCAAAGACTTTGTGGGGGGAATTAAGGTATGCCTCCATGTTGTCTTTTATTTTTAGACTTTCGTCCTCGAGACAGTTTTCTCTGGCACAATCATGCAAGTCAGCCAGACCTTGCGCGAGGGGACTCTTCTTGTTTTGGCCATATCTGACCTCCACAGGAAAGCCTTGCATTGACAGAATCCAGGAAGTAATTTGGGAATTACTCACATTTCCGGCCCGGATTCTGTCACTTTGGAGATATTGCAGAGGCTGGTGTGGAGTCTCCACTATGATGTGTTCCCCCTGGATAAACGGGCGGTAATTCTTCAATGCCCACACCGTTGCCAGGAGTGCCTTCTCACAATCGTTGAATTTTTCCTCCACAGAGGATAAAGTTTTGCTCGCATAGGAGATGACTTTATTGATCTTGTCATGCTTTTGGTATAATACTGCCGTCAAGCACGTATTAGAGAACCCTGTCTCCAGGAAGAACTCCTTGTTTCGGACAGGGTAAGCTAGGCAAGGCGCTTGTGAGAGGCTTCTTTTGAGTTGTTTTACTGCCTCGGCTTGTTCTGGACCCCATTCCCACTTGACCCCCCCCTTCAGGAGATGAATCAGGGGTCTGGTGATCTCTGCGTAGCCCTCAATGAACTTTCTGCTGTAATTAGTCAGTCCAAGGAGGCTCCTTAGTTCTCGCAGAGTTGTGGGGTCTTTCAGTTTCTGAAGTGCTTCCACTTTCTTTTCTTGGGGACAGAGGCCCTGAGGAGTAATCTCATGCCCCAAGAAATTAACACGGGTTCTACACCACTGTGCTTTCTGAAAGGAAAGTTTTGCTCCGGCGGCCCTCAACTGTGTCAGAACATAACGGATCTCCGCTATGTGTTCCTCCACAGATGAACTTTTGATGAGGACATCATCTATATAAGCCAGATTACCCCTCGCACCCAGGTCGGGCATGGCCTTATGTAGGAAAATGTTGAACTCATTACCGGAGTTGAGGTATCCGAAGGGAGTCCGGGTCCATGTATACTGCTGGCCCCCAAAGGTAAAAGCCAGCTTGTATTGGTCCTCCCTACTGACAGGCATCAGCTAGGTTGACTCTCTCTTCCACCATCTGCCTGAAGCCTGGAAAGACTTCTGGTTTGGCTATCTCCGCGGCCTCCTCCAGCTGGGGGGAACTTCCTGGTGTACACTTCCTGCCCCTATGGTAAGGAAGATGTGACTTGTGACTTCAGGAGGGATGAGGTGATTTTCCAGGTCCATGAGGGCTGCCTTTCCCACCTGAAGCCTCCAGCCCAAATCAGCACTCTGACCAGGGACTTCTCCACCCAGCTGGAGGAGGCCGCGGAGATAGCCAAACCAGAAGTCTTTCCAGGCTTCAGGCAGATGGTGGAAGAGAGAGTCAACCTAGCTGATGCCTGTGTGACTCTGGAACAAAAGCAAAAGTTGAAACAAGTTTTCTTGGATTTCCAAGATCTCTTTGCGGTAGACTCATATGACTGTGGTCGCACCGACATCCACACCACAACAATCCCCACGGACCCTGGCATGACTCCTGTGTTTGTGAAGCAATATCGCTTGCCTCTCGCATCAATGGAGTCCCTTACTGAAATAATTAAGAACCTTGAGTCCCGGGGAATAATCCGTCCAGTCCACAGCACCTTCAATAATCCGGTGCTGGGAATATTGAAGCCAAACGGCCAGTGGAGACTCTGCGCCGACCTTAGGGAGCTCAACAAACGGGTCCATACTTCCCGATGGCCTCTGCCCTACATTGACCAAGGGCTGGCCCAGATTCAGGGGTCACAGGTATTCACTGCAATAGACCTGACCAATGGATGCTGGACCGTGCCGGTCAGTAGGGAGGACCAATACAAGCTGCCTTTTACCTTTGGGGGCCAGCAGTATACATGGACCCGGACTCCCTTCGGATACCTCAACTCCGGTAATGAGTTCAACATTTTCCTACATAAGGCCATGCCCGACCTGGGTGCGAGGGGTAATCTGGCTTATATAGATGATGTCCTCATCAAAAGTTCATCTGTGGAGGAACACATAGCGGAGATCCGTTATGTTCTGACACAGTTGAGGGCCGCCGGAGCAAAACTTTCCTTTCAGAAAGCACAGTGGTGTAGAACCCGTGTTAATTTCTTGGGGCATGAGATTACTCCTCAGGGCCTCTGTCCCCAAGAAAAGAAAGTGGAAGCACTTCAGAAACTGAAAGACCCCACAACTCTGCGAGAACTAAGGAGCCTCCTTGGACTGACTAATTACAGCAGAAAGTTCATTGAGGGCTACGCAGAGATCACCAGACCCCTGATTCATCTCCTGAAGGGGGGGTCAAGTGGGAATGGGGTCCAGAACAAGCCGAGGCAGTAAAACAACTCAAAAGAAGCCTCTCACAAGCGCCTTGCCTAGCTTACCCTGTCCGAAACAAGGAGTTCTTCCTGGAGACAGGGTTCTCTAATACGTGCTTGACGGCAGTATTATACCAAAAGCATGACAAGGTCAATAAAGTCATCTCCTATGCGAGCAAAACTTTATCCTCTGTGGAGGAAAAATTCAACGATTGTGAGAAGGCACTCCTGGCAACGGTGTGGGCATTGAAGAATTACCGCCCGTTTATCCAGGGGGAACACATCATAGTGGAGACTCCACACCAGCCTCTGCAATATCTCCAAAGTGACAGAATCCGGGCCGGAAATGTGAGTAATTCCCGAATTACTTCCTGGATTCTGTCAATGCAAGCCTTTCCTGTGGAGGTCAGATATGGCCAAAACAAGAAGAGTCCCCTCGCGCAAGGTCTGGCTGACTTGCATGATTGTGCCAGAGAAAACTGTCTCGAGGACGAAAGTCTAAAAATAAAAGACAACATGGAGGCATACCTTAATTCCCCCCACAAAGTCTTTGAAGAGGACAAGTGTGAGGGAATGCCCACTGTCTATGTGGATGGATGCTCTTACCATGTTGACAACGACGGGGAGAAAGAACTGGTGGCCGGCGTAGGGAATGCATGGGTGAATGAGTCCCCAGAACCCTCAGCTGGATACAAAATTGGTCCCCGAAGTAGTCAGGTGGCAGAATTGATGGCTGTGCATCAGGCCATCCTCACTGCTGTCCAGCATCAACTCCACGAACTGGTCATAATCACAGATTCGGATTATGTACGGAACGGGTTCGTGGAGCACCTGGTTAATTGGAAAACCAGAGGCATGTTATGTGCTAACAACAAACCCTTGAAACATGGGAAGTTGATCCAAAACATTGATGATCTGGTCACATCGAATGAGATGACCATCTATTGGAAAAAGATCAAGGGTCATTCCAAAGTAGAGGGACCAGACAAAACTGGAAATGACTTAGCTGTAGTGTTGAATTGAATCCTCTTACATTGTTTACACAATCTATGAGTGGAGACAATCTGCGCAGGATGTCATTCTCTAGTAAACAAGGTGTGCCCTCTGGAGCCACAACTATGACCGGATGCTTCACCTTGTGTCGCCCAATTTTAATGTCTAAATCCGCAATCCCCTCGACAGTAATTTCCTTCCCATCAAAGTTCTGAAGTTGTCCAGGAAGAGGGGTGAGAGGTATTTGGTATTTCTCCCCCCTTCCCGATTTCATCTGATCAAAGGCCCTTTTTGACAGAAGGGTGGCTTGGGATCCAGTGTCCACCAGTGCCAACTTTGTACATTGCCCCTGTATCTGGACCGGGGCATGCAATTTTCCCTCCTTTTCCTCAAGGGGGCAAAGATAAGGCACATTTTTGGCCAGCTGGTGGGTTAATTTCTTTGCTTTGGACACTGACAGGGAGGTGATTTGGGCAGGATTCTGTTGGGATATTGGGAACCTGTAAGAAAAAGGTGACAGCTAGATATGAGGGAGGTTTTGGGTTCCCCTTGTTATGATTCCGGGCTGCCCCACACCCCTACCCCCTTTTTGGAGGCAGTCACCAGAATGGGTTTGAACAGGGGGATTTTTGTGCTGGTCATTCTGGGGTTTAATGATGGGTGGTTTTAACTGGGTCCCCACATCTACCCAGTCTGAATTTGGATCCTTTGGGACCCATCTTTCTTTGCGAGGAGTTCCCCCATCCCTGATGGAGAAGATCCTTTAACCAGAATCCTCTGAAGACCCCTCTCCTTCAAACTGGAGGATTTGCACCTCCTCCTCAAAATGGGTCTTTTTAAGCTCTTTATTTCTCCTCCCCACCATCTGCTCCTTGGGTCATTCTGGGGTTTGATGATGGGCGGTTTTAACTCGGTCCCCGCATCTACCCAGTCTGGATTTGGATCCTTTGGGACCCATCTTTCAATGGGAGGAGTTCCCCCATCCCTGAAGGAGAAGATCCTTTTCCCAGAATCCTCTGAAGACCCCTCTCCTTCAAACTGGAAGATTTGCACCTCCTCCTCAAAATTGGTCTTTCTTTTTAAGCTCTTTATTTCTCCTACCCAACCTCTGGTCCTTGGGTTGCAGATTTTTGGGGGCAGGAGATTTTGGTTCTGCTTCCTGGGTTTCTAGGGGCTTTTCACGAGTGGGGAAGGAAGCTTCCTCTAAGGCTTTACACTCCCCCTGTGCATCCTCCCTGGGAACCGGTGGGTTGTTGGGGTTCTTCCCCGGCATTGTTCTGGAGCACCGGACCCAGGATTTGAGGAATTCTGTGCCGCCATGCTCATCTGAGGGTTCTGTTGAGCCCTCAGCATGCGACCCAGATCCTGTGCCATGTTCTGGACCTGGCGCTCTAATTGGGACACCCTCTGCTCTGGCTCTGGCTGGTACGGGGTCCTGAGGTCTACCCTGGGTTGATCCCGGGAAGAGTAACTATCCCTTCTTGCGTAATACCCCTGGTTAGGAAATTTTGGGTACCCCTCCAGGCTTGGCCTCCCCTCTCCCGGATTGGGCTGTCTGGGCTCCGGAAAGTGGGGAAAGAAAGAAGGGTTGTTTTGGGGGTTGAGGTTTGGCGGGTACCAGGGAAAGAAATTTGGTCCGGCATTTGGGGGATTCATGCCCTCCTGGGGAAAGTGAGGAGGGAAGTTTTCTGAATTTCCTGCTGTCTGGTTGGATCCCCCCCTTGGGCTGGAGGAGGCCAGCATAGCCCAGGATGGGTCTATTTCCCTTGTAGTGTGGGCTGATGTAGTCAGGGGAGTTAGGGGTCCCATCCCTGGCTCCCCATTTGGGATTGGCCTGAGGGCCTTCTGGGTTTGGGGTTGGTCGGATTCTGTGCGGGAAGGTTTTTAGGCCCCCCCCCATCTCCAGATCTAAAATGGGGGCAACCTTCACCTCCGCCACCTTAGCAGCGGCAGGGGTGTTGGTTGGTTTGGGGCTCTTGGTAGTATTTTTACTTTCCAACGGCTTCTGTACTACATAGATGCACGTTGCTTGTTCAATGACCCAGTCTAGTGATCTTTTCTCATGGAAGTCCCTCACTAGCTGGGTCATAATGTATTTCGGGAGAGCAGGAAAGAAGGTGTTCACACATTCCTTACTGTCAGTGGGCACCCTTCTAGTGGTCTGCGAAAAGGCGCGTTTCAATTCCTGAACAAATTCTTGTGGGGCCTGGTCTTCCCCACATTCTAAGTTGTAGGCGGCCTTGCGAGCCTCTGGAAGGTTCCTATGAATGGAAAAATGTTTTAAGATGGCCGCCCTTTAGGTGGACCAGCTGGAATGGTTCTGATCCTCCAGGCCCGCAAAAAAGCTGGAGTACTCAGGAGAAAACGTCCACTTTACGTACTGAATACAGCTTTGGCTGTCCTTCAGATGGAAAGTTTCCATCATCTGCTCAAGTAATTCAAGGTGCTCCCAAACCGAATATTTGGCATTTTTGTGGTAGGGCGTGATGATGCTCCTAATAGATTTTATTTGTTTCATGGGATCCTTAGGTAAAGGCCTCTTAACTTTGTTAGCCTTTTTAGTTCTGGTCACCCTGGTCCACTCATCCTCTGAGTCAGAGGCACTGCTACCAGAGGTGGCTGTCTGATCTTCTAGACTCTCCCTGATTCTGCGAGCTTGGGAATGGCTGGCAGAATGAGGGGGTCCTATTCTCTAGGGATCTGTGGTGCTCAGAAGAGTCTTCTGACTCTTCCTTGCTCCCAGGATTGGTTGAGTACCCCCCCACCCCACTGTCCTAGCTGGGAAGAGGCTTTTAGTATGCTCTTGGAGGCCCTAGTCTCATGGAATTCCCCACCGAATTTCACTGTCTGATCTCTTGGTAAGTTATATTTCTGAGGATCAATTTCTCTGATTCTCCCCTCACTGGAGTCTCCCTGATCAGAGATGATGGCCCTAGCACTTGGGAACCTGTACAGAGATGCCCGCCCGTCCATTTCTGGGAGGCGCTGGCCTATTAGCCCCATATTTCCCATTGGGTTGAAGTCTACCATCCCAGTGGCCCTTGGTTCATGTGAGCCAGTGGACATGGGGGTGGCAGCGTCCATCGAATTGAAGGGATTAAAGTCTCTGGCGAGGACAGGGTTCTCGAGGTTATGCTCAGGGGTTTCCCTCTCCCATCTGACCTCATCTCTCTCAGCCCCTACTCCCTGATGGCATGCAAGAATCTGACCCTTTTGTTCTTCTATTAAGGCCTTTCTGGTCTCTATTAGTTGTTCCTGCATGTCTATCTCTCTATAGAGCTTGTCAATTTTTTCACAGAGAGCCTCATTGTCTCCTGTGCTTCCTGTCTGCATTGGGAGTATTGGGCCAATTTTTGCTGCAGGAGAATCACCTCCTGAGTCTGATCCTGATTGGCCAGATTATTCTTTGCCAGAGCATCTTCCACCCTCCTGGTATGCTCTAACAGCTTTTCATAGTCCATTTTGAGTTCACCCAGTCCCTGAAGGGCCAGGTGATTTTCTTCCACCTTGGTTTTTAAATGGCTGACTTCCTGGCCTAAGACGTCCCTTTCCTGAATTAGAGTACCCCTCTGTGCAGCCAGGTCGTCCCTTTGTTTTCTAATGGCACATAATTTCTGGCGCTCCTCATCAAAATCTGTTTAAGTGTGGAGATTCTTCACTATTAATTTATTATTTTCCTCCTTCATTTCATCAATCTGATTT
The DNA here is from genome assembly GCF_040938575.1 of Ambystoma mexicanum. Taxonomy (NCBI): domain Eukaryota; kingdom Metazoa; phylum Chordata; class Amphibia; order Caudata; family Ambystomatidae; genus Ambystoma; species Ambystoma mexicanum. The sequence continues at coordinate 179,097,231 of NC_090929.1, forward strand.
TCTAGGGCAACTATCTTCCCTGCACAGGCTCTATTATAATTTACTTGCTGTTCCAGCTTTTGTTGGCTCTGTTGTAGCGAATCCAACCTTTCTTGACACTCTTTTTGCAGTGTCTGTAATTTGGTATCTTGTTCTACCTTCTCTTGATGCTGGAGATCCAGATCTTCCTTTAATTTTATCAGGTACTGCCTGGTTTCTTTCTTTGATTCTTGGCTCTTTTGTAGCCTTTGCTCTGCAGAGTCCAAATCAGTTTGGGTTTTCTCTAGGAATTGTACTTGCCTCTTTGCAAGGTCTAAGTTGTCAGCATATTTTTCCTGTATTACTCCAATGTGGAGGTATAGGTAAGCCACTATTTTGGCAATTATACATTGCTCTTCTTTTACTTTTGAGGCCATATACAATTCACTAAGTGCCTGGTGTAATGGACCCTGGTCCTGCCATGTATCTAATTCTGTGGCAGTGAATTGTTGTTTGATTTCCTGCAGCCAGACATTATCATCCTGCTCTACTCATTCACCCCTGACAAACAATGTGTGCAGTAGGTGTTCCTTTGCAATGTTGATTTCCACTGGGGTCACCATTCTGGAAATATGAATTTCCTTCTGACTTATCTCAGGGTTATTTTACTTTTGCAAAACAGGCCCAATTCCTTTGAGTATTTCTATTGAAGGGTGTTTTTACAGTGTAGCACAGTATGGCAGCCCAACAGGGTGTATGCACCCCGTCAGTTAGCACGCTGTGTTAGACTCTCACAAGTGGTATGTCTAATTCAGGATCTCGTGATGAGCCACCAAGCTGTAAGTGATTTCAATCCGGCACATACCCAAGTCAACTCCTAGCGTGTAATGCACAACTGAAATCCTTATTTATTTTTGTCTAAAAGTTCTTTATTCTGGACGATATACCACTCATATCACGCCCCTCTCCAGGAACCCCACCGGTCACACTGAACCAGGAATCAGGCTGGTTTGCAAAGCTAAAATATTTATTTATGTATTTAAAATTTAATGACACTATGTTTTAGTGAGTACACAATAATCATCAATGGGGTGATGTAACACTAAATAATCTCTTTAATACACAAGGAGTAATAGTGAGCAAAACAATTCAGCACAGAAATTATACTTTTTTGTGTGTGTTCAAATCAGATAGCACTGTGGTTTAAGGTTCCCCCTGCATGCCCCTCAACCCCCAATAGGCAATGTAAAGAGATAGGAGGAGAGAGCAGGTATTCAGGAATGGCAGAATTCAAACAGAATATCAATCCCACTTTCCCCCAGCAAACACAAGAGAAGAACGGAATTGACTGTCAAGCTGTCAGAACGGCTTTTAAGTTATCTTAGAATGGACTGGGTAAAAACACTAAATATGGTAAAAATTGCTGAAATTACTATAAAATCTCATGGGAGCCACTTTGGATAGTTGCACACAAATGCAAGCAATGATTTAATACCAAGAAACAATTTGAAATCTTAAAATTGAAGTCGGAAGCAATCAAAAGTTGTTTACATGTGTCAGAATTTCCCAAAAATGAAATTTGCGGCAAACATTTCACTGCACGATAATCGTGATAACAGGAGAACCGTATGGATTTGGAATGTGGTGTTAGATGGAATTCTGTTTCTAGCACACAAACTGAGGAAGTTATGGACATTTTAGTGGAGGTTTTTTTTTTGAGCTAGGCGCAAGAATGGGAAAAGAGAAGGCAATTTTTTTTTTCTTTTTTTTTTGAAAACTCTTTTTATTGATTTTCAGTGGATAACAAGTAAACATTCCCTGCCCCCACCCCCTTCCCCTCCGGCAACGAGCACAACTCCTGTGACCATCTTCTTAACGGGCAAAGAGTCTACAGTCAGTGCAAATCCAATAATCACAATCTCTGTGGGCACCACCTCACCTTAAAATCATCTTTGAGAACGTGCAATAGCTCCCCCCAATCTGCCGCAAAGCGTTGGATCTTATCGTTCATGGCGTAAGTCGCCCATTCCAAGACTACTATCTCCCACATTTTTTTAAACCAGTCTTGAATCTTAGGGACCTCCGTGCCCTTCCACCTCTGGGCTATTAACAACATTGCGGCAAGAGTCATTATAACTTTAGCCTTTTCCCTACCTCTAGGTTCTCCTGCCTCCAGATCGTCCCGGACGCCCAAGAGGATTTGTGCCGGTGTCCTTTTGTCTTCCAAACCAAAGGCCTGCCCCTGAGCCTCCCGTATTTCCCCCCAAAACGATGCAATTCTTGGGCAATTCCACCAAATTTGCTCCGCCGAGCCTACCATCCCACAGCCCCTCCAGCAAACCCCAGATAGCGTAGGATAAATCCTATGCAGTCGGGCAGGGGTATAGTGCCACCCGAACAGGATCTTATACCATGCCTCTTGTAGATGGGGGGCCTTAACCAGTTTAGGGATCCTCCTCCACAGCTTCCCCCAGTCTGTCCTACTGATCTCATATCCCAAGATCCGCTCCCACTCCCGCATGTAGGCCCATTGTACCCAAAATCTTATAAATGTTGGATATGAGACCCCTCGCCCCATCATTGGTGAGCAGAAATTTTTCAAAGGATGTCGGGTCCCTTGTTGCAGCCCGCTTGACCTCTGGGTGTAGTACCCAATGGCGTATCTGCGCGTACCTTAACCTCTCCCCTTCCTGAACCGCAAAGTGCCTCTTACAGGCATTAAACGATAACACCTCCCCCCCAGCAAACATATCAGCTAGCTTCCGACATCCGCCCTCCTTCCACTTCGTGAAAGCACCTCTCTCCAAACCCGGTGAGAAATCCCCATTACCAAATATGGGGGTAAAGGGAGACGGGAATGTGGTGATCCCCTCGTCCCAGACATCAACCATTAATTTAGTTATCGAGCTCTTGTACATGTGCCGAGGCCTACAGGGTTTTGGGAGCAATAAAACTTCTGCTAAATTGCGATGCGCTACGGCCCTGTCCATCCGCACCCATAATTTGTCCTGCGTCCCCTCCTCCCCTTCAGCCATTCCCTAATAATTCGAAGTTGTGCTGCTTCATAATACCGCCTAAAATTTGGCATTGCAAGAGCACCCTCGCTCTTTGGAGCCATCAGAAGCCTGACCCCCACCCTAGGTCTCTTCCCTTCCCAAATGAAATCCTTAGACAGTGTTCCCAACTCCCTGAAGAAACTCGCCGGGACTGGCTGCGGGACTGCTTGAAAAAGATACAAAAGCCGCGGTAGTGTGACCATTTTAACCGCTGCTAACCGCCCTATCCAGGACACCCTTAAATCTCTCCACCGCTGAAAATCCCTTTTAATTGCTTTAAGGAGCGGGGGAAAATTTGCCAAAAACCACCCCGTCAATGTCGCTGTAATCCTAATTCCCAAGTACCGAATCCCGCTCGAGCTCCACAGGAAGCTGCTATTCGCTCTCAGATTCTCCTTCTCAGCCCCTTCAAGCGTTAAATTCAGGACCTCCGATTTGTTAACATTAATTTTTAGCCATTGACAAAAAGCCCCCCTCGAAGCCCATCTTTTCCATTACTCTAAAAAGGAAGGACCACTCCACGCGGGCAAAAGCCTTTCCGGCGTCTAAAGCCACCAGGACTGCGGGAGTGTGCGTTTTCTGTACCTTTTCAACAATGTGAGCCACTCTACGGATGTTGTCCGCAGTCTGTCGGCCCCTAATAAACCCGGCCTGGTCGGGGTGAATCAAATCCGGGAGGATGGAGTCAATCCTGCTGGCTAGTATCTTAGTATAGATTTTCACGTCAAGGTTTATCAACGCTATGGGGCGATGAGAGGCCCTCTCCTCTGGGTTTATATTAGGTTTCAATATTAAAGTGACCTTGGCCTCTTCCATGGAAGGGGAAATTTTACCCGTGAGACGAAAAGAATTAAACAACGAGGTGAGGATCGGAGTCAGCTGCCCACTAAACAGTTTGTAAAAGGTAGCCGTATAACCGTCCGGTCCTGGCGCTTTTCCTGATGGGAGCGCTTTTATCACCTCCCGCACCTCCTCCTCCCTAATTTCCCGATTTAGGGTTTCCCTCGTCTCCCGACTAATCTCCGCCAACTGGACCTCTGGAGGAACTCCTGCTGTCTATCGCCTGGGGGATGTTGGGAAGCGTAGAGCGACTCGTAATACTCAGCGAAGGCCTCCCGGACTCCCTCATGATCCGTGACCCTTTCCCCCGTGGACGACTTCAAGGCTGTTACCGTGTTCCTCGTCCTTTTGCCTCTGAGCAATCGCGCCAGCAGGGAGCCAGTTCTGTGGCCTTTGCGTAATACTACTGACGCACAGATAATAAAGCGCCCTCTGACTTCTTGGTATGCAGGAGTTCCAGCTGCCCAACCGCCTTCCTATAGGATCGCATTGCCCTCCTCGAGGGGGAGCCCCCCGCCGCCCTTCTAGCCGCCTCCACTTCTGCTTCCAATTGCGATTCCAATTCCTGCAGTTGTTTCTCCCAATGGGCGGACATCGCTATCAATTCCCCCCTAATGTCCTCCAAAAATTTCAAAACCTGTTGCAGAAAGGGTTCCTGTCCCGTATTGGGAGCGTACACTACCGCTATTGTCAATGGGACCTCCCGACATGTCCCTTTTACTACGATATACCTCCCTGCCTTATCCCTAAAGACCTCGCATGTCACAAAGTCTACTGTGTTCCTAATTGCCTTGACTTACTTGGGGCCGAGGCGTGCAAAATCTGATTAAAACCTTGTAATTTCAACCTGCCCTGGTCTTTGTGGAGCAAATGCGTCTCCTGGAGACCCATAATATCTGGCTTCTCCTTTTGCGTGAAGTGCTCCAGCTTCTTTCGTTTGAGAGGGGTATTCAATTCCCTCACATTATGTGTCAGCCACTTAAGGGAACCCCCAGTGTAGCAAAAGCGCCATGAAGTGGGAGTGCCTCCCTCCGTTGCCCCTCCATCTTTGCTTGTCGCCGCTCCCTCCAAACTCCCCCAGCTCCCCCCTTTCACCTCCTCCCCCCTGAAGGCTAAAACCTTCCCGCCCACTCCCCCCGCCAACCTCGGGCATCTACGCCCTTTCTGCTTCCAACATGGTTGCACCCCCATGACCCTTAAGAATTTAAACAACTTAAAGAGGCCCACCACCTCTATCTAACCATATCCTCTCAAGAGTGCCCAGAAGAGTCACTTCTAACTTCACTGGGTGTTCCGTTACCCTGCCGATCGTTTCCTCCGGGTCTCCTTTTTCTCTTCTCTCGTGGCATCGACCACACCCAGGGCCTAGACCATGGGCGAGCACTCGGGCCCGTGGATCCTCCTGTTCAACATACAAGAGAGCAGCCCCTTCTTGAAGGGAAGTTATACGTCTCTGGACTCCCTCCCAATCAAAGAGCAGGCCAAAAGGAAAGGTCCACCTGTGTCGGATCGCTTTCTCATTGAGGACCTTCACCACCGGACCTATTTGTCACCTTTTTAGGAGTGTAGTGCTCGCCAAGTCCTGAAAGAGAGCGATGTGCTGGCCTTCGAACATAATTGGTTCACGTTGCCTCGCTGTCCTGAGCACAGCCTCCTTCTGGGCATACTGGGTAAATGCAGCCAGTACATCCCTTGGCCTCGCCGCCTGCCCCCTAGGCAACCGTCCGGTTCTATATACCCGATCTAACTCCACCACTTCCGGGTTAGGTTCTTCCAAAATGCCCGCAAAGATTCCCTGGAGAGTTGCTTTTAGAGACTTATCGGGCACGGATTCAGGCAGCATCTTGACCCTTATGTTGACCCTACGGGACCTGTTTTCCAGGTCTTCCACTTGGAGTTCAAGATTCCTAGTGGCCACATCTGACCTCTCAATGGCTTCGCTGTTGGCTGCATTGTCTTTGTCCACTTCTTGAAGACCCTTCTCCAGGATATCGGTCCTCTCCCCCAGCTGTCGCATCTCCTGCTTCAACTCCCCTACAGCTTCGTTCAGGTCAGAACGCATTAATTGAAACTGTTCTTGAAAAGTCTTTGCTAGGTTAGCCTGCAGAGCGTGTAGTACACCGATGAACTCTTGCCTAGGCATATTTGCCAGATCCTCTGCTCGCCACGGATCCCTCCTTTGAGCTCTGTGCTGACCACATGGCATGTAATGTGGTTGTATTGTCCCCAGTGGCATGTGGGTGCTTCTCCCTTCTTCCCTTAGGTTTTGTGGTCATGCCGGCCACCTCCCTTCTCTGGTCTGTTCCCGCCCAGCAGCGCTTCACTAACCTCTTGCTGCAGCAGGATCCGCCGGCCTTACCGGCTGTCTGTACCAAGTCCGTCCCCTAAAGCTGGGGAGCCTGCCAAGCTGTCTCAGGGCCCTATGAGCTTGCCTTCTCGAACGCCGCCCAAGTCAGCGACTCCCAAAAGAAGGACGGAGTCCACCACACGTGCCGAGCGCTGCCTCAGTGAATAGGCTGGATCCCCCGGGCCTCTCTCCCCGCCCCCGCGAAGCAAGCCTCCAATTCACCCACACAGCGGAGCGGGCCCTCGGGATGATGACAAACACTCCTCCGCCGCCGGCCGCCTCCAGGCCGCGGGCAGCAAGGTGGGGAGAATCCGGAGACCGAGCTCTTCGCCTCACAGCACCAGGGGACCCAGCACCGGTGCTCACTTCTGCTCTGTGGCTCCACAAGTCCCGGCCTCCAGTGCCAGCCTCACAAGCCCCCTCCGCTCACGAGCCACCCCGTCCAGGGGGGCCGAGCTCCACGGCCCGGGGATCCGGCACCGAGGGAGGGCGTCCCCAGCCGTGGCGCTCCACACCGTCCCACGCCGGGGGTCCTTCTCTTCTCCACACTCTCCGCGGATCAGCTCCCGACAAGGCGGATCAGCGGATAACCCCGCCGGAGCTGCGATGGACCTCCCGGGCTCACTCCTCTCACTGTACCATCCGTCACCCCGGGACGGGTCCGCTGCCAGAAGCGCGGCTGCTCCTCGTCGCCACACAGGTCTGGACGCTGCTGGGTAGTGCAGCGGTTCTGGGGGACAGCGCTCGCCGTCAACCACCTCCTCTCTACCCCAGTCCACGGGGGACCCCGCGAGGGGCGAATGCGGTCCGTGAAGCGGGTGGTGGGCACCTAGCACACGGATGGGTCCGGGGAGCACCCTCGACACAACTACTCCGTGCCGGCGGCCATCTTGGAATCAGGGAATGCACTTTTAATATGACAAAAGGATTTCTTACACTAGAGGATGACTATGAACAAAACGAATTCCCCACAGGAACACAGCCACTTGATCAGAATGACTGCCTGATAAGGACTTGCCTTCTTCAGATGGGAAAAGATCAGCACAAAGATAGTTTTAGCAATACTATTACAGGAGGAAGATAGAATGGTTTGGAGAGAGTTCAGATAATTCAAAAGTACTTCTAACAATACAGGTTCTGAATACAAGATTGGATGGGTTTAAGATAGGGATTGACTATGGACAGTACATATGCTGGTGATACAGTTCTATCTATAGATACTCACTAGATATGTTTTTAAACAGAACCGTCAGGATTCTGGTCCATCAAGATTCTGGTCGGGGAACTGGATCTGGTACTAGGACGGACAGCTGGGCACATCGGATTGGATCTGCAATCAGCAAGGCGATGTGGTCACAGCAGGGCACAGGACTGGACTGGATCTGCCCTTCTTGGTTCTGATGATAATTCATTTAGCAGGCAAGCAGTACAGCGCAGCCTGGCTGTATTTTGATGCTTCCCCTTAGGTCTGTGGGGTTCTGGTTCTGGAATTGGAGGACTAGCTGAAAATGGTCGAGCTATGTAATGGGTTTCTGCTTTGCCAAGTTTCTGGAGTCTGGAGCAAGGAAGATGTAGAGTTCAGCAGCCGGGTGCTCCACCAGTATCAGGATAGTGAGTGAATCTGTCTGTCTTTTTGGGTGGTGAGCTGTCTCTATTTATGCTATGATGGGTGTGTGGGCTGGTTTATACTAATGCTCGCGCCTTTGCCAGGTGATTCGGTCAGAGCCTCCTCTCTGCCTTGATAGGAGGAGAGAAACTGTGTCACCTTTATGGTGTGATTTTATGAGGTAGAGAATCCACCCCTAGCCCCTTGAACACAAAATCTACTTTTGGCACCATACATATTTGCACATGTGCAACCTCTACAACAATCACATATACAGATTACATATTTTATATAGCAGCTATCACTCAAAACCCTGTAGCTGTAGGATCTTGTCTCGGATTTTCACAGAATTTCTCCCTTTTCATCAGGAACACAATGTCCAATTTATAAACGAATTTCTACAAGTGTGCGCGTTTAACATGGGCATAAGTGTATAAAGTTTCATACTTCTAGCAGAAATACATTTTGTGTAAAATCACATTTCTTGCCCTTTCTCTCCAGAACATGTCACACAATTTTTCCACCTCTTGAAACGTGCAGCCAAAATTTAGATTCACAAATCTATTACTTTTATATTTTTCCCAATTTTAACTGGCAAATTATAAGTATTTTAAAAAAGTGTTCTTTGTGAAGGTTCAGCCACAGATGGCTGTTCGGGTCCACCTCTTTCTGTCTCCCTGCAGTCCAGAAGCAGTTTGCTCTTGGCAGAGGCCATTTACGATGGTCCTCACACCTCACATTTCCTTAGCAGCAGCTGTTCATTGTTCCCTTTTGCCTCTGTAGGCCAAGTTCTTTCCAAACCCTATAATTATCGCTTTGGTGTGATTTCCTGGTGGGGGGGAAAGGCCATCCTTCTGTGGAGAAACCTGATATTCCAGTTTGGTAGCTTTTAGCCAGGCTTGATTTAATTGTTAATTCTGTTGCATTTTTCCTTAGCTTAAAAGAAACTTTTGATTTCAAAATAGCAGCTAGAATACTTATTCAAGATTTTAAACCATGGGATCAAAACAATTACAACATAGGTTACTCTCAGTAACAGGCCTCTTAAATTGCAAACATTTGATTTCAGTTTATCCATGTTTAAAGTTAAATCAGGCAGGCTCCTGACAGCTGACATTCCAGCAGCCCTCTGCTGCACAGAGATTTATTTTGACATCCACAGACAGGCCATTTTTGCTGTGGAAATCCCTTTATGCTTTCAGCTTTTCAGGACCTTGCAAGTTCACAATGATTTCTTAGACTAAGTGAATTGGAGCACCCAGCAACAATTTTAGATGTTTGAGGGTGTTTTGTACCGGCATTCTGCAGTTTCAGCACAAAAAAAGGGATTTAAAGCAAGATTTCGGGTTTTCATTTAGCAACACTGCTTTTTCCTTCTGTATTCCATTTTCACATGTTGTGGAGCCCAGTGACATATTCCAGGAGTGAGATCTTTGTTCCACCACTGACAACATGCGTGGCAGATTGGGCAGCCATCTTTTTGTGCGTTGCAAAGTGCGATTTTCAGGGGTTTTGGCGCGCACAAGGGTTTCACGGCCATTTTGCTATTTCTGGCACCCTCATAACACAGTGCTGCAGCATAGCAGAGCAGAAGTGGGTTAAAACAGCCCACGCTTCCTAAAGCAAGGGTCTTATAAGGCGCAAAGCATAGGAAACGCAAATTGTCACATGTGGCTCCATAATGTACAACATGTGCAATGACGTTCAATATATGGTAATGTTCGCACATCACCTCACTTCAGGTGTTCTACCAAGTGAAAAATGTCCTCCACAACCATTCTTTAAAGGTCACCACCGTCTGAGAGCTGCAGAGTTTAACCTGATTGACTGCATTATGTTGTAGTGGGTATGGGCAAGGCCTAGTCTATTGGGTGCATGGCCTACGGCCTCCGTCCTTTGGCCATGCACCCAATAGTTTAGGCTTTGCCCACACCCACCACAACATGAAATATCCATAAATGCAAACATGTGGCCACATACCATAATCCACAAACGTACCATAGGAAGGGTGTTATAAAGGGCAAACCATAGCAAACGCAAATGCTCACATGTGCCTCTCTAATATGCTACATGTGCAATGACCTACACCATATGTTAATGTACCCATATTTACTCACTTTTGCTGTTCCACCACGTCTGAAATGTCCTCCAAAACCATTCTTCATAGGTAACCACCCTCAGAGGCATTCAGCGTTAAACCTGCATGGCTGCATTATGTTGTGGTGGCTGTGGTGGCCTAGGCTCTTTGGTACATGGCCTATGGCATATTGCCTTTCGCCATGCACCCAACAGTGTAGGCCTTGCCCACACCCAGCACAACATAACAGAGAAATGCAGGCAAACATGTAGGCAGGTACCACAATCCACAAATGTAACATTGGCAGCTACACTTCTACCCAACCACCCACCATAATACAGCGATGCATTCAAACATGTAACAGTTTCCTGAATCCACAAACATACCACATTATCCGGCACCCCTACCAACATAACAGAGCCATGCAGCCAAACATGTAGGCAGGTACCACAATCCACAAACGTAACGTTGGCACAACACTTCTACCCAACCCCCCACCATAATACAGGGATGCATGCAAACATGCAAAACATGTAACAGTTTTCTGAAGCCACAAACATATCACATTATCCGGCACCCCTACCCACTTGTACTCACATTGCATTGTATTACAGCCAACCCAAGCACAAAATCTTCACAGCAGTGGGCCTGCTCCCAGCACTCTGTTAAGTGCACAAAACCAATACCTCATAGTGCAATGGACAGTAACCAATCCGATACAATGTGCTGTACACACACTATTTGAACATTGCACCCAGTTGACACACTGCAGTATCCGAGCACATAGAAGATCCACTTCAACCCTACTGTCTTCTATAGTGACAGTATTCAAACACTGGACCCATTGCACTCACTGCAGGACTGTACACTCCATTAGCTGCAGGCATGCACTGAACACTGTAGGAAGTGCTAACAATCACCACACCCATGGAACAAACAATGTATGCAATATTGCTGCACCACCCCAGAAGGCAACAATGTCAAACCTACTTGCAACCACAGCACATAGTTGTCGATGCAAGACCTCTACCCATGCATCAAATATGCGACAGCCTTACCACATGCAACACACCCTAGTACACGCTATGTTACAATGTTCATGTCATGTGCAATGCACTCCCCTTCTGCAATTGAGCTGCCACCAGTCACCACAGTAACAGGCCGCTGCACAAGCTACTGTGCCCTAACAAAAGCTGGCTGCATTCACCACACATGATGAGCAGGGAAATGGGTCTGCAGAGCCAAGCCAGATATCACACATTTTTTGAGACGTACATTTCATTTCTTTGCAACAAAACTACTGGTCGCATTTCCACTGAACACACAAAAGCATGCTTTCGGAAGCAAGCCCCCGCTCTTGCCGCAAATTTGGTTAAGTTATGTCCAGCCCGTTTGGGCTCTAGCCGTGCGCAAAGTTTTTGTCCATTCAGTCAACGGAAAATAAAATGTTGGGACCCCCCCTATAACTTTGCCCCCCCTGCACAAAACCTCACCAAACTTTGGTGAGGATTCCTCCAGGGCGAGCGAAGTTATAAGCCACTGAAAAAGTGGTCTTCCTATGGGTTCAGCAACTTAACCACAACTAGACGCCCTCTACCGCGGGCCGTTTAATATATATATATATATATATATATATATATATATATATATATATACATATAAAGTGTTCCTGCTACTTACCTTGCAATATGCTTCTCAATAAGCATATTCTCTTTTTTAACCTCTCTAGCAAATGCTATGCATTCCAGCATTCATCACCTGCTCACATGAAGCAGCAAACAATTGCAATGCTCTGTGCTTCAAACTGTTGCTATTTACAATCCCTGTGATGAAAGTTAAAGAATGCACATGTGCATATATAGCAGCACTGCGTTACTGTTTCATAAAATAAGGGAAAAGCACACGAAATACATGTGTAGACCATTTTTAAATGGCACTTAGTTTCTGCCAGTTTAATATGTTGGCAGCAGATGCATACATCCCAACATCACCCATTCCAATGTATGGGTGCTTCTTAAGTCTTTCTTTTTTCCTTTGCATTCTGTCACTTTCCACTTCTTATATAATAAAACACAAACTACAAGTCCCATAATGCAAAGAAATAAACGCAACTAACTTCAAGATTCAAAACTGTAACATGTACATCAAATAAACATTTAAAATGCTGTGCTTTTCAAAATATTTTTTTGGAAGCATTTTTTTAGAAAGTAAAAAAATGCATATCTCCATTTACAGGAGCACTGTGGCACTTTTCCATAAAAGAATGTAAAAGCAGATCAAGTGGATATGTAGACCATTTTTAATTGGCACTCAGTGTTTGCCAGGGCAATATACTAACAGTACATGGATACTTCCTAACATAACCCAATACAATATTCAGCTGCTTATGCAGTCCTGCTTTTATCTCTACATTTTGTGACTTGTACTCCAACTGTCACAATGCTAAAAGTGGAACTGCAAGTCCCATAATACAAACAAGACATCTAGGACTACATAAACACCTGCAGATTAGAATGCATAATTTTGTATTGACTTCCACACGCCTACTGCCATTTAAAAGAGTACTGCAAATCTATTCCATCAACTTTTCTTCTCTTTTACAAAATGTTACAGAGCTTCTACAGATGCACATACACATTTCTTAACTTTCATGAACATGCTCCTAAAAGCAGCCATTTTTAGCCGTCCACCAATTTGATTAACTTTTTCCTCTCCTTCCTTCCATTCTAAATATGGACCTTGCTTCCGAAAAGTACTTTGCCATTATCACATATGCCCACTAACTTTCTTTTACAATTACAGGAAAGAAGCACATCACTGAAATCAACAACCGAAAAACGAATACCCTTCGCAACTGACAAAGTCAGTACTTTAATGTACCAGATATATGTATGTAATTATAGCAGCACAGTTCCGCTATATATATTACCCCAGATTACTCTTTTCAAACCAACATTTCTTTCACTGTATTCCACTATATTCCACCATTCACACTCGTACTATTCCCATCTACACACCACCATCGAAACACCCACTCTATTCCCCAAAACAGCACAATCACTGTATAGATTCCATCACACCACCACTGCCTTACTCAGTAACCCGACACCATCACACCTCTGTACACTCGTATTCTCACAATCTTCCCAACCACACCTAATATGCCACCTCACAATCAAACAGCACTCTATTCATCTCTACAATCACACCCACACACCCATGCACCATACATGCATATACATTGTACAAATTTCCAACGCAACCTTTCTCTTTTCCCAACAAACACAACAAAATGCCTACTAAACAGCAACTCCAAAGAAAAGAAAGAATAAGTAGAGCAGATAAGACTAAAAGTACACCATATAGTCATCCACCTCTAAAACAATCTATAGAACACATTAAACAAAAGATTTAGTAACCTCACTAATCAAAACTAAACTAGCCACACCTAAAGAAAGTAACGCCCCTCTTGCAAAAATAAAAAGTAAAAAATGATGTACAAAGAAAAGCAGACTTACTAACGAATCCAATATCAATCTAGAGGAGCACCACACATACACATGCTTTTGTGGATAAAAGATGCAGCAACATTTAGCCGAGATAGTGACACCACTATATTACAGTTTATTGAAAAATACATTTAATGCAACATCCGTTCAGAAACCACAGATAGTAACCTACATACACAAGTGTTACGCTTCCAAAAACATAAATGTGGAAAATACTGCCGACATAGATGTAAAAACAAAGAGAAATACTATACCAAATGTCACTTTGGCTTCCCTAGACCAGTTTGCAAATAAGGACAGGTGTGCAGCTTGAAGTCTTCTGTTAGACACAGTGTAAAAGGCAAATCATCTAAAAATACATACAACATTAAAAGGGACAAAATGTCCAAGTACATCAATGATTACAATTCAATCATTACCCTCTTGTGTAATGCAAACATAGACATACAATACAATGCAGACAGTTCCACTCCAGTTGCAAAATATGTCACAGCCTATCTCACCAAAGCTGAGAAAACAGAGATAAAGGACCTCTGGGATGACATATCATCTGACAAAAAACTATCACAGAAATTTTACAGCTTTGGTATAAAAATGCTTTCCCATAGAGAATGTGGGTGCTACGAAGCTGCAGACCATTACAGGTACAGCCGTATATGCCAAATTAGAGCATATTATCTTGCTGAACATTGGATCAGCTTTTCCTGAAAAAGAGTACTAAAGTCCTACCAAGAGATAGAACACATAGCCACAAATGATCCCAACGGACAGAGGACATTTAAAAAAAAACAATTAAATTGACACATACTACCCAAATAGAAGTACTGCTTTGGAAAACATGTGACTGTACGGCATTGCACAAAACTACACCTACAAAAACAATTGTACCGAGAGACCCCCGGCTGGCCCATAGAGTTGGGGTTTGCTCTGCAGTACTTTAAGACGAGATAGATGCACCTCGAGATGGATGGGGGTGCAGGTTTTCTTACTCCAACACCAATCAATAAGGACAACTCAATGGTTTGGCAAAGGGGAGTCTGTTTAATGACAAGTACAAAAAAACGGGGAAACATGGAAATCGACAGTGATGCGACAGCCGCCTCACTTCAACTCCTTTGAACTTCATACAAAACATAACTTTTATACCAAAAACGCATCATAATCTGACATGTAACACTCAAATGTTAACATGCAATTCTATTGGTTGGAAAAAGGTAACTTTAATATAGGTGCTATATCTGTATATGGTAATGGAGTGAGGGGATTGGGTACATTCTGTCAGGTGGGCATCTAAGCCCTTCCTTCAACAATGACTACTGTAGATGTCAATAAAAGTACGACGTCTCATTGGTTCTACTAACTATAGGACCCTAGATTATTTGGTCCATTGTGATTGGGTTGGCATCAACCCCATGCATAAATCTCCACTTTGCTTAGCAGCACGCAGAACGGTCAACCAGGTGCAGGGTGTCCCCCAATTCACCCTGCCTTTCTACAATCAATCATCACTTTATGGGCTACGTGTCAATTAGTTCATTGTGGTTGGCCTCGAAACTGCATCTTCTTGTCTGGAAAAAAAGTTCTGATATTTCTGTCTGGGTGGGTGCCAAGTGTAGGTGTACAACAGTGCCTCTTCTCGCTCAGCTGGTCACGTGCTAGCACACCATGGATTTACCTTGTTTCTTTCAATTTGTGCATTTGATTTTTGTTTCACCCTGTCATCTGCCTACGCCTTCTTATCTCGTTCCTTCAATGGCAGGATATTCTGTTTTTAGCTTCAATTAGAAGTAGCTACTGTTCATAGCTTCTATTGATATGACCTTGGCTTCCCCGGCACAAGCTGCCTCCGTCGAGTTTCGATTCAACCTTTTTCCTCGGATTATTAAAATATGAAACTTCTTGCGTTTGGCCTATAATAACCTGTGTTAGTCCTGCTTTTCATGTAAAGTGGATTCACACTTGTATAATATGCTTCATTTTGAGGTAGATTGTGTACAATGGCGGTTGCCTCTCTATTCTTCTACTTAGCATAGCAAGTGTCACGTCTCCCGCACCGAGTACATCCCCTACAGGTGCTCTTTCCCCGCCCTCGGCCTCCGTCCCTCCCACTACACCACACACGCACCCTGGCTCATGTACTCCCTTGCATCCCTTCGCCCATCATGGTAGATTTCAGCATGGCAGACCGGGCGTCTATCGCCCCTCCCGTTCTTGGCAGCTGAACTGGAGGATTTAGTTTCGTCATAGCGCCTCGCGCTGCCCACGGAGACCCGCGCATCATGGATCACGTGATTTTCCATCACGCAGCAACGCTTCCGTGTCACGTATCACGTGACTTCTGACATTGGTTAAAGGCTTCCGGAAACAAGGAGAGTTGCTTCACAGCTGTTTTCCTCCTGGATCACGTGACGCTTAGTTCTTCGGTTTGACTTACGGATTGTTTCCTCGACCACGCTTTGTTTCTGCCTTGCCTCACCCTTCTACTGTTCGAACTTTGGACCTCCTGTTGCCTGATTACGCTTTGCTCCACGGATTGCTCTGCCTCACCCTTCTACTGTTAGAACTTTGGTCCTCTTGTTGCCTGACTACGGTATCGTCCCTGGATACTCTACGGATCACGTCTCATTATTTTGGAACCTGGCCTCAGGCCCCACGCTAGGTGTTTACCTGTCTATACTGCTGACCTCATCCATCTCCTGCCCTGGGGTCCAGTCCTTCCTCACGACTCTGGACAACCTTTCAGTACACATAGGTAAGCAGTGTCAAGTTACCTGTGTTCTTATGTTTATTCTTCCTGCTCTGTGCATAACCTCATAATCCATTGCCTTACAACGTTCAAGGGGTTCTTCTGGCTGTTCCTGAATCCAGGCCCGACGGACTACCACACCTGTGGCCTCAAAGACCGCACAGGCAGTGTTTCTGGTGTTGTCTGTGTGGTACTTGGGGACGGAGGTATTCATACTCTGCACGACCATCAAGTCCATAACAGACTGTGAAGCCTTTTGGCCGTTCAGAGTATGAATCCCTCCGCCGGGGACCCAGTGACTGCTTTAATGCAGGCCGTGGCGGCCCTTAGGACCGACATGGCCACAGCCACGACCGCCATTCACCATCGCCTAGACGCCCTGCAGAGCACACGTTATCCTCTACCTGCAGACACCGAGTTCGGGGACCCTGCCCCTCCAGTCCAGCCTGTCCCTGCTCCAGCCCCCGCCCCCACTCCCGTGTTGCTCCCAACCTCCTTCCCTCTTGCTGCCCCAGAACGCTACCAGGGTGACCCACGCAAATACCGCACCTTCATAAACCAATGTAAGCTTCATTTCTTGTGCAGACCCCAGGCCTTCCCCGACTCTGTCACAAAGGCCGCCTTTCTTTTGTCTCATCTATCCGGAGCAGCGGCTACCTGAGCAAACCCGTTGCTAGAAAACGACCACCCTTCTTTATACGACTTCGAGCTTCTCATAACAGAGATGGCTAAAGTGTTCGACACCCGCTATAAGGCCCAGTCAAGGGACCTGGAACTACTAGATCTCTCACAGGGTAAGCAAACACTAATTGATTACATCACCCGGTACAATCAGCTCGGCGCTGAGACTTCCTGGCCAGAGGAAAAGAAGGCGATTGTGTTCTACCGAGGTCTATGCAACACCATGTAGGACACCCTGTCGGTGGTTCCTGCGCTTCCCTCTGTGTTCACGGATCTTGTAGACCTTGCACTACAGGTGGACGCCCGGAGGTCCGAACGGAAGGCAGAAACAACGTTCGCCGGCCAGTGAACCCCGGCCCCTTCTCCCGCCGGTTCCAAACCCATGCAAATAGGTGGGATTCGAAGCCCGATAACACAGTCCGAACGGGAACGTCGGAGAACCGACAATGCCTGTTTTTATTGCGGGCTAAACGGACACTATGTAAGTCAATGCCCCCGACGACCAAAGAACAAGGCGTCGGGTTTTCAGAAGGCTCGCCCATGATACAGGGGGCACCGGCGAGCCTGTCCAAGACCCCCACTGAACCTGCCTTCGGTCCTATCAGACCGGTTGTGGTTCACGCCCTTTTGAAACCTACCAGGGAGATCGTCCATGCTGTCCAGATCGTGATCGACTCCGGGGCCACGGGTTGTTTCATAGACATCGCATTAGCCCATCGTCTCAATCTGCCCCTGATTAAAAAAGAACACCCGGAACCAGTGTAAGCAGTCGATGGCACATCCTTGGCCTCTGGTCCGATCAAACACCAAACTGCGCCTCTGGAAGTGGTGATACAGAGCACCCATAAGGAGAACCTGTCATTTGACCTCATCACCACGCCACAGTTCGGTGTCATTTTGGGTATCCCCTGGTTAAGGCACCACAACCCTTTGATTAACTGGGGAACGGGACAAGTAACGTTCGAGTCAGAGGAATGCCAGCACTTCTGCCTAACAGAACCAGAGTCACTCTCTTCTCCCGCCAGGATCCTCGGCGGTTTGGCTTCCTCCAGTATCAGGGACATAGTTCCCGACACCACGTCATCACATACCGTGGGAGCCGTTATGGCAGGCATTCCCGTGGACTACCACGACTATCATATGGTTTTTGACAAAGTCACAGCGGAAGGTCTACCTCCACACAGACCCTACGACTGTCCTATTGATCTTCTCCCGGATGCTCCCATACCAAGGGGTAGAATCTACTTGTTATCGCAGTCTGAGGAACGGGCCTTAAAAGAATACATCCAACAAGCCTTGCGTTTGGGTCATATCCGCCCTTCCTGTTCTCCAGCTGCCAGTCCTATATTTTTCGTGCCAAAAAAGGAAGGCGATCTGCGCCCATGTGTAGAATATAGACGGTTAAATGCTATCACCATAAAGAACAGGTACCCCATTCCGCTCATCTCCACGCTACTGGACAGGTTGACGAAGGCGTCCCTCTTTACCAAGCTAGACCTGAGAGGGGCATACAACCTAATCCGCATGCGGCGTGGAGACGAATGGAAAACGGCATTTTGCTCCCGACAGGGATTATTTGAATACACTGTGATGCCCTTCGAGCTCTGTAATGCCCCTGCAACGTTCCAACGTTTCATCAACGACGTATTCTCTGACATCGTGGATACGTACGTTGTGGTCTATTTGGATGAAATATTGATCTATTCGTCCTCCTTGAAAGAACATATCGCTCATGTCAGAGAGGTCCTCTCACGCCTCAAAAAGAACACCCTATTCGCCAAGCCCGAGAAATGCTTGTTTCATACAAGGGAGGTAGAGTTCCTGGGTTTTCACATCACCCCTGGAGGGTTGTCCATGAATCAGTCAAAGGTCCGTGCTGTCACAGAATGGCCAGTCCCTGTTAACCTCAAACAACTCCAGTCTTTTCTCGGCTTTGCCAACTTTTACCAGCGATTCATCGCCGGCTTCCCTTCCATTGTATCTCCACTGACCGCGCTGACCAGCCCTCTTGTCCCTTTTGCCTGGTCCTCTGTACATCAGGAGGCCTTCGAGGCGCTTAAATCCAGGTTTGTTTCTGCCCCTGTGTTACAGCACCCTGACCCGGACCTCCCATTGTACTAGAGGCAGACGCTTCCTCGTTCGCTCTGGGTGCCATACTGTCCCAGCCATTTCCAGCCACGGGTAGTTTGCATCCGGTAGCATACCACTCCCGGAAGTTCACTGTAGCCGAGTCCCACTACACAGTGACTGAGAAAGAGCTGTTGGCCATCAAGGACACCCTCCAATCATGGCGACACCACCTCATGGGGGCGAAACACCAGACGGTAGTATACACGGACCACAAGAACCTACAGGACCTGGCCTCTCTTAAGTGCGTGAATAGTAGACAAGTACGTTGGCACTTGTTCTTTGCTGCCTTTGATTTTGTGGTTAAGCACAGGCCAGGTCTTGTTCACGGCAAGGCGGATGCCCTTTCCCGCTCTCCCGGAGGGGAACCACTGTCTTCGTTCCCAGACACATTGTTGGGGAAGGGCCATGTTATTTGTTTATGTACACCATCCCCGCCCATGCTTACCGCCATTAGACAATGGGTCTTTAACACCCACATGCACTCACTGAATGGGACATTGTACTTCGGGAGGGGTTGTCGTTTGTCCAGGGCAAGCTGTTCCTGCCCACGTGCGATGTGCGCAACCAGGCGCTGGTCTGGTCTCACGATGCTGCCATAAACGGTCATCCAGGGCAGCAATGCACCCTGGATCTGCTACACCGGTGGTGCTGGTGGCCCTCCATGAGAAGGGATATAGAGAACTATGTAAACACCTGTTCGATATGTGCCCAATGCAAGTCACGTAGAGGACGACCCCTGGGCTTACTCCAGCCGCTGCCCATTCCCCCCAGACCGTGGCATGCTATCTCCATGGATCTTGTCACGGACCTACCACGTAGACAAGGTTATGACACCATCTGGGTTATCGTGGACTCCTACACTAAAATGGCCCGCTTCATTCCCTGTACCGGCATACCCTCAGCCCCGACATTGGCCCGCTTATTCTTCAAGACAGTCTTTTGTCTTTTTGGTATTCCGCAGGTCATCGCATCGGATCGCGGGTCGCAGTTTACTTCCTGTTTCTGGTGTGCCCTTACCAAGCTCCTGGGTATTGATGCTTGGTTCTCCTCAGCCTATCACCCAGAAAGCGATGGGCAGACCGAGAGAGTGAATCAGGCCATGGAACAGTATCTGCGGTGTTTGACCCTCCAATACCAAGATTCCTGGTCCAATCTGCTCCACCTCACTGAATTCACATATAACAACTCACGACACTCAGCTACTGGTTTCTCCCCTTTCTATTCTATGTATGGACAACATCCACGCACCCTCCCGCTCCCTGATCTCTCCTCCGCCACCCCTGCTGCCAACGCCTGCGTTCGCGACCTGGCGGGTGTCCATGCTCAGACCCTTATCCATCTCCGTGAGGCCCAGACGGTTATGAAGATGAAGGCTGACCGGAGGCGGTCAGTGGCCCCTGAGTACCGCGTGGGTGACCGGGTATGGCTGTCGACCCGGCACTTACGTATCCCTCGGTGTCGCAAGCTACTGCCTCGTTTCGTGGGTCCCTACAAGATTGCGAAGGTCCTGAACCCCGTGGCTTTCCGCCTTGCTGTTCCTCCTGCCTGGCGGATCCACCCGGTATTTCATACCTCTCTCCTCAAGCCCTGCCTTGCTCCTACCCGTGTCAGTGCTCCTCCCGCACCTGTCTCTGTGTCCTCCCCGGATGTCTTCGAGGTCAGTGCTATCCTGGGTTCTCGCTTTCACAGGGGTCGCCTTCAGTATCTCGTGGACTGGGTGGGTTATGGTCCTGAGGACCGCTCTTGGGTTTCCTCCCGTGATGTCCGTGCCCCGCTTCTTGCTGCTCGTTTTCATAGGGACTGCCCTGCCTGCCCACGGGGTCGTGGGCCTTTGAGGGGGGACTCTGTCACGTCTCCCACACCGAGTGCATCCCCTACAGGTGCTCTTTCCCCGCCCTCGGCCTCCGTCCCTCCCCCTACACCACACACGCACCCTGGCTCACGTACTCCCTTGCATCCCTTCGCCCATCATGGTAGATTTCAGCATGGCAGACCGGGCGTCTATCGCCCCTCCCGTTCTTGGCAGCTGAACTGGAGGATTTCGTCTCGTCATAGCGCCTCGCGCTGCCCACGGAGACCCGCACGTCACGGATCACGTGATTTTCCATCACGCAGCAACGCTTCCGTGTCACGTATCACGTGACTTCTGACATTGGTTAAAGGCTTCCGGAAACAAGGAGTGTTGCTTCACAGCTGTTTTCCTCCTGGATCACGTGACGCTTAGTTCTTCGGTTTGACTTACGGATTGTTTCCTCGACCACGCTTTGTTTCACGGATTGCTTTGTCTCACCCTTCTACTGTTCGAACTTTGGACCTCCTGTTGCCTGATTACGCTTTGCTCCACGGATTGCTCTGCCTCACCCTTCTACTGTTTGAACTTTGGTCCTCTTGTTGCCTGACTACGGTATCGTCCCTGGATACTCTACGGATCACGTCTCATTATTTTGGAACATGGCCTCAGGCCCCACGCTAGGTGTTTACCTGTCTATACTCCTGACCTCATCCATCTCCTGGCCTGGGGTCCAGTCCTTCCTCACGACTCTGGGCAACCTTTCAGTACACATAGGTAAGCAGTGTCAAGTTACCTGTGTTCTTGTGTTTATTCTTCCTGCTCTGTGCATAACCTCATAATCCATTGCCTTACAGCATTCAAGGGGTTCTTCTGGCTGTTCCTGAATCCAGGCCCGACGGACTACCACACCTGTGGCCTCAAAGACCGCACAGGCAGTGTTTCTGGTGTTGTCTGTGTGGTACTTGGGGACGGAGGTATTCATACTCTGCACAACCATCAAGTCCATAACAGCAAGCCGCACTGTTTTCTTAGCTTTCTTGTGGTTACAAACATATGTACAGGCGTTAACTGGTTGAATATGTTTATCCTGCTTACAGTTTAAGCTCCCATGTATTTCTACAATGTTCTCTTCTTTTAGTTCCACAATGTCTTTATTCATGGTGTTTCGTCTCTTTGTGTCATCCTTGGGTCGTCATATCATCTATGGGTGCGTTAGTTCAGACCCTCGTGACGTCACCATTCATCTTCCATTAAGGACGTTTTGTGTTCTTCCTGCTCAGTACTTAAACAATCTTCATTTAGTTTCATTTGCTGGTAGGGTTTTCTCAATGGGTACCTTACTGCCCATGGTTGTCTGGTTATTGGTACTTCAATAGGTATTGTTCTTCTAATAGGTACTGGGCAGAGCCCTACTGCGGCTATCTGCTAGTTTATCTGCTCATCCTACGTCACAAATTTTGGTGTGAGCATTTCTGGTAATTCAAAATGGGCAACTGGAGTGCAGGCTATATTTGGGACCTCCTCTACACTACCCCCTCTGGTCGATTCATCGACCACTTGCACTTCCTCCTTTGGGTTCATCTTACTTGTCTCTTCTGTATTCATCTTTATTTCATCTTCTGGGTTCTTTCCCTCTTCATCTTCTGGTTCTGTACATGATTTCTTGAAGAAGTGCCTTTTTGGAGTCCATATCTTCATTACCACTCTCAGGCTTCCTGCTGTCCTTACGTGTTTGTCTTTGTTCCATGTCATCAGCTGACATTGTCCATTTGGGCTGCAATAAATCCATCTTCCTACATAATTCATGCGTTTCCTGGGATAAAGAAACTTTGTACCTTCTGGTGCATGCTTGCTAGCCTTCACAAAGTCTCTTATTTCTTCATCAGTCAGATCTCTGGGCTTCCATCCTGGTTTGACATCAATCATGATCTTCATCCCTATTGCTTTCTTCGCAGTCTTCTGGCATTGAGAAATAATTATCTTGATAACGCAAAATCTTACTAGTATCATCACTAGCAGGGCTCCCAGGAACTTGAATGCATCCACCATCCATTGTGGAATCCATGAAAACAGTGATCCAAACCAGCTGTCATCATCACCTTTGTCGGTTTTATTGATCATCTGGTTCTGCAGGTTTGTCAGCATACTTATAGCTTCTGTTAAAGTTCCATTTTCCTCGTTGTAAGAAGGTATAAATGTGCAACATGAGTCTCTTATTTTTGCACAAACTCCTCCATCCATTCTTTTGATCATTTCAAGGACATATCTCTTCTGGAGAGTCATCAGTCGGATGGCTCTTAACTCTTCCTTGATTGCATTGAATCCTTTTATGGTCGCGTTGATCATCTGCAGTAACTCCCATCTGGTTAGCTGCAACCATTTAGTATTTGCTCCAACTTGAAATCTTGGCATGAAGATTGTCGTGAACCCTGATGAGGTGAGGCTGAATAGCCTGTGTTCATACGGGATTGCATGAAAAGCTTCTTCTGATTTGGCAGAAAAGTAATTCTCTATTTTCATTCTATTCAGCAGTTCCACAGATATCTTCTTCCTCAGGTGAGCATCTGCTTTCGGAAAACTGTTGATGTTTAGGTCACTCTTTGGGATCAGCAATGCTGGGACGTGGACATTCACAATCGTGCAAATGCCTCCCCAGTTTTTTGGCAGTCTGATGTATGCTTTTGATCCACATGCCCAATAATGATCCATAATTACTGCAGATCCGTGAACCATTCCTGGAGCATTAAAAACTTGTTCACAGTTCGGATTCTCTCCCATCTTTCTTGTGCCGTTATTTCTGAAACAGAGTTTTGGGATTTCCAGTGGCACTATCTGCAAGAGTCCTCCTCTGTCTTCGACCCATGTCAGCAGTCTTGCAAGTTTTGGCCATTCTCCTTCAGAATTTCGTCTTCCAACTTCCTTCATGTAATGGTACCAAATGTTTTTTCCTAGGTGTGCTGTGCTATCCAGGTCGTTGTTCAGTTCATTGTCATCTCCACGAATGCTTCTCTTGATTCTTAAGGTTTTCATGTAGTTTTCTATAACTATATCTCTGAATGCCTTTGTATGGCTTTTTCTTGCCAGGGTGTTCTCAGGTGTCCTGGTCCATGATGCAGGCCTCTTCATCTGTGCCATTTGAGTGGACAAGAGTCTGGCAGCTCTTTCCTTCTCTTCATACTTCTTTTTCCTTCTGGATACAAATGCCCATGCCAACCAGCCTGACACTGGTCCTGTGTATGGCTGTACTGTAGAACTGGTACTTGTCCCTTGTGTTAGAACATGTGTGCTTGTCAATACAGTCTCTGTGGTTTTATTTTTCAGTTCCTCCTGTCTTTTTCTTGCTTTGGCTATGAACGGGAATAGTACATCTACTAACATGTGTGTCCTTGCAGAGACAGTGTTGGCTTTTGTTTTGAGTTTCTGATATAACTGCTTCTGTTGGCTGTTCTTTCAACTCTTCTCGTTTTCTCATGACAGCTTCTGTGACATTGCTTATGGCAGGCAGTCTCTTCCCTCCTGCTGCTTTGGGCTGTGGTTCTGCAGTCATTGATGCTAGGCCTGTCTCATGTACATTCAGTGTGCGTGTGGTTGTTAGTGATTCTTTTACATTCATTTCGTACCAACCCTGTCTCCGGCTTTCCTGCTCATTCGTTACCACTAGTGTGTGTGTATCATTGTTAATTACATTCATTTCAATTTCATTCACTCCACCATCAGATCTTCTAGGGACTGGAATGACTATATAGGGTCTGGGTGCTTTTGTGGGTTTCATGCGTACATCATCAGGTGGGTGTACTGAAATTGGAATGCTTTCTACACCAATACAGAATGTAGTTCTGATCGTTAATGACAGTAGAATAATAATAAATATAACGCATAAGTATATTATGGTTCGGTATGTGAGGCGACAGCATTTCCTTGCAGAGAAGCAGGGATGCCTCTCTTCTTGCGGGAGGACCAGGTTGCTGCCCTCGATCATTCAGCACTGTTGATGTTAGTATTTCCTTATCTGATGTCGTTTTTCAAGTTCTGAGTTTATGAGTGTCTGGTGTTCAAAAGGTGTTCCCCTTCTCCTTTTTGCAAGTGACAACTGTCTTTTAATTCAGGATACAGTTCCTTTGTTAGACTATGGGAAAGAAATCAAATTACGTAATACTTCAGTGTGTCCTTTTACTGTGCATGTTCAAAGTAGATGAGCTCCCAGTCCACCCCCCAAATCTGCTTCAGACCTGAGGACATGTTGGACACTAGTCAGTATGAAGAAATAGGGAAAAATAACAAATGGACCTCTCGATTCTGCTTCCTCGATCTGTCCCTCGCCGGAAGGTTTCACTCTCTCAGGAAACTTCTCTGATAATTTGAAAGTTCCACTTAAAGCATGATTTTATGCAGTAGCATTCCCATTGGTGCAATATTAGCTGGATCTCTGATGAATATTAGTGGTAACGAATGAGCACGAATGAGTGCGTGAGGCACTCAACATTGATTGGTCTCCGCACTAGCTCTGGAAAGTCAGTAACTAGGCGAAACAGAACATTATGTACCAGTATTCTGTCCTCTGGTGATAGGGACATCTGTCCAGTCTTCGTTGAGATTCAGGATCATAGGTTTCTTCCTTGATGTAAACAATGGCTGCACTGTCCGTTCGCGTGGAGTGAGACCAGGAATATTATGTTGTTTAGGAGACAACTTAGGTTCTCTGTATTCGTTGGATCTCGAAGGAATGTTAATGTATCAGTTGTTTTCCCGACAATAGATGGACAGTCTTCAATTATGCGAAAGAAAAGTGTGTGGATGAGCTCATCTATTTCCACCTGCATTGGGAACATTTGATTCTCTCTCACTGTACTCAGGGAGTACACTGAATTTTTCTGCAATGACAGTAAGCAGTTGTCTTATTATTTTTTCATTTTCAGGATCTTGGAGAAAGTCTGCGACACTTGTGATTCTTCCTACCAATGACGGGTATGATCTTAGCACTAGGTTGAAATAGGTGACCACGTCTTTTGTGATATCTCTACTGTGGGACACCATAAGTGATTCCAAATAGGGTCTTGGTGTGGAAGGAATCAGGGTACTGTATCTTCGTGCAATTTTCTTCTTCACCCTGCAACTAGGATGCACAGAGTGTTTGTTTTTATGTCCTTATCCCCTTTTGTGCTTAGAGGAATGTCTAAAAAGAAGCCACAACCTTTTGCAAAAGTTCCTTGCCTTTACTTTGCTGGTCATGCGTCCTTCTTCCTCGTCATGGATCTCGTCTGCATGTGCTGTGGTTCTTCCCCATTGCTCGTCGATTCCTCTCGTTGGGGTGCAGGCAGGGGGCCTTCTCCGATGTAGGGTTTGATATCACCAAGAAAAATCCATGCTCTCCTGCCATGTAGCTTCATAGCGGACGGAGTGCAGTCCTCTATAATGAAAGGACTGTTGAATCTTGGCTCATCCCCCCTTTTCCTTGTATGATTTTTTACCAAGATGGCGTCTCCAGGGAAGATGAGTGGAACACGTAGACCTTGAACTGAGTCTGATGTAGTTTCTCCTTCTGTGTTCTGTGCTGCGCTGCACCATTTTCATCGTCGCTGCAGCTGGTCTGAAATTACAGTAAGGCAAGATGTCATACAGTTCAGATAGTTTTGTATTTCAGACCCTAAAACCTCTCCTGTCGACTGGGCATCACAACTAGCTCTATCTCAGGGTGTTAGGGGAGTTCTCATTCTTCTTCCTGTGGCTATCTCGTGTGGCGTAAAATGATGGTCGGAGCCAGGTTGGTTCCGAAGAGCATACAGTGCC
This sequence comes from Ambystoma mexicanum, assembly GCF_040938575.1. Classification (NCBI taxonomy): domain Eukaryota; kingdom Metazoa; phylum Chordata; class Amphibia; order Caudata; family Ambystomatidae; genus Ambystoma; species Ambystoma mexicanum. Next base: position 179,123,760 of record NC_090929.1, read on the forward strand.
AGTGGAAGGCAGTGCAACCATCCCCTCTTTAGAGTAAGCTTCAACTTGGCTATCCTTTCCTTTAGCAAGCCGTTGAGCCTCTCACAGATCCCATTACCTTTTGGGTGGTACGCTGATGAGAACTTGTGCTTTATACCAAGCAGCAAGCTAATCTGCTCGAAGACTGTATTAACAAAACACTGTATTAACAAAACTCAGCCTTAGCAAACAAAGGTGGATATATTCTCTAAATACTGCTAATTAAGGTTTGAATTCAGCGGTAGAGTGGAACTCTTTGGTTGCCTGAATATAAGCTAGACAGGACATCTAACTAGGTGAAAAAGCATCTTATGTAGACATGATCTATGCTAGTGTGTACCCTGATACAGAAAGTTGGGCCTATAGTGTATGACGGTTTTGTGGAATTGACTGAGGTTTCGCAACATATAAAAATCTTTTGTAATAACACGGCTAATAGTATGTATCCACTCTGCTGCATCTACACTGTACGCGCCGTCTTTTGAAAAAATATGGGGCATATCCACATTGTGTGTTCCGTATTTGTGATGAAATGTGGTTTTTTGAAAATTATCTCGAGGTACTTTGCACATGTGACAATACGTGGAGCTCTGCACATCCAACATGATGCCGCACAGAATCCCACCCGTTTGGTGACCTGTATCTGCATTTAAGCAGATTACATTTTTTGTTCTGTGGCAGTAGCAATTTTAAAGATATATCTGCCGTGCTGGTGTTTTGCCAAGGCTTTCAAGTCCTGTCACTTTAACTAACCTGAAGGGTGACGCACACGTAATACGTCACATGGACACTGAGTTTAGGTATAAATAACTAAAGCAAACACAAGCGCCACTCGAACACGATCATGTGGACGTGTTGGGTCGTGAGGTTGGAGTACCAGATAAGAATTAAGGTAAGCCCGCTAGTCCGTACATCCCTTTTGAGGACTGAGTGCAAGTTTTGTTGCTCGCGGTTTCGCGTGTTGAATCACGAGTGTCCAATTGGAAGGGCGTTGTTGTGTTTTGTGTTTTCCGTAAGTGTAAGAGATCTAACAAACTTTGCTAAGTTAACAACTAAGACGGCAGCCTTTGTACCGTCACATGTGTTGAGACGCTGGAGAGGCATTTGAAAAACAGTTTACAACTCGGTTTGTGGTCTTTTTTGTGGCTGCAGAAAATTGCGTTAGACGCACTCGGATACGCAATTTTGCCAGCGGTGCGGTTTATTATGTGGAGCTTCTCTACGTATAACAGCATGAACCAATGAGTGGTGTGAAGCTTTACAACTATTAGGAATCAAGTAAGTCTAGCTTGTAGTGTTGGTAGCTATTGGCCTATAACGGTTCCAGTGGGTGGAAATGCACGCCATGGGTGACAAAAGCACAGGACAAATATGACCCATTTTGGGAGATGTGCTGGTTTGTTGCCAAATGTAAATAGAAATAATGGTGTGTGTATAGATGGTCCGATGGGACATTAAACAGAGTTAGAATTACAAAACCATAAATAAGTGTGTGGGTTTTTCTTTTCGGATGAAAACGAATTAAATGAGAATTTGATTTGCACTGTCAAAATAGGTTCCTAATACAAATCTGGAATAGCTGAATGAACCGGAGTTGATCCGTGAATACTCGGGGGTAGGAACCAAGTCCTGCTACGGCTAGGATTAAGCTAGCGTGACGCTCAGGTCCAACCAGGATGTAAGTAAAGGCTTGGTGTTTTATGGATAACAATAGATTATTGTTTAAAAGGGTTGTGAATAAAATCAAATTTATGATGTTAAAAATATTTGATACATGATTAAGAAAGTGATGCATCTAGTAAACAAGAAAGAGTATCAAGAGAAAGAGAAAATATGTTGTGTTGCAATGGAATCATTGTCTTTTTTATAAATAGTGTGTAAATTTGTATATGTTTGTTTATAGATTGCGCTCAACCTGTTACGGGGGATTTGAAAGAGGTGTCCACCATCTGGAAAGAAATTGTCTGTCCTGAAGAAGGACATAAAAGAACATTGGGTGTAGAGACACTAGGGATAGTGTTTCATCTCCAAAAAAGGCCGAAACATGTCGACACTTGACAATAGACTTGTAAAATAATATAGTCTTATATCTATAAACTGCTGAAGTGAATATAGTGGTTTTTCATTAATGCAATGAACCCCATACAGATGATAATGTGTTTTTAAGAATCGAGTGAGAAAATGAAGTATTTTTTGATGTATTGTGATTAATATATATGCTGTTGTTCTCTCTCCCTTTTTTAATTTTTCTAAATTGGTCTTAGCACTTAATAAATTGACATTGACGTATTTAGGAATAATAATGGTGTTAATGTTTGTTGAACGAGTGGTATGGTTCCATTCCTTGTCACAAAGTATGTTATTGTTAACATGAACCTGGCATTCTTACTTTGTTGAAAGTTGTAAGCAATGATCACAATAATCCTGTAGATCACCACGCTTGCCCTGGTTGGATTGAGAGTGGGGTAGTCAGTTGTGTCGCTTCTGTATTGTTCTTAACAAAATGAGGGCCATTATCTGATATCATAACTTTGCATACCCCCCACCTGGGGAACAAGTCCCTCACTAGAAATGTGGCCGCACAGGTATAGTCTGGGTGTGCACATGGACCTGCCTCAATCCACCTAGAGAATGGACACACCACAACAATTAAGTACCTGTACCTTTAACATACTTGAATCATGGTGACGTAATCGACAAGCAAGTGCTGAAAAGGCCCATTTGGCCTGGGGATGACTCCTCTTATTACTTTTAATGTGTGCACAGCGGTGAATTGCTGGCAGATTATGCATTTCACCATAAAGAATGCAACATGCTCAGCTAAATTCGGTATGAACCAGTCTTCCGCGAGCGTTGCTGCTGGATTCTCCTTTGTCATATGCGCCGGGTAATGTAACTGCTCCAGCGCTATTTTTAATAGGGCTACAGGCATTACTATTTACCAGTGCTGTCATGTCGCCACAAGCTGTCAGAGGGGTTTAAAGAACACCCTCAACATTTCCACAGGTTTTTCTCTTCCTGTGGTGCCTCTCCTTGGAGCTCCATCAATTGTGTTTGCCCAAGATCGTTATAGGCTTCCTGTGATGCCCATACAACCATCATCCTTTCATTGGTGCATGCCACTTCCACTTCCAAAATCGTCTCACTTTTGGATGCAATGCGTTTGGCTTCTGTGGCTGCTGCTTGGTTCCCGCTTGAGACAAAATCTGTCCCCTTTGGGCAGCGCATTTCATGACCGCTATGCCCCTGGGAGCTGTAGTGCCTTAATCAGCCTGTCCAATAAGGCTGCGTGCTGTACTGATGTGCTGTCCGCTCTGAGGTAGCCCCTCCGTTTCCAGCGCGCTAAGCCTGCGTGCACTGTCGACGTCACATAGGCGGAGTCACTGTACACCGTTACTTTCTGGTCTGCGTGATTCTCAATGACGAGTATCAACGCCAATAATTCTGCAGCCTGTGCTCAATAGTGAGATGGTATTCATGCACTAGGAAGCACTTGAAACTCTCAATTTGCTGTGTGCTTTATCACAGCAACGCCTGTATATCGTTACCCATCACTTTGTTCGATTCTCAAAGACCCCTCAATACAGACAATCTCTCTTCCTGCCAAGGCATTTTCTTTCACCCTGGGAATTTCATCATAGAATTCTTCATAGTTTGCGCAGTCATGTATCGGCTCTCCCTTAGTGATTGGCTCTGCAATGAACATGGCTGGGTTTACTATCTTACACTGGACTATCTTAATTGATGGGTTTGATATGATCACTTCATAAGCAAAAGCTCTCTGAGATGACAATGTGCCCTTTGGTTTCTCTAGAATGGCAAATAATGAGTGCTCGACGTACAATGTCATGGAGCATCCCATCACAATGGTTGTAGCCTTCTCTATGGTGAACGTTGCAGCAGCTAAACGTTGTTCACATGGGAAGTGGCCTCTCATTACTGGGTATAGGTTCCCCTGTAGTATGCTAGGGGCTTGTACCTCACGGAGGTTCTTTGAGCGAGTACTGCCATCATAACGCTGCCATTTGTGTGTGAAAACAGGTAAAATTCCTCTGCATAATTGGGAGTTCCGAGAACTGGAGCTGTACAAATCGCTCTCTTGAGTTCAGCAAACCCTTCCTCCATTGCTTCAGACCATGCATTCTTTTCCTTTGTCACTTGGGCCTTCGTTAGGGCTTGAAGTAAAGGCCTAGTATAAGAGCTGTAATCGAAAACCCATGCCCTAACATAGTTGCACAGGCCTAGAAAGCTCTGCATCTGCTTTATCGTGTGAGGCTTACCCGTGTTATGTATGGCTTCAGCCCTTTCTTGGGTCACTTTCCTTCCCTCATGTGAGATTAGCTGGCCTATGTACAGCACTTCTTGTTGACAATGTTGTAACTTTTCTTTGTCAACTTTATATCCTTTCTCAGCCAATATAGTCAGTAGCTGAACAGAAATGTGCCTGCATTGTTCTTCTGAGGTGCTGCAAATTAGAATGTCATCCACATATGTAAGACAACACTTTTTAGTGCAATATTGCTCAAATACATCTGCAGGACTCTGTTGAAAATAGACGGAGACTCACAGTATCCCTATGGCAGCCGTGTGCTTTCAGACGCATTTGTCTGAACATGAATGACGTCAGATCTTGTAAGTCACAGTGCAACGGGATTGAGAAAAATGCATTTTTAAAGTCAATCACTGTGAAATATTTTGTCTCAACGGGTATATAACAGAATTGTAGCCGGGTTAGGGACTAAAGGGAACTCGGCCTCAACAATATCATTTATTGGGCGTAAATCCTGAATTAAACACCAAGACCCTCCCTTTGATTTTTTGATCGGATAAACCACGGTATTGCATGACGACTCTGACGTCACTAAGATGCCCTGGTCCATCATGGCAGAAATTGTCTTAGAAATCCCTTCATCTGCCTCTCTGGACATGGGATATTGTCGTGCCTTAGGAAAAATTGCTCCTGGTTTTAATTTAATTCTCACTTCTCCCACCCCCTTCAAAAGGCCTACGTCATAAGGTCCAGTAGTCCACACTGAGAGAGGCACTTTAGCTATATCGTCATCAAAATTTTCAGGACGTTTTAGTGCCAACATCATTTTCTGAGGTTCCTCTCTTTTGATCATCTTTACCAGAAAGGTGAGGCTTACCTTTACCATTGTCTCTCCCATTTCTGCTTGTTCTTCAAACAGATCATCAGTGACGTCAGTCACTCGATATCCTTCTTCGATGGCGATAATTGCGCACCATTGTCTGCCCTCATCATTGTAACCGTCAACTAACACCACTTACCCTTGCACTACAGCTGCGTGTATCATTAAGGGAAATACTTGTCCCTTTTCCTCATGCATTGGTATTCTAGGTCAGAATAAGAACTCATCAGGGGTTCTCATTATTTTGTCTGCAAGGCCTGGCAATCCCACCATAGGCACAGGCTTGCCATATGCGTAAATTCTGGCTCTAATGGTATGGCCCTCATGGCTGTGTCCTGTGTATTCTCTAATCATTTCACATACATTTGAGTAGTGCATTCCTGGAGTGGAGCATACTATGCCCTCCTCTGTGAACGAAATTGTCATGTTCAACTTTGACATTAGGTCTCGACCCAAAATGTTTACTGAGGTCTGACGTGAATATAATAAGAGTACATTCATTTTGCACTTTCCTATGGAGACTGGGAGTGTGCTTTTGTAAAGGGAACCTGACTGTGAGCTCCTGTAAAACTCTGAGTATCTATGGCCTCGCCGGACAAGGAAAACTTGCCTTCACGTATGCACGAGCGTGTTGCACCCGTGTCCACTAGGAAGGAATATTCTTTACCCCCTATAACGACATCCACCCTAGGTTCCCTGTGAGGGTCTCGTGTCACTGATAGGATAGAGCACATCAGGGTTCTCAGTGAGCTGTCCTAGTTCATATACAAGTTTGGCCCACTGTGCACTTGTAGATTTTCCCCATTTCCATTGTTGCTTCCCCTTCCAGGGTTCTGGCTCTGCCCTGTGCTCATCGTGTGTGACACGTGCAACTGTGCTTGTTGGATTTGTCCTTGTGAACGACTGCCCATGCTCTGAGGTTGTATTCCTTGTTGCACTCCTGGCGCTTGTTGTTAAACAGTGTGATTCTGTGCAACGCCTTGTTGTAAAACTGCAGGTGGATTTGCCATTCCTGCTCCCATCCCTTGGCCGTTCTGCATCATGCCTTGATTTCTGAATGTGCGCGCCAAGTGCCCTGTCACTCCACACAGCCAACATACTGGCGGTGGTCAGAGTATTTGTCAATTTGCCATATCCGGGCTTCCATTGTGCACATTTTGAAAGCCTCCTTGATTATTTTGGAAGCCTCCCTGATTGCTCTGTCATCCTCTTCCCCTAAATCCTCTTCCTCGTGGGTAAAAACCTATGTTACCCTGATTGTTCTGTTGTGGACTAGCCACCTGCTGCATCCCTTGTTCAGCTGCGCTAGTTAGCATGGTTCCTTCAAGAGCATACTTTGATACTTTCTTCTGTACCAATTTTGCTTCCTCCCCTTTTCGAGTTGCTTCCTTTTTAAGATTCTTTTCCTGCAGCAGTCTACAATAATGTGCGATCGTCAACTGTATTTCAGCCCAAAGTTTAGCCTCGACTCCTACCAATTTCTTGAGTTGTTTCTGTACTGGTTCTGGCAATCCTTGGCACAATATATGATAAATTACAGGTATAGATTTTGTCAAACAATCATGCGTTTGGAGCACCCACACATCTTAGAAATTCTGCATATAAATTAACAGATCTTCAGACTCCTTCATCTTTCGCATCATTATAGCTCCCATATCTGAAGTATTTGGGTAAATTACTCGTGGTGCTTTCCATACTGCTGCTCTGCAATTGTTAAATGGCGCTCCGTCATATGTTGTATTGATTGTGGCTACACCAGGGTATCCTGCCCGTGCCCACACATCGTCTGCTCTCTCACCAAGTATGGCGATTAGGAGACCCTTAATGTCCCCTAAGGCTAACGTGTTTCCCCCTGTCATTTTTCTAACTCGTATCCACTTTCCGGCTCCCGATGTCAGCATTGGAAGCTTGTTTTTTAAGTTTTCCCGATCCATGTGTGGCTATGGAATATATTGTGGTCTTACTCCCCCCTTCTCTAGTATCGGAAACTGGAATGCATAGCCCTTCTTTTCTTCTCTCATTGTTCTCCTGTCTTTTGCAGGGGTAATATTCCTGCATCGCCGTCTACAAAGAAATGTCCTTAGTGTGTCTACACAGGGCGGTGAAGACACCCCCCTCTGACTGTGAGATACTTCTTCATGTCGGTCAGACTGCGTAGCTGACTCTGATGCCATTGGTGCAGACTTGCTAGTGTCTGACCACCATATCCCTTTTTCTCTTGGGAGTCGTCTTTCGCTCTGCCTCCCTTCTTCATTTTCCTCGTGCTCCTCTCCTTCGGAGTCAGACATTGTTTGTTCCCAATTCATGCAACTTCTTGTATCCTTTTTATTCCTACCTATTTCTAGCCTATCCAGGAATAGGTCCCTATTCCCACTACTTCGGGTGACATCCTCAGTGTCGTACAGTTGAGTGCTTTCCAAGCACTCTTCTTGCCTCTCTCCTTGGGGTATTTGTTCTAGCCCCATTTCATGATATATTTTGTCAATCGTTTCTCCGATGCTTCTGGTGTCAAAGTCATCTTCAATATTTGCCCTAGATGTACCTGGGAATCAGTAGAATCGTATGCAGGAAAGAATTCTTCGATGTCTTCCCAGTCTACAACTTGATCAGGTTTTTTAACTTCCCTCTCCAAATATTCAAGATCCCGTGCTCTCTGTCTTCGCTTACGTTCGATATCGTCATCAAATTCTTTTCGCTTCCTTGCCTCTTCTCTGACCCTATTTTCTTCCTTTCTCTTTTCATCTTTATGTTCATCTGCCCTTCATATTTCTTCATCTCTTCGTCTCCTTATTCTTTTCTCACGTATGCTTTGCTCTTCTTCTAACCTTTGCTGGTTCGGCCTGTCTTGATCGTAGGCTGCTCTTGGGTTGAGATTGAGCTGTTTTTCTTGCTCCTCGCGATATAGCTGTTCTCACCTTTGTCTGTCTTTCCTTCTTATCCTTTCGTCTCTTAACTTCTTTTGTTTCCCCTTTCTCTGTGTCTCATCTAACCTCTTCTTTTGTCTTGCGTCATCAATGATTTTACCATCGAATTTCAACAAAATGTGTCCTCCCATCCATTCGTCTTTCGTGAATGCTATCTCATCAGTTCTGTCTCCGTTCCCTTTCCATCTCTTCCCTTCTCTCTCCTTGTCGAGAGATGCACTTGTCTGTGCTTGATCTTTCACTTCATCATCGCGCCTCCCCTTGTCCCTTGGGACTGCAGAGGTAAGATTCTTGTCCTTATCCTTTCCTTGATTTTCGTCACTACTATGTGTAGGTGACTCATATGCGGGGTTGCTGTACCCCGTGGCTGCCTTAAGTTCTCTCAGTGGGTATAATCCCTTGTCCTTACTTCCTTCAATTGTCGTTTTGGGTGGGGCAGGTGGCGCGGTAGGCGTCTCACCCCCCTCAGCACATACATTAAGTATCCAATCTGTTGGCGGCTCTTCCTCTTTTGTTCGTTCGTACATTTTCCACAATTCGAGAACAGCAAGGCATTTTTCTAGCTTCTTGCCTGTGTATGTGGTGTGTAAATATGTAGTCATATGTTGTAAGACGGCTTTAGATAAAGACCCATTTTGTGGCCATGGCATAAACATCTTGTTGGCAGTATCTTTAACCCACTCGGTTCTATACTTTTTTAGCTTGGGTGCGTGTTTTGGCAATTGCTTGCATAAATGTGCTAATGGAGTTATGTCTTCCATGTTTAAATCTATTCCCTTTCCTCTTATATAACACTTGTCAATGCTTTCGTGTGGTTTATAACAACGTGTGACAATATGAGCGAGCACCAAACACCGCAAGCTCCAATCCAAATTTTCCACTAAAGTTTTATATTACCAATTTGCTCAAAAACATCAATTCATATGCGATTCTGTCTCAGCTATTGAATCGCGCAAATTTGTAATCAGTTCTTTAAAAAAAAATTCACATACGACTTCACAACGAAACATGTAAAACAGATACTTGACAGACTAGATGGACACCAGCTGGACACAGATACCTCTGCCTCTAATAATTACCCCTTCATGGAGTGTAAACATACCCCTGTCATGATGTCTTTAAACGTTGTGGTAGCCTAATCGTTCCCTATTATGTGGGACTCTGGGTACATGTTTCGTCTAGCCGCTATATGAGCTTTGAAATAAGGAAAATCCTCTCACTTCTCGGGTGTCTCTCCCGGTAACCTCTCTCTTCTCGGGTGTCCTCCCCGGTAACTTTTATTTATTTAATTATTCTTGAGTCATTATCCCCTTATATATATACAGCCTTCTCTACTTCTAACTATATTTTGTTTTCCCTCCTCCCTCCGTTACCTTTTTCCCTTTACTTGTTCTAAGGCATGCACTGTTTTCCAAAGCACTAAATCTTTGCTTCACTCACCGTTCGCATGGTTCGTCTCTGGATCCTCAGGATCACTGCCTTTGTTACCGCCTTCTTCGGATTTTTGCCCGATCGGCTGCCAGTGGAAATGGGAAGGGATGTGTTGGGAAAACGGGTCCCTTCAGGCCCTGACTGCAGTCTCTTGCTTACGCTACCATTGTCTACGGGGAGCATCACGGTCTACTCAGCCGAATGGCAAAGTACTCGTGATATTGCCAAAGACCTAGAGTTACTTTATGTCGTTGGTGAATAGGTGTCTTACTTCAATCAATAATCGATAGCCGATAAACCATCCTCTGCTACCAAGTGTACCGAGAGATCCCGGCCAGCCCATAGAGCCGGGGTTTGCTCAGCAGTACTTTAAGATGAAATAGCTGCACCTCGAGATGGATGGGGGTGCAGGTTTTCTTACTCCAACACCAATCAATAAGGACAACTCAATGGTTTGGCAAAGGGGAGTCCGTTTAATGACAAGTACAAAAAAACGGGGAAACATGGAAATCGACAGTGATGCGACAGCCCGTCTCTAATCAACTCCCTCAAACTTCATACAAAACATAACTTTTATACCAAAACGCGTCATAATCTGACGTGTTACACTCAAAAGTTAACATGCAATTCTATTGGTTGGAAAAAGGTAACTTGAATATAGGTGCTATATCTGTATATAGTAACAGAGTGAGGGGATTGGGTAAATACTGTCAAGTGGGCATCTAAGCCCTTCCTTCAACAATGACTACTGTAGATGTCACTAAAAGTACAACGTCTCATTGGTTCTACTAACTATAGGATCCTAGATTATTTGGTCCATTGTGATTGGGTTGGCATCAACCTCATGCATAAATCTCCACTTTGCTTAGCAGCACGCAGAACGGTCAACCAGGTGCAGGGTGTCCCCCAATTCACCCTGCCTTTCTACAATCAATCATCACTTTATCGGCTATGTGTCAATTAGTTCACTGTGGTTGGCCTCTAAACTGCATCTTCGTGTCTCGAGAAAGTTCTGTTATCTCTGTCTGGGTGGGTGCCAAGTATAGATGTGCAACAGTGCCTCTTCCCGCTCGTCTGGTCACGTGCTAGCACTCCATGGATTTACCTCGTTTCTTTCAATTTGTGCATTTGATTTTCGTTTCACCCTGCCACCTGCCTTCGCCTTCTTATCTCATTCCTTCAGTGGCAGGATATTCTGTTCTTAGCTTCAATTAGAAGTAGCTATTGTTCATAGCTTCTATTGATATGGCTTCCCCGGCACAAGCTGCCTCTGTAAAGTTTCGATTCAGCCTTTTTCCTCCTATTATTAAAATATGAAACTTCTTGCGTTTGGCCTATAATAACCTGGGTTAGTTCTGCTTTTCATGCAAAGTGGATTCACACTTGTATAATATGCTTCATTTTGAGGTAGATTGTATACAATGGCGCTTGCTGCTCTATTCTTCTACTTAGCATAGCAAGCTGCACTGTTTTCTTAGCTTTCTTGTAGTTACAAGCATATGTACAGGCGTTAGCTGGTTGAATATCTTCATCCTGCATACAGTTTAAGCTCCCTTTTATTTCTGAAATGTTCTCTTCTTTTAGTTCCACAATGTTTTTATTCATGGTGTTTCGTCTCTTTGTGTCATCCTTGGGTCGTCATATCTTCTATGGGTGCGTTAGTTAAGACCCTCGTGACGTCACCATTCGTCTTCCATTAAGGACTTTTTGTGTTCTTCCTGCACAGTACTTAAACAATCTTCATTTCGTTTCATTTGCTTGTAGGGTTTTCCCAATGGGTACCTTACTGCCTATGGTTGTCTGGTTATTCGTACTTCAATAGGTATTGTTCTTCTAATAAGTACTGGTTAGAGCCCTACTGCGGCTCTCTGCTGGTTTATCTGCTCATCGTTCGGCACATATTTCAGTGTGAACGTTCCTGGTACTTTAAAATGGGCGACTGGAGTGCAGGCTATATTTGGGACCTCCTCTACACAATGTCACACCAAATGAGACAGCTGGCAAATTTTCAGTCTCAACTTGTGAAGGAAGCCTATTAAAACTCACCAAACCCAGTCTAATGAATCGTATAGAGTTATCATTTAAATCTCCACAACATAGAGAACTGTATTACATGGCCCTACTACAACTTTTTAAACCTTGGAGAAAAGAATAATAATTATTAGGTGACTATGACTCATTTGAAGCTGCAGTCGAAGCAAATGAAAGCAGTATAACAAATGACAATTTCAAACAATACAAGCAAATGTTGGACAATGAATGCCAACAAGAGGAAGAAATCGAAGCTCAACTAGACAAAGACACTCGTGATGGCAGTCAACCTTGCCTTACTCCCTTACAGGAAGCCAAGACCCACTTGGAGAACCACTCATTCTAAATGAAGTAGAAATAGCCATGACTGAGTTAGAAAATACCATGTATCAATAGAAACAATTTGAGGATGACTTGTCAGTTATGGAATTACAGCTAAATGATGAACAACTCACCATTTATCTAGAAGTCACTCAAGAAATTGAACATGGTTTTAAACATGAAACTAAAACCTGTAACTAAAAATTATTAACCTCTGCTCCTGTATGTAAGTGGTGAAGCTGGTACTGGCAAAACATTCTTAATTAAAATAACCATCACATTTCTATAAAAGACAACAAACAACAACCTTTCGGCTGTACTAACAGCCCCCACAGGTTTAGCTGCCTTCAACATAGTAGAACACCAAAACAAATTAGAATAATACAAATTGTCAGCAGAAGCTGCTACTGAAGTGCAGAGAATTCTAAAACAAATTAAAGTGCTCCTGATAGTTGACGTAAGCATGGTTTCCAACCTCATGTTTGCTTTAATTCATCTCAGAATGCAAGAAGTCCTAAAAACCAACTATGAAGAACTGGTTGGAGGAAACCATGTCATTGTTTTCGGAGACCTCCTACAGTTAACACCAGTGAAAGGGCAACCTATTTTCAAAACATTAGGACACAAAGAATGCCGCAATAGCCTCTGCAGCATTGGAAATGTAAATCTCTGTCAACATTTTCACTACAGAGAACTAACTCAAAGCATGCTCCAGTCTGCTGAACTCACCTATGCTAACATTTTAAAAATCATTACAACTGGGATGCTTACTAAAGATGCAAAATCCATTTTATATAGTAGACTAATCCATGATCTATATGGACAAAACATATCTGCTCCTGATGTCATGGAACAATTAACACAACACAATCTAAAATGTATGTCCTCAATGCCAACCCTTTCAAGCTGTAGTCAATTTAACAAGACAATGTCAGCTCCACAGACAAACAAGAAGTACATGGCATGACACTTTCTATGTGTCAACAAGCAACAGCATGACTAAATAGCTTAGAAAAATGAATCTCCAACACAGCCAGATTGGAGAAAATATTGACTTGATGTCTAAACTGCAGATTAAATCTAAAACGTAAGCTTGATGTAAAACAAAGTTAAGTCAGTGGAGCAATTGGTACAGTTGTTGGCTTCCAAACATATCCACGTGACAACATACAGTTTTTCAACATCCACTTTGACAAACTTGCGGAAGTTAAAAGAATTAGCCGGACAATAGGATGTTTCCTTCTGTTCAAAGAAATGTACTTTCACAGAGAGCAATTCTCTCCATCTCTTGGATATGCTATCACTATTCACAAATCACAAGGTCTAACCCTAGCTCAAACATTAATTGACATTGGCAGTACAGTCTTTTAAGGAAGGTGTGAGTTACGTAGCACATTCACATCTGCATACACTCAATTGTCTATTCCTAGTTACCTTTTATGCAAATAAAGTCATTGCTGACATTCCTTGCATCCTGGAATACAACAGGCTATGTGCACTATACACCCCTCATCTAGATATGTAACCTTTACCTCAACAATAGAAACCTTTTAAAAGACAAAAAATAGAAATAGAAGCTATAGCAGATTTCCCAACAATACCACTAAAAAAACAACAAACAACTCCTGCATCAAACAATACAACCACAAAACTGTCCAGTACAAAATCAACTGCATATCCATCACAAAAGAAAACACACATCTCTCTTCTCCAAAAACATCTGCAGGCCCATCAAACGATCCACAAACAGAACTCTCTGGTCCATTTAACTTCAGAAACACAACTGGAGTAAATTGTTATGCTAATGTGACAATTAATCTTCTCTTGCAATTGCCACCAATTGTTCACAACATTTACTTAAACTGCTCGGACCAGTTGTGTTTGCAAATGCTCTTCCTTCACAGAAATGCCACAAATAATCCTGACAACACTTACAGTGTCTCAGGTATAAGGCAAGAATTGGACTGCTGTGCAGGAACGGTAAAATTTACCATAAACAAACAGGAAGATCCACAATAATTCCTAATGTACTTACTGCAAGTACTAGAAACAAAACCATCCCTATAAATTAAATCTTCTAAATTTCATATACATAGAAACATACATGCACTCTCTGAAACCATGTTTCACAAGACTACATCCCATATGAACGATTTGCATATGTATCCATACCAAATTCTGAATCCATTCCATTTCACCAGCTTCTGCAGAATGCAAATCATGGCATATTATGCCGTTTTTGCAATTAAGAAAATCGTTCCACCATACAAAATATCTCACATAGCCAATATGTAATACTCACACTTCTAAGGTACAATGCAGATTGTACCAAAAATAAATGTAAGCGTACAGGCTTCCCTCACGGCCAAGTATCTCTTGGAAAGAAAACCTTCACAACAGTAGGTTTCCTATACCACACTGGTGCCACAACCACTTCAGGGCTCTACACTGCATATGTCAAAAAAAGAAGTGGTTGGTTTGAATGTAACAATACCTCTGTTACTCCAAAACATAGGTTAGCAGCAAATTTAACAAATGCCTACTTAATATTCCTACAACCGAAGTTTAGTCACTAAACCATATAACAATTAACAGTTAGAATACGCCAGCAGGTATCTAACTACATCTAAAATACTACAGTAGCACCTTTGAAAGTCAATCTAGTTAGAATACGCCAGCAGGTATGTAACTACTTGAAAAACATCTTTCATTGCAAAGCACTTGAAATACGCCATCTCAATTCTTATTAAACAAAACATCTTCTTATCTCTAATGTAGTTAGAATATGCCAACAGGTATCTAACTACTTCAAGCACAACATACTTCAAACAAACATACTATCACCCCTACACTCACGTAACTGTAATCAGGTTTTTAAATCCACTACATATTTTTTCCCAATGGTTATATAGGGGGTAATTCATAGAATTCAGCGCACAAGTGGCGCACGCGGCTGGCGCACAGTGTGCGCGTGCGAATCCCTGCACCAGCCGCATGCGCCAAAACCCATTTCCGCGCACAGCGTATTCATGGATTCCAGCCACCAAAACCAGCCGTGGCGCACAGTGGCGCAGCGACCTTGCAGCAGCGCCAGTTACGCCCCCAAGAACGCCTTCCGCGCAGGGAAAAGCCATCAAAATCCCCAATCCAGCGCAAAGGGCTGCGCTAACCCTGTACCAGCACGGCAAGCGGGCTATGTGTATTTCAGGGGTTCACGTGAAGTTTCTCACGCGATCGGGCCTGGGGGAGCGGGCTACGTGTATTTCAGGGGTTTGCGTGAAGTTTCTCACGCGATCGGGCCTGGGGGAGCGGGCTACGTGTATTACAGGGGTTCGCGTGAAGTTTCTCACGCGATCGGGCCTGGGGGAGCGGGCTACGTGTATTTCAGGGGTTCGCGTGAAGTGTCTCACGCGATCGGGCCTGGGGGAGCGTGCTACGTGTATATCAGGGGTTCGCGTGAACTTTTTCACGCGATCGGACCTGGGGGAGCGTGCTACGTGTATTTCAGGGGTTCGCGTGAACTTTTTCACGCGATCGGGCCTGGGGGAGCGGGCTACGTGTATTTCAGGGGTTCGCGTGAAGTTTCTCACGCGATCGGGCCTGGGGGAGCGGGCTACGTGTATTTCAGGGTTTCGCGTGAAGTTTCTCACGCGATCGGGCCTGGGGGAGCGGGCTACGTGTATTTCAGGGGTTCGCGTGAACTTTTACACGCGATCGGGCCTGGGGGAGCGTGGTACGTGTATTTCAGGGGTTCGCGTGAACTTTTTCACGCCATCGGGCCTGGGGGAGCGGGCTACGTGTATTTCAGGGGTTCGTGTGAAGTTTCTCACGCGATCGGGCCTGGGGGAGCGGGCTACGTGTATAACAGGGGTGCGTGAGAAGTTCCACACGCGATTGGCCTGTGCGCGTGTATTTCAGGGGTGCGCGGGAAGTTCCACACGCGATTGGCCTGGGCGCATGTATAACAGGGGTGCGTGGGAAGTTCCACACGTGATTGGCCTGGGCGCATGTATTCCAGGGGTGCGCGGGAAGTTCCACACGTGATTGGGCTGCGTGCGGGTATTATGGGTGCGCGCAAAGTTTCACACGCGATTGGGCTGCGTGCGGGTATTAGGGGTGCGCGCAAAGTTGTACACGCGATTGGGCTGCGTGCGGGTATTAGGGGTGCACGCAAAGTTGTACACGCGATTGGGCTGCGTGCGGGTATTACAGGGGTGCACGCACATTTTCACACGCGATTGGGCTGCGTGCGGGTATTAAAGGGGTGCGCGCGAAGTTTTACACACGAATGGGCTGCGTGCGGGTATTACAAGGGTGCGCACGAAGTTTCACACGCGATTTCAGCAGGGTACGTGTATTTCAGGGGTGCCGGGGAGTCCTACATGTGATTTGCCAGTGTGGGTCCTCCCAGGTGTTCCCTGTACACCCTCCACGGCCCCTGCAGGCAGGCCACACCACAGGGGACTACCCTGCATCCCTGG
Organism: Ambystoma mexicanum; assembly: GCF_040938575.1. NCBI lineage: Eukaryota > Metazoa > Chordata > Amphibia > Caudata > Ambystomatidae > Ambystoma > Ambystoma mexicanum. The sequence goes on from NC_090929.1 coordinate 179,140,116, forward strand.
TCATGTCCCGCAGGCAGCCCACCCAACATGGGCATGCCCCCCAGCAAAGGCACATGTCTCCTTGCACCAATGATCACCAACTCATGTCCCCTTGCACCCCCACCTCCAGCATTGCGGGGCACCTGCCAGCAGGCCCCCACCCATGTCTCCCAGCACCCCCACCCCCCCCAGTCACCAGGGGCAGCCTCCACCAGGCCCCCACCCATGTCTCCCAGCACCCCCACCCCCCAGCAGTGCAGGGGCACCCACCACCAGGCCCCCACCCATGTCTCCCACCACCCCCACCCCCCAGTCACCAGGGGCAGCCTCCACCAGGCCCCCACCCATGTCTCTCAGCACCCCCACCCCCCAGCAGTGCAGGGGCACCCACCACCAGGCCCCCACCCATGTCTCCCACCACCCCCACCCCCCCAGTCACCAGGGGCAGCCTCCACCAGGCCCCCACCCATGTCTCCCAGCACCCCCACCCCCCAGCACTGTGGGGCACCTGCCAGCAGGCCCCCACCCATGTCCAACTCATGTCTCCCACCACCCCCACCCCCCAGCACTGTGGGGTACCTGCCAGCAGGCCCCCACTCATGTCCCACTCATGTCCCCTTGCACCCCCACCCCCCAGCACTGTGGGGCACCTGCCAGCAGGCCCCCACTCATGTCCCACTCATGTCCCCTTGCACCCCCACCCCCCAGCACTGTGGGGCACCTGCCAGCAGGCCCCCAACCATGTCCCCCTGCCCCCAGGTCCTGACGATACACAATCATGGCAGTAATGGGCAGCATACCCAGCACAAACACCCAGCCAAGGATTGCATCCACCCACATAGCAAATGCAATTACATGATACAACCCCAATGGCAAGTATGTAAATGAACACATGTCCGTCACACACACATACACAATGGGTGCAAGTGAATGTCAAAACCCATAACATGACATGCATGAAACCAATGAGAAAATACCACAAAAGAAAGTTATAAAAACATGTATTCTCGAAGAAAATGAAGTAAACTAATAAAACATATAACAATGGGGATAACAAAATAAATTGTCCATGTCCGATAAGTAATGTAAAAAATCAAAAAATCAAAGGAATCCAAAAACTAATGTTGTCCAAAGCAAAATCATGGTGAAACAAAATAAGGAAAAACCATTGCCTCATGGTGAACACAAATATGAATCAAAAAAATGTATTTTAAAAAATCCAACTATACACAAGAATATTCCAGGGTCCATGAGCCCAACACTATAAATGAAACCTACTATTACCTAATAAAAAAACTATATACAGAAAAGTGGCCATTGTCCGAGCGGTCCAAAAAAATCTAAAAAAATAAAGGAAACCTAACACTAACTAACTAAAGAACTATATACAATGGCAGCGGGCAAGTCCTGCGGCTCACTCTGTGATGTTGCCGGCCAGGGCATCATCGAACTCCATGTCGATGTCCTGGAGGCGGGACTCTGTCCTGGCCCCGAGGTCTCGCAGGGATAACCCCATGTTCACCTCAAACTCCCTGCGAGCTTCCTCGAGGCACTCAGCCCGCCTCAACGCCCGACGCATGGAGAACTCCGCCCTAACCATGGTGAGCCGCTCCTCTTCCGCCCGCTGCCGCTCCGCACCTATCCGCTGGACCAACTGCTCCCACACGGAAGACACTACCATCCCAGGGTTCTCCTGCCCTCCGGCCGATGCCTGCCCCTCTGATCTTGATGGCCCCGGGCCATGATGCCTCCCACGTCGAGCCTGCTGCTGCCTCCGACGCCACTGCCTCTGCCAGCACGACGGCATCCAGGATGATGGAAACCACCGACGCCGTCGTGCACGTGCCCTGCCCGATGATGCCGTCACATCCTCCATCTGATGGGGTCCAGTTGCTGTGTTGTCCACCCCTGCTGGACCTCTGACTCCCGACTGTGGCAGGGATGGGATCCCCACCGAGCTGGCTGCATTGGTCAGGGCAGGTCCACAGGGGGCCCTGGTGGCATCTGGGCCGGAAGACGGCAAGGAGAACGACTGGCGTATAGTCTCCACAGAGGAGGAGAGGGCCGCCAGATTGGCCGACACATGCAGGAAACCCCCGAACATGGCTGATCCCAATTGGGCCACGTCGGCACGGTGCTCTTCGTGATGACGTGCGTGCTCCTCCTGGGAAGCACGCACGGCATCACGAATCACAGCCGTGCGCATCGCGACCCCAATCAGGACCTTCTCCACACGGCCAGGGGTCCCCTCGTCCGCAGGTGGAGGGGAGTCAGATGACATGGACATCCCCTCTACCTGCGGACGGGCCTGGGACGGGGCATCCCTGCTGGTGCAAGGTGGTGCACCCACAGGTTCAGGGACAGCGACATGCACAGGCCCCTCCAGGGTGACCTGTGCTGCCTCCTACCCCTGCCCCTGGACTGCACCACTTGCACCAGCAGGGATGCCCCCACCAGGCCCCATGTGCGCCTCAGTGGCGGCCTCCTCCTCCTCTGTGGAAACCACCAACCTGGATGGCTCCTCGCCGTCTACTGCCGTAGCAGGCCCCTGTGGGGGCTCACCCACCCCTTCCGCTGCAGCCGTGGGGGCATCCCCGCTGCCTTGCTCCACAGCGCCGTCTCCGCCCTCTCCTTCACTAGCCGCTGCGTAGAGGGAGACATAGAACACAAGCATCAGGGTACTGTACAATGGTCCCCTAGACAGGAAGCAATAGCAGATGAGTGCCACTGTCAAAGTACACTTCCATCATGTCACACCACAACACATGTGTCAGTCCAGGCAAAACACACACAGTGACAGTCATGGTGCGTGCCATGGACATTTCAATGCATGTCCAATGGACTCTCGAATCATACAATGTAATGGGACTCACATGCATCATGCCTATCACATGCACACACTTCACCTCAGTCACATCCATCTGGCCCCGTACACCCCAATCACAGTGCATACAAGGATGACTAGGCTGCATCAGTGAATCTTTACATTGTCACAGACATGTATCATGCATCCATGGCACTCACAAGTCACAGACACGCAGGTCAGGCACACACACATGGATACCACATATGTATCTGGCATCAGCACCCATCCCTCGCCCCCACCCATGTCCAGGAACAGAGACTGCCATGCTCTCATGTGTGCAATCTGCACAGGGCTCCCCATGTCGCATTCAAACACATGCAACAACCGTGCGGTTCACACATTACAGGTCGCACATGCATTCCCATGATGTCCCTGCACACATACATGCGTACATGGCCTATGTCACACATGCAGGCAAGTATCAGACAACCAGCACACTGCAACATGCCCTGTCTCACACAGCAATGCTTGGCCACTTACCGCTCAACTCCAGACGGGTCTCCCTCTCAAGGACCTGGGCGTGGAGCGCTGGGTGTGCGCGTTCCAGGACCCTCAACTGGATGGTACTCATGCGGCCCCGGCCCCCCTCCACGAGGCGCCGGGCCTTCATGAGGGTCCTGGACCTCAAGTCCTCCCAGCGCTTCTTGACCTTCTGGATGGTGCGGGTTGCCACCCCCTCCGCGTTGATGGCAACCACACAGTCGGCCCAGATCCTCTCCCGTCCTACCCTGTTGGCGCGGGACGATCCGAAGAGGGCATCATACTGCCCCAGGACTTGCTCCACCAGGAAACCAACTTCGGTGGCAGTGAAGCTGGTGCCCCTCTGCCCCTCTGGCCGGGGGTTGCCACTGGGGTCAGATGTGGATGTGCCCGACATGGGAACCCCAGGGGCAGGAGTGGGTGGGCAACTGGGTCCTGGGGCTGGGCTGTGGAGCGATGTTATTCGAGTCGGGAGTCTTCTGTACCAGCAGGGGTGGACACAGCAACTGGACCCCTGCAGATGGCTGATGTGCAGGCACCAAATGGCAGGGCACGGTGGCAGCAGGCAGGCAGGCAGGCAGCAGCAGATGGCACGTGGGAGGCTGCTCGGGGCACTGGGGGGCAGTGATTCGGCCTTCTGGGCAGGAGCGTGGTCTTCCGTGTGTTTTCGCGTGGCCAGCTTGATACGGAGTGATTTGGCACGTGAAAATCCTGCACGTCAGCGTGAAAATCGAGGAAAGGCCCTTAGCGCGTAAGCGCGTCAGCACGCGTACGCGATTTCATTGGACCAAAGGCCCTTGCAGCGTAAGCGTGTCTGTGACGTTTTGCGCACGGGCGTTGCCCTGGCAGGGCTTGGTGATCCCGCGTGCATTTATGTTCTGTACGTGCTTTTCGTGCGGTGCGTGTGTTTTCCATCCGTTGGGGTTCACACGCTATTACTTCACAGCGGGTGTTGGCTACGCGTTCTTCTACACGCAAGGCAGACGGTGAGTGGTACCCCGCTCCCCCAGGCCCGATCGCGTGAGAAACTTCACGCGAACCCCTGAAATACACGTAGCCCGCTCCCCCAGGCCCGATCGCGTGAGAAAGTTCACGCGAACCCCTGAAATACACGTAGCTCGCTCCCCCAGGCCCGATCGCGTGAGAAAGTTCACGCAAACCCCTGAAATACACATAGCACGCTCCCCCAGGCCAGATCGCGTGTGTGACTTCCCGCGAACCCCCGGAATACACGTATCCCGCTCAATCGCGTGTGTAACTTCCCGCGCAACCCCGAAATACACGTGCCCCGCTCGCACCATTGCTGTATGTTGCCACTTTTGTAATGCGCAGGGACGCTACCGCCTGCCTTCGTGTGGCGGACGTGTATCGGCTTGTGCGTGTCTTTCGCTGTGCGTGGCTTTGCCCTATTCGATTCCATGAATACGTGTGGTTCGGGTGCGTGTGGGCGTTCCGTCTGCTTCCCTGCAGTACATCCCCAGTTACGCCCTTGTTTTCGCGAGTTGTTCCCCATTCCACGCGTTACGCCCCGTGTTCCGCCCACTTTCTGGTGTATGCGCCGAGGTTGTGCGCTTTCACTGTGCGCATCGCGCACGTCTTTTGGGATGTTGCAGTGACGTGTGCGCCATGCACGGGTTTGGCACACATCCCGTGGTAAACACGCGCAGGGACTTCCATGAATCGTGCGCCTGTTTTTTTCCGCTTGCGCCTGCTTGCGCCTGCTTGAGCCTGCTTGCGCGAAGATTTTCGGCGCACGTTTGTTCCATGAATCGGCCCCTTAATGTCAATACAACAGCAGTGTGTCATATACTAATGTTGTACCACACTTAGTACTTAGAATGTACTGTTTATGAGGGTCTAACAAAGAAAATGTATATTTAAATTTGTATACAACTACAGCTTTTGAACTACCCTGCTTAACCAATTTCCACAGAAAATAAACCAGAGATTGCAGCTTCATAACGCAACAACACGACAACACTAAGTAACCACAGCAATTATCTTCAATTCTGCCACACTCATAAGTACCATATACAGTTCAATTACATCATTCCTCCATATTACAAACACTTTGTACTCCTAATATATTACCTACAATTTCTATACACATATTGCTACTAATGTAATTCTGGCTATATTTCTACTACATTACTTATACTTACTATACACATATTACTGCTTTGGTGGTTGTACCCAGTGCACATAATCTTGGGGCCATGGCCTGTGACCATGCCCCCCAGAATCTGGCCACTGGACTCAACTACCACAATACAATTAACGATATAAGAAGTATGTACCATATACCATCAGGTAATACAACTCACCCTGACCCCTCTGCAATCAAAATGATGTCCGTGTACACCGAAATTGACCAGGCACTCGGCAGAATTTCCAAACCCTTTTTCCACCAATAAAATCAGCTCCACATTATCTTCATTCCACTTCCCTACCATTTCTACGCTCTCTTCCAGCCATAAAATAACCCCAAATGTCTTTTCCAAGCTGTCCATTCATGGCGCTGTCTGCAAACTACCGCAGTGTCCGTTGACCGCTTCGACACCTGCCTGGCCTTTTTCAACCTACAATAACAGTCCTATATATTTTTTTCACTCCCCCACCACGCTGTCCGCAGATCCAACCAGCTGAGGCCATCCGCGGATCCAACATGGCAGGTTTTTCCAAAAATCTGACACACCTCACGGTCGTCACCGTCCAATCAGCGGGCTTCTGGAGCAATTGGAGGCCCGTCAGCAAACCAAACAGGGAAGTGAGTATGCGGACCGAACCAAGATATCACTACATTTTTGTACCTACTTTTTGGTCATTTTAAAAAAACCTACGGGATGGATTTACACCAAATTTACAAAAAGCATGATTTCGGGATCAGCCCTCCACTCTTGCCGCAAATTTGGTGAAAATCCATCTAGTGGTTTGGACTGTAGGCGTAACATTTTTTTTCCATTGTGTTTATGGGAAAAACCACACATTTTTGGACCCCCCCTATAACTTTGGCCACCCTTCACAAATCCTCACCAAACTTCGCATGATCGATCTGACCTGGCCATATACTTTCTTTGCAACGTTTTGTGAGGCTTCATTCGGGGCGGGGGGGGGGGGGGGGTGAAGTTAATAGCCGCCCAAAACGTGCTCTTCCTATGAGTTCAGCAACTTAACCATAACTACAGGGCCACTACCGCAGGCCCTGTAATAAAACACCAAGGAAGTTCCTACTTATAGATATAGTAGCCCTCTAAGCCAAGTCACGCACAGCACACCACCACCCAGTAGACATCACTGGAAACTCACCTATAGCGCAAGACTAGAGGGGCAATGCATTGTGGGTATACAAATCTATGCTCGTTGTAGTCTGAGGTTCCATTGAGAAATATGCCATTTTAATATATTATGTGCTTAGATTAACTATACAGGTTTGCCACATGTACTGGGCATGCTATCATTCTGACTCGTGGATTTGCTAAAGCTACATTTACTTATTTTAAACCAACATAATGAGGATGTATTTGATGGATGCAATTGAGTTACGTTGTTCTGAGGAATTTGTCCGGCTACGCTTGGTAGATTTGTTTATTCATTATAAAGAGCAGAAGCACTAAGCTTGTACTTACTCTAAATTTAGAATTTGGCCATTCTGTCCATCCTCTCTTTTTCAGTCTCTGTTTTTATTTACGTGGTTGGAAGTCATGTGTGCAGTGCGAAATACAGCATGGCAGTTTCCCGACTCTCCAAAATGAAGACTCTGGATTCCAGTCTTCAACTTTGCCTCAACTCTTTTAAGCTCCACCTTCGTGTGCGACACAAATAAGCAAATTAAAAAGAAATACCAGCTTTGTTACTGAAAAAGTTCCTTATTTTATAAACAAGCTCTATTTGCAGAACAAAGCAGCATTTGGCAAAACATAAACACAATTGTATGATGGATGTGGTGTTGTTGGGTGGGGGAGGGGAAGAAGTTGGGATAGTGCCTATTGGGGTGAACAGGTCCTTGCTTCACCAGGACCCTGGAGCAATTCCCCATCAACTCACTGTGGCACGATCAGCAATCCAGTTCAGGGTGAGCATAAGGGTTCTAGTTGTCCTACGAGGAAAACATTCTCTTGCCTCCTCCTCCAACATGGTGGCAACATCATCTGCTTCTAGGTACAGTCCTTGCCGAGAACTGGGCCCAATCCAGTTCTGCTACTCCCCAGAGGCATGCACCCATTCTCCCAAGATCTATGTCTTCAATCAAACAAACACAGTGGAAGAATAGAGACGTCAAGAGAATTGAGTGCGAAGAATCTACACTGGAACACTGCTAAAATGGACTGTGAGGAAGAGGGTGTGGCGGGGTATGTTGTGAGGTTGCCTTTCCCATAGATGACCCGGAGCCGCAGGTAAAAAGGAAGGCTTCTTTACTGGTTACACCACCAGATAGATCAGACCCAAAGGATATAGGACAACAAGACTGAGGTATGGTGAGGGAACATTCACTGGCACACCCTCTCTCCAGCCAGCCTCTCTCCAACTCTCATCCAAGAACCATTCAGCAGGCAGCACTGACACCAGATTCCACTCTCAGAACACTCATGACATCACATTCATGCAAGGCAGAAAGAAAGAACATCAGCACCCTGCAGGGGGGCGCCAGCCCATCAGGAGGCTCAGAATGCGGGCTGTACTGTACGGTACAAGCCAGCGTACACTTCCCTTCCCTGCTCCCCCTCCCACTTCATCTCTTAGCACCCGCATAGTTTCCAACGCGGGTGCTAGGAGTGTTTTGTTTTTTTACATGCAAAATAAATCTTACCTTAGAAGGCAGCCCAACGCCATGCAGTCCTGTTTGACAAGAATCCCGAATTCAATGTTGATGACGTACAACGTCATCAACATAGAAAACAAACGTCCTGTCAAACAGGACTACACAGCGTCAGGCAGCGGATCTAAGGTAAGTTCTTTTTTATTTAAAATATACACTATTAGCACCCGTGTACACAACTACACGGTTGCTAATGGAGATATGCCCCTCGGTGGCAGGCCCACCCGGTAGGTAACGGCCCGCCACCCTTGTTAAGAGATTCTCGCTGTGCTCCGGCCCTTAACTTGGGCGGCAGGCTATCTACAGGTTCTCATTACAGTAGGGTACAGTATCAAGCCTCATCAAGCGAATATATTAACAGCATTAGGTGACTACCACCCAGAACTTCGCCAAATGCATTAGGCAACTATATAAATTCTACACTAATGAGATTGGGGAGAAAGTTTATCAGTGTGGCTATCCCCCACCTTCAGGACTCACTCCTGCCCAAAATCAGGCTTGCATCCATAGGTGACGCAAGAGGCCATGACTGGCCCCACAGACAACAAACACTGAGAAAAAAGGGTCTTCACCACTTTTATTCAAAACACAACATAGTATATACAGCCATACACTACAATAGGACTTCTTCCTTCAGGCAAGGTGCAGTACTTCCATTGGCGCAATGGCTGTAACCGCACCCGACACTGAGCATGGAAACTATCACATGATCACACATACCATCTTGCTTACGATCAAATGTTCGCATGGAGAGCACCCATGGCCATCCATGGCCACCTTTCACCTGATACTCAGTGGTCAACCGAGGGGTACGGACCTGAGCTTTAATGACCAGTAGGCCTACCATGGGTTCAGACCACCAGAAACCCACATCCTTCAGAAATGAATTTAAGAATTTAAGAAGTTTCCACTTTTTATTTTCCTTCCCACCCCTAAAATCTACAAAGCGGTCCCCTGAACGGTCGCCACAATGTGAGATGCCTATCGGCGGATATACACTCCCCACATTGCAGCTAGGCCAAGGATTGCTTCCAGAAAGACACCAGTGCCATCCTCAGATAAATCGACAGCGTCAGCATGAACAATATCGATCATAGACAATGACAACAACCTATGCCTGATGTTCAGCAAGCAAGAGCCACGGGTCAACTATGACAACTCAGTGGTCAATTCTTTCACTGGTGCATTCGGACCCTATGCAGAGATGCACACTCCCCAGGTGATACATGGATTCATCTCAGACAAAATTAATGAGCAGCATACAAGAGCTCAGCTCCGCAAATTCACTCAGCAAAACCTCACACACCCCCACACCTCCCAAGGAGCACCATGTCTTGTTCTCCCAAATGAAGTACAAAGCAATCTGGTGCAGAGAACATTTTTCCTTCTAAATAACTTGCCTCAAATGTCGCAACTTCATTCCCCTGCCTCCAAGCCAGAAAGCGTTGATCTCCTGAATGGACGACCACTGCGGCCTGCTCAAAGTTGGGCTGCTTGGAATATAAAACACTGCCCACATAACCACACCACCTGAGGCGTCCTGGGCACAGTAAATGGTCTTGAAAAAGAGAAACAAGAGTAAAGTTGAGGAACACAGCGAGCCCCAGAAAATAAAGAGGATATCCATGGGAGAGATGAGCATATTAAACCGCTCTCCCCTCCATGCTGATGTTCTCTCAAATTCTCTCCACATATCAATTCTTGCACATCCTCAGCCCTCATGCACCGAAATTTATAGAAAGAAAGCAGAGAAGGGCCTGCTCGTATGAGGGGCAAGGGGAGTCCTTAATGATGGCCGTGGCCTTCTGCCTTCATCTAATGGCCACGGAACTGCACCAGTCTGCTCAAATTCGGTACACACTGCAAGAGCTTTCTTATACGCTAATGCCTGCTCTGCATGGCAAGGAACTGCACTTAGTGTATATTTTATGTTGGGTCTTTCAACGTCATGCAATGGGCTGGAATGTCAGGATGTGAACATGAGCAGGTTTTGGCTCACCTAATTCTAATTGGTTTAAAAATGTCATGTTTTTCTACAACTGTTATTGTTATGAAGTGGCTTCCAGACTTTCTTGTGTTACTTCTTAGGTTTATTACAGGAACTTAGATTACAGTTACATAAAGATAAATAATAGAGAGTGTGGACTATATCAGCGCTGGCCCCATCACCCAGGCAGGGGAGCTCTAACTGCCTCAGTCTGGAACCTTCAGATAAACACTCCACCTTCCACACAGTAACATTCCATGTGACATCACAGGGTCACAGCAAGACAGCATTACACATCTCCTTTCCTTACCACACACACACACAGAAGTTCACTACACAACACATCTCATTTCCTTACCAGACATACACACAGAAGGTCATTACACAACACATCTCCCTTCCTTACCAGACACACACACACAGGAGGTCATTACACAACACATCTCCTTTCCTTACCAGACATACACACAGAAGGTCATTACACAACACATCTCCCTTTTACTCTACAATGCAACAGTTTCAAAACCATATCGCCCATGAAGTGTCCAAAATGTCCATCCTGCAATCCAGAAAAGAATTAGTGTATACATCACATCAAACTTACTTTCCCACACCCATGACCCTGAATCATAAATATATATTGTGTGTCATATAATCTTCTATATGGCTTCATACGCACACTAACTACACCCGAAGTCATACTTCACATGTTAACTGCGATAACTGAGCCGCCGTGCATTTCAGATGGACAACGTGGCTAGCACACAAAATTCACAAAAGGATATATTAATCTTTCAGGGACTTAGCTCCTTCTTCGCTCTGGTGGAACGAGCGAGACCCATTCTGCCTTTGTTGACGGACGTGACGCATTCCCAATAGTCTGTCTGTCCATGAGGGAAACACTCGTTGTGTCCGGAAATAGTTCCGCAGCAGCTTGTATTCAGCCAGATCCAACATAGTAAAACGCACTCTTCCTCGAGTTCTTCAACTGACGTCCCAATCGGCCACCCAATGGACAGTGTCATTCTTCCATATGACGGCTCTTTTCCACAGATCCTCTTCCATTTGGACATATGCGCGTGGACCTTATATTCTTCTTCCGGCTACCGGCGCAACTTCCCCCACGAACAAGGGACAGCATAGCATTCCGCGGGCCACTCTCACCCAAACGGCCTCGCAATACGCCGATATGGACGTCCTCACGTCTCGAACCATGTTCGTTAGGTTCTTTACTCGAAATTCCACCACACCTCTTCTCATAATGACGGGGAGCGTCATAACTGGAACATGTCAGCGTTCGCGTCGCAACACTGCATGACGCGTACTAGTCCACCAACTCCTGCCGCGTACACTGTGACGTCATCAGTCACACCGCTACCCTGGAGCAGTGCGGACCTCCTCCAGCCAACCGTCATCCAGCAGGGAATTCGCTGTGGTCGGCCGACTCAGATCCCTGAGACAGTGAAGGTAACTTTAAAACTTCCTGCACACAGTGGCGCTCCTTGCATGAGTGATCACCATTTTCCCACAATAAAACTCCAGTCTATGGGGCGCACCTATAAGCCTCAGGCTGCCGGGTTAAGTTTACTCTTCATTTTCTCGTTTGAAAATAGAAGGTCAGCTTCCTAGGGCAACCCTTGATGGCCCATCTTCAATTTGTCTCCAACACGCGCTCTTGATCCCCCCATCTGGGCTCTCTCCCTAAACCCCTGGACCCAGCTCTTCTTTCTAGGTTCAGGGCAGCTGGTACCTTAGGACATGGGGCTCCACATATAAGACAGAGCGCCTGTAGTGGGACTTTCTTGCTCCTCCCCTCCTTGGCCCTGGGTGATGGGTCTCTTACTTGTATGTGGGGGCAGCGCTGACCACCACTTTGTCCTCCTCTCTCCTGCACCCCCCCCCGCAGCAGGCTCCTTCAGACTTCAAGTTCTTCTTATGCTCTGGTTCTTCTTGAAAAACATCCTCGTCGCCATTGTTATGAAGTGGCTTCCAGACTTTCTTGTGTTATTTCTTAGGTTTATTACAGGAACTTAGATTACAGTTACATAAAGATAAATAATAGAGAGTGTGGACTATATCAGCGCTGGCCCCATCACCCAGGCAGGGGAACTCTAACTGCCTCAGTCTGGAACCTTCAGATAAACACTCCACCTTCCACACAGTAACATTCCATGTGACATCACAGGGTCACAGCAAGACAGCATTACAGTTATTATCCATGGTTGTTTGAAGGCAGCAATCTCGCAAAAGTGTTTTTCCGGAGACATTAGTTATTCTTCTAGACATGGAAGCCACAAATGCTGCTATGGCCTGTTTCTTTGGGAATAGGAATCTTCGTCTGCGCCTGCTTCGGTCTTCTTGTTTATTCAGACTTTTTGGAGCAGGTTCGATCCCCGGGTCCACGCTTAGAAACCTCTGGGTATTAAGCGCGTTATAAATAAGCAATTATAATATAATATAATGCAGAAAGACTTCACGCTCAGTATCACTGTAGCTCATTTACACTTGCCAGTTGTTCAATGTGTTGCATCGAAATTAATGTCTTTTAATTTTATGGGGAAATCTTTGACAGATATAAGAGGTAAGGTGTTTGGACGTCAGCGTTCAGGCTGCCATAGGCGTCACAATCAAGAGCTCTGCCAATTGGGATAGAGAATGGAATCCATATCCAAGATCCAAGAGTGGGAACTTGACCATTTGGAACTATTCACAGGCAACACATATCTACCGGACTGTGATGTGACCTGTTGTGACATCTACTGTACACACTACGGATGATACTGGGTTGTCTCTGACTAGAGAATGGCTTGAGGTATTGATACTGGACCCCCAGAAAGCATTTCTCCTGCATTATGCAAGCTTTGTTGGCTTCCAGTGATAAAGTACGCGGATGTTTACGGTTCTGTGGGCCGGACCGCATGCATAGCAGGGTTATTCATTTCCCAGAAAAATGCTTCTCTTTGTGCACCCTCCTGTGTACTCAGATACACTATTTAGGCCTACTTGAAGCCCCTTTTGTTAATTGCTGACATAAAGTGGGGTTATTCCTTTACAGTGCTTATTGGCAATCATCTCTACTTTCTAAGATTCACATTGCCGCTGCTCTTTCACCATTAAAAACATCTAACTTTCTGTTTCATCACTCTTTGTTTCCAGCATCAAGACGACTTAGCTGTGTTCTTTAGACATGTTTATCAATTTTTAGGTAATAGTCACAGACTGAATAATTCACTGGTTGCTGCATTAAAACCACAAAAACATCCAAAGTGATAGGGAATCTTTTTAACATTTGGGTTTAATGAATTTCATATTAATGTTTAACAATGTTAATTGAACTTTTTAAATTAATAATAATAGTGGTAGATTTTATTTCGTATTTCGTATTTATTTGTCATTTATATAGCACCTTATGCCAAGGCGCTGTACAGGAACCAATTTACAGTACAAAAAAGAGATAATAATGATACAGTGGACATCAGATTCCAGTGGGAACCTTAAAATACAGTTAAGATTGAAGTAAAAAAGTTTTCAAAGCAACACAAAAATGTAGGATAGAGAAAGAGGGAGAGAATTCCAATATAAAGGAGCAAGTAAAGAAAAAGAACGGAACCGCAAGGATGCACACGGAGGGCGAGATACAGTTAAAAGAAAGTTGGTTTGGGAGCAAAGATCACGAAAGGGAACTTAAAAAGAGACAAGAGATGTGAGATAACTAGGAGCAAGACCATAAAGAGACTTGAATACAATACAAAGAAAATTAAATTTCAGTTGAGAAGGGAAAAGGTAGCCAACAAAGAGAGTTAGAGAGTTATAGAAAGAGTCACAAATGGATAGGGAGTACAAGAGACGGATATAGGAACTAAAGACAGCTAAACGAGAAACAGCAAGGCCGAAGAGAAGTGCAGAGCAATAGAATAGTCTTGAAAAAATCAGAGAATAGATTGAAAGCTTAGTGGCACTAAAGGTTAAGAGAGGCCTAACTTTCCGAATGTTGAAAAGATGAAATCGACAGGATCGCGATATGATAGAAATGTGATATGCAAAAGAGTGATCGTGTCCAGATGAAGGTCAAGATTATGGACAGTAAGAGAAATAGGAAGGTGAGAGGTTGAACACACTGTTAGCTGGGAAAAAGAGAACTTCCGTTTTTGAGGAATTAAGGACAGGAAAGTGAACAGACATCCAGTTTGTAAAAGCAGAGAGACAAGCTGAAAGATTTGTTTGAATAGTAGATGTGAAAGAAGAAAAGGATAGAAAGAGTTGGGTGTCATCAGGATAAAAAAGGTGGAACAACCCGAAAGATGAGATAATATTAGAGGTATAAAAGGAAAAGAGAAATGGGCCAAGAACGGAACGGAAGAGGATCACCCGAGAAACTGAGTGTGTGCGATTAGATAGGTAAGATTGAAACGATGTAAGTACAGAATCAGAAAACTGAAAGCAAGAAATAGACTGAAGAAGTAGTGAATGGTCAACCATGCCAAAAGCAGTGGATAGATCCAAAAGTATAAGAATAGAGCAGTGTTTAGTATAGTGAGCAGAAAACAAAGAGTCACAGACAGAAGAGCAGTTGCAGTGGAGCCAAGCGGTCAAAAACCAAATTGAAAACGGGGTAGGATAGAATTAAGGGTGACAAAAGAAGAAACCTAGGAGCAAACAAGACATACCAGTAGTTTGGAAAAATAAGGAAGAGGAAAGATAGGACTAAAATTAGAAAGTGTAGCTGGATCCAAAGAAGGTTTTTTAAAATAGGAAGGATAGTAGCATGTTTAAACATAAGAGGGAAAGTAGAGGTAGCAAGGGTAACGTTAAAGAGACTAGTGAGATAAGAGTTAAGAGAAGGATAGATTTTAGAAATAAGAATAGAAGGAACAGAATCTTTAGGAGATGCAGCGGGATGAGCCCGTGAGATAAGCATTGAGGAATCAGAATTAGAAATCAGGAGATAAGGAGGAAAGAGCCATAGTAGAAGATGGCGGAGAAGCAGTGTGAAAACAGGAAAAAGAAGTAGTGCAAATAGCTGAGCGAAGGCAGTCAACTTTAGAAGTAAAGAAATTAGCAAAGTCAGAAGCCACAAGTGTCGATAGAAGAGAATAGTCAGGAGATGGAGGAGCCAATAGACGGGAGAGAGATTGAAAGAGACGACGGGGATGAGAAGATTGAGAGTATAAAAGATCAGAATAGTAAAAGCGTTTGGATGCCAGAAGAACATCATCATAAAAAAAGAGTATAGTAGGAAGAAAATAATTTACCATCGGCCATGGAATGGAAATTATGGCAGCGACGCATCAGGCGACGGCGTGTCATTCGTATAGAGCGAAGGTAAGGAGTGAGCCAAGGTTGGGAAGGTTTATGAGAAGGTAAACATTCTGAAAAAGATATAAGGTATCGAGAGATGTTGAAAGAGAAGTAGAGAGAGCTGAGGTAGCTTCATCCATTGAAAGAGCGAAGAAAGCAGAATGAGACGGAAGAAAAGCAGAACAAGAGGATACACAAAGAGGATTATTGAAAGTATGAGGATCACAATGAAGAAAAGAAGGGGTAACAAAAGAAGGGAACCAGTATTAGAAACAGTGGGAAAGATTGAGAAAAGCAGAGGATGATCTGAAGAGTAAAGAGGGTAGATAGAAACATCAGGGATAGAGATATAAGAAGTGAAAATAAGATCGATACAGGATCCAGAAATGTGAGATGGTACAGTAGGAAGAGGTGAGAGACAGCAGGAATCAATAATAACTAGAAATGGAATAGAGGCATGAGTAGAAGAGAGATGCAGATTAAAATCACCTAAAAGTATAAAAGAATTAAGCAAGGTAGAACAGTATTAAGAAGAGCGCAATTGCCGTCGCAAAAAGTAGAGCGGGGACCAGGAGGACAAAAAATAAAGTCACAGCACAAGATTTGGAAAAAGTAGACAGAAAGTATTCAAAGAGATTTTATGTGATTTAGTTATGTGCTGTTTAGTAACCTGTATTTTGTAATGTCTTTCCTTGTGAAGTAGGAAAGAATTGTGATAATAAAGTACATTGGGGCTCATTACGAGTATGGCGGTGCAGGAATAAATTGGCGGTAACAGAATTATCGCCACTTTTCTCGCACCATCATACTACGAGTATGGCCCTGGAGTGGGGGATTTACCTCTAGCATCATGCCAAAAATCTGCAAAATCTGCAGAATTACTGCAGCAGCAATTCTGCCAAAAATCCCGCATAGAGTCCGATGTACTCTCAAAAAATGGGGACTAACTCTGTTACTGCCACTTGTAATCTGGCGGTAATTCCACCAGACCAAGTGGCGGTAACGGCAATTCCGTTGGGTGGTATTCCAGCAGATTTACCACCAGAATACCACCCAACTCAGAATGACGCCCAATATTGTTTTCTTTTGGTGGATTGAGGTGATGTATGTACAATTTTAAAAATCAAGTCTAATTATCTAAATATTGAAAAGTGTACTATTTACTTTTCTTTGCTTCTTTGTTTCTTTGTTTCCTTCTTTCTTTCTTTTTTGCTTGTAAACTGTACATGTCGCCCTTTTCCCAATTCATAGACAGTTTATCACAATAAATGAATATCTCACTTCAGAGCCACCCTGGCTCAAGTAACACATATTTGTGATGCCTTCTTTATAATACAGTTTACCTAATCACCACCCATTGTGTGGTATGTTATGTTATGTTACTTTGCATTTATATAGCGCCTTAAGTACCATTGGTATGGTGTCAAGGCCCTGGTAGGTTAAACGCCCTCAGGAACCGAAGTTCAGGTCATTAGAGAGAAATTTAGAGAGTCAAAAGGTGCGTTTGAGCACCGGATATGTGTGCAGCTGGTGTGGCAATCGTGTGATAGCTGCTTCTTAGATGTAGGTGTGGAGGCTGAGAGATCAGGAGTATGCGTTCCTTCTGGCAGGTTGTTATCCAGACCGATTTGGCTGTGTTAGGTATGAGGTGAAACGCTTAGGCTGGAGGGTGTGAAACCAGCAGTGTTTAGTTAGGGTGATGGGGAGTATGAGGTAAATGATGGTATGAGAACAGCTTTCCGAATGGTGTCATAGTATCGCTGTGTTCTATTTGAGTGGTGGTGTAAAGAAGAGAGTAAGCGTGGATATGTGGATATGGTGGTTTACCTTAGCTACTTGAGGCCGAGCCCACTCCAGTAGTTCCATGTACTCCATCCGTTCCAAGAACTCATCCGTTCGATGTACTCCATCCGTTCCATGTACTCCATCGTTGCATGTACTCAGACCGTCCATGCGTTACGACCGTGTCAAGCACTGAAAGCCATTTGTTTCAATGCTCTTTCAAACCATTCCATGTAAGTCACGCCATTCTAGGCGTTCCAATCCATTCCATGCACTCCAATCCATTTCATGCACTCCAATCCATTTGATGCATTCCGGTCTGTTCCGTGTACTCGCATCTGTTCCATGCACTCCACTTCATTCCAGGCACTCCAGTCCGTTCCAAGCACTCCAATCCGTTCCAGGGACTTTACCCATTTTATGCACTCCAACCATTTTATGCGCTGCTGCTTTTATTCGTTCTACCTCACATTATCCTTTCTCCATGCATCATCTATCTACATACGTCTTCTTCGCACGTTCCGTCCACTTAATCGGTTCTACCCATTTCTCTCGTTCTGTCCACTTCACCCGTTTCACCCACTTTACCGGTTCCATCCACCTGCTTCATCTGATTTTAGCATCCCACCCTTTCCACCCACTACCCATTCTACATCAGTTCAACTGTTCCGTCCACATGCTTCACCCGTTCTATCCACATACTTCACCCGTTTCTTCCACCTGTTTCACCGGTTCCTTCTATATGCTTCACCAGTTCCATCCACATGCTTCACCCGTTCCAACCACATGCTTCACCTGTTTCATCCACATACTTCACGCGTTTGATCCACATACTTCACGTGTTTCATCCACATACTTCACACGTTCTATCCACATACTTCACGCGTTCTATCCACATACATCACCCGTTCCATCCACATGCTTCACCCGTTCCAAACACATGCTTTATCCGTTTCATCCACATGCTTTATCCGTTTCATCCACATACTTCACACATTCCACCCAGTCCATCCGTTCCACCCACTCCATCCGTTCCACCCAGTCCATCCGTTCCACCCAGAATCATCCGTTCCACCCCGAATCATCCGTTCCACCCAGAATCATCGGTTCGACCCAGAAACATCTGTTCGACCCAGAATCATCCGTTCGATCCAGAATCATCCATTCGACCCAGAATTATCCGTTCGCCCCAGAATCATCCATTTGATCCAGTCCACCCGTTCCACTCACATACTTCACCTGTTCCAATTTCATACTTCCATATTTTTCATTTTATCCATCCACTTCACCCGTTTCATCCACATACTTCAATCTTCCTCGTACCTTACCCGCACTTGACCTGTTTTGTCCACATACTTCACCCGTTCCTTCCTCGTACTTTACCCGTATCGTCCATAAGCGTCATAGGTTCTTCCAGCTCCATCCTTTGTTCCTACCACTCACTTCCATCTACATACATCACCCGTTTGATCTGCACCCAACACCCGCTGCGTACTCTACTCCCGCTCTGCACTCTACACTCGCTTCCCACGCCGCATTTTATGCCCACTCCTCACTCTGCATACTACACCCACTCCGCACTCTATACTCGCTCCGCGCACTCTACACCCGCTCTGCATCCGCACGATACCCTACGTCCACTCAACGCCTCACATTGGTTCAACACCACCGCTCCTTACATCTGCTCAATACCCTAGATCCGCTCAACACTCTACATCTGCTCAGCACCATCAGGCACTGCATCCGCTCCACACCCTAAAGCTGCTCAACATTCTACACCTGCTCCACACTATTATCCACTCACACCCTACATCTGCACCATAACCTATGTCTGCACCACCAACTACACATTCATAAGCCCTACGCACTCATCCGCCCTATGCCCTCATCCGCTCTGCGCCCTCATCTGCTTTGCGCCCTCATCCGCTCTGCACCCTCATCCGCTCTATGCACTCATCCGTTCTCCGCACTCAACCGCTCTATGCACTCAACCGCTCTATGCGCTCATCCGCTCTACGCGCTCATCCGCTCTACGCGCTCATCCGCTCTGCACGCTCATCCGCTCTGTGCGCTCGTCCGCACTGCGCGCTCGTCGGCTCGACGCATTCATCCGCTCTACGCACTCATCCTCTCTAGGCACTCATCCGCTCTACACACTCATCCATTCTACGCACTCATCCACTCTATGCACTCATCCACTTCTACGCACTCATCCACTTCTATGCACTCATCCGCTTTATGCGCTTCATCCACTTCACCGACTTCATCAGCTCCACTCACTTTGTTCGTTCACCCTTATTATTATATATTTTTTTTGGATATACTCATTCTAATTTGTTTGTCCTTTTTTAGTTAACCAATAGAGGTTATTAGTTTTCAATCTCTCGCTTGGATCTTGATCCTACATTGCTATTTATGATTTAGCATTTGGTAAAGTCAGTGCGATGCTGTTATCCAGTTTGAGTTAGTTTGAGTTTGGGTCAGTTTTAGGGGAAGAGCCAGGTTTTCAGTAATTTGAGGAAAGACATGAGGTCTTCAGTGAGTCGGATGTGGGGTGGGAGTGCGTTCCACAGCATGGGGACCAAGGCTGGGAAGGACGATCCGCCTAACCTGACTTTGTTTTTGGTATGACCAAGAGGCCGGCTGAGCTTGATCTTAGAGTATGTGCTGTCTGGTAGGGTTTAAGTTTGTCTTGAAGATATTGGGGTCCAGTTTTATGCAGTGCTCGGTAAGAAATTAATAAGGTTTTGAAGGTCACCCTTTGGGCAACCGGAAGCCAGTGCAGAGTTTTGAGGGGTGGGGAGATGTGGTCTCTCAGGCCAAGCGCTAGTAGCAGTTTGGCTGCTGCGTTTTGTGCTCTTTGTAGTTTAGTCAATTGGTATGCATGGACTCCGAGGTAGAGGGGGTTAGCGTAGTCCAGTCTTGATATAACAATTGATTGGACCGCGGAGAGTCTGTTGGGAAAGGTGAGGTATGGAAAAATGCGTCTAAGAGTTTTAAGGTGGTAGTGGCAGGACTTTGAGACGTTGTTGACTTGGCGCGAGAGTGTTAGGTCAGAGTCTAGGGTGCATCCAAGATTTTTTACTGAATTTGAGGGGGTCGGTGAATTGCCCATGGCAGATGGCCAGGGTAGTAGGTGTGGAAGAAGTTCAGTTTTGCCAAATACCATGATTTCGGTTTTGGAGGGGTTTAGCAAGAGGTGGTTTGTGGTCATCCAGAGCTCTATGTCGAGGAGGCAGGATGCAAGGTCAGGTCGGTAGTTGGGTTTTGAGTTCAAGAGTTTTAGAATTAGTTGAGTGTCATCTGCGTAGTTGTAGCACAGGATGTCGTGTGAACGAATTATTCGTGGGAGGGTGGCCATGTATAGATTGAACAGGAGGGCTGATAGGCATGCTCCTTGTGAAACTCCTGTGTCGACTGGTCGGGCTTGGGAGGAATAGGTGGAGAGAAGGGTTATTTGGTTCCTATTTTTGGGGAAGGATGCTATCCATTTGAGAGCGGTTGCACGGATTCCTACGGAGTGGAGGTGGTCAAGGAGGATTGAGTGGTTGATTGTGTCAAAGGCGGCGGATAGGTTAAGAAGGATTAATGCGGCGCATCCCGCAGAGTCTGCCGAGTTTTTAAGGTCATCCCAGATTGAGGTTAGGGTGGTTTTGGTTCTGTGTCGGGCTCTGAAACCTGATTGAGCCGGGTCTAGGAGATTGTTGGCTTCGACAAAGGCATTTAGTTGGGAGTAGGCAGTTTGGTTGATGAGTTTTGCAAGGAGTCTTGTGTTTGAGATGGGGCGGTAGTTTTTGGGCCGAGAGGGTCTAGGGAAGGTTTTTTTATTAGCGGTTTGTCGTGAACTGTTTTGAATGCATCTGGAAAGATTCCTGAGGCAAGGGGGTCATTTATGATGGAACTTGCGTGTTCTCCTGCGCAGGTAGATGCAAAACTTTCTTTGAGAGTTGTGGCCGGGCAGGGGTCCAGCGGAGAGCCGGATGGTTTGCGGGCAGAGAGAAGTTTGAGAAATTGGTCAGCTGATATTGGACTAAAGGAGTCAAACGTTGGTTGGGAAGTGGTCGCAGGCAGAGGGTTGGCCGGGATGGAGGGTGGTGTAAAGACCAGAGGGGGGGTCTGTACTTCCGCTCTCTATATGATAGAGGAGAGACACAGAGACCCCTGCCAAGATTCTCTATTATTGGTAACGTAGTCGAGCAATCAAGGCCTAGCTTCTCAAGAGGTGATGCGAACTGGTTCTTAAGTACAGTGTAGTTCCCGAGCACCCACAAAGGAATGTCCACACATTGCATTGGTTAAAACACAGTCTTTATATAATTAATATTCAAAGTCATATACACAATCACGATAACTCACTTTGTACTCTGGAAATCAACAATGGTAAATACGTACAATTCTACAGTGGTACCACTAACGTTATTAGATCTCATTAAAGTGCATACCGTCAGAATGACACACAGATCAAAATAAAGAGGAACCCAGGATTAGAGAGAGGAAGGAAAGCAAGATGGTTGAACAATTGGCAGAATACTGGTAACTACAGTTAAACACAGTTCTGTGTGGAGATCCCCCCACCTGGGCAACCTGTAGAAGAAAGATACAAGCCCAGTCCTTATATTGTTCCCACTAGCCTTTCCAATAGTTCTGCAACCCCAAAGTACCTTGGCGTTGTAGCATTTCTCGTCGGGGAAATCGACAACCCTTCTTGAGTGCCCCCCCTTTAAGGCAGGAGTCACGTGTCGTCGAACATCCGACGGAGAACAGGTCGAGCTACAACGGTGAAGTGGCCGCGTCGTTCCTAGCGGTGCTCATTGATGGGGAAGCGTAAACGTCCTGCATGGAAGAGGCGTGCGGGGCACCTCGATGTCAATAGTTCTGGACCGCAAAGAGTTGGAAGAACTGTGGCCCAGCAAGGGCGTCGAGTCATCGGCATCTCTGTGGTCTTTGGGTGGCAGGAAACCCACCGGTGGATGGTCCTCGGCGCGTCGACAGTCAGGCCTTCTCCAGCAGGATACAGCGGTGACGTTGCAGACGTGAGCATCCTTGGATCAATTAAGTTCTTAGGCAATGGGAGCACGGCGGCAGTGGTGGACAACAGTCCGGGCACTTCTCCTTGGTCAAGTGAGTAGTTATGTAGGTCCAGGCTTATCTTGTTGGTTGGTCTGGTCTGCGCCCTAAACATAAAATAAGAAGAAGGGTGAATGGACGGTCACAGAGAAATATTATTTGATGAAGACTTGAATAAAGCATGTGGTTATCAGCGCTTTTCTGATTCGTTGATAGTGTGCAAACATGCAGCCCCTAGTCAATGACAATAAATAAAGCAAGAAATACATTCACTGTCCAGGGGGACTGGAAAATAATGAAAGGAAAGAGTGCGACTGGAAGCCTTTGCAGGACATGTAGAACTTGTTTTCAATTCCATCATAATTTCATCTTGTACTCCTAACCCTAGTCTTATTTCCTGTATGATTTCTTGCAGACTTTGGTTTGGGTGTCTCTCTGTTCCTATTGGCTCCAGGTATTGCTGGTGGCTATTAGCTGGACTGCCCATGTGCGCCTAACCTGCTAACCACAAGCATTAGGCCTACCACAGGTTACTGGGGCTGGGATGTTGAACTAGAGCCAATGGATCCAGTCGGTTCAAACTTGCCCTGACTATAGACTTCTCATCAGTGTCAGAAGGTGTCATAGGGTTGGAGTCCCTATGCCCCTTGCCCAAGGAGGGTGTAACTGGAAGTATGAGTGAGTGGCCCTATTTACCAGAAGTATTTTATGTATTTATTTATATACAGGGGGAACAATGCTCTTTTGATCACAAAAGAACATACAGTAGATAAGAAAACAGAATTGACAGGAAGCAGCAAGCCTCTTACAATGGGGTGAGTTTGAGGAACATTCTGACAGGTCGTGGAGAGGAGTAAATGGAACAGTCTCTAGGGACAACACATAAGCGGACATACATAGATTAAGGACAACCAACATTCGACATTTTTAAGTGAAGGTAGGCAGTATGGTCAGCTGTGCTCGGGATGTGACCATGATGGGTTAAGTGCTCGAATGGAGGCAGAGGAAGTGAGGGACAGAGGCAGGTTAGAGGTGAGGCAACATTTTTAGCTAGCAGGCAGATGAGAGGTAAGTTAAATATACCATGACGTGGCTTCTTACGAACATGAACAATGAGGACGGACAAGTTCCTCGAGACAATGGAAAACTTTGTCCAAGTGGGAAGCAGGAATAAGGTGCCAGAAGGCATGCTACGTACCTCGCAAGGTTTTGGGGTCAAGCCCCTTCGACTGCATAAAAACAGTGGATATGGAGGGTGGGACAGGTTAGTTGGTAATGCGTTAACATCTAGGATGGTGTTTGTCTTGCAAGCAAACCAAAATAAACTGTGTTGTTTAATTCATTATCTGAAAGTTAGGACAATTCAATTTGATGTTCACAATAGTTAGGTCGATCCATGAGAGGTTGGAGCAAGTTGATCTGAATTGGAGTGCTTTATGCTGTGTTATGCTCTTTCATCGGGTTCCTTTGACCTCAAATTCTCACAGAAGATCAGAGAGGCTTGTCTGGATCGCTGTTATCTAATGTGACTGGAATTTGTGACCAATGACTGCAAGTATTTAGGGCCTCAACCCCAGAATGCCTTGTGGGTGGTGCAGAGGATCACGAACGCCGCTCTTATTCACACCGAGTCCATGCAGGGATTCAAAGCAGAATGTGCATTAACTTGTTTCTGGCATTTGAAACAAAGTTGGGTTTCCCTGTTCTGTATTCCTTGGAATTTAAAGCTCTTTTTGTTTAAAAAAAAAAAACATTTACCCAGACTCATGCCAATTTCCTTTGAGTAAACATGGTTCACTGTCATTATCCAACTCTACTCATTAGCCAAGTTGTCTGTTTTTAAGTTTGTTTGCTTCACGGGTTTTCATACACAAATGGATATTTTCTGCAATTTCTGATCATGTTTGTGCTTTTCTGCAATACAAATCTCAAAGAAAAGAAAAAAACTCACGGTTGGCTCTTGTTTGCATAAATGATTTGAGAGAATAACCTAAAATGGGTTATGCAAGAATTAATTTATGCAAAGCACCAAAAGCACTATGCAAATGAATGTGATTCGACAAAACAAAGAAAGGAGACCAACAGTAGCAGGACCCTAGATGCCTGACAGAGAGGCTTTTGACACCTTCTGTGATTGGTGTGACAAGTGTCCTTACCGTCACATTGTACCCTGAATAACTATTGCAAACCATAAGATGTTGCTGCTGTTATTCGGCACCTACACATAATTGTTGATATTACTGACACATACAGATGCTGCTAATATTGCCAAGACATTTACACATATTGCCAATATTGCCTTGCCTACACGTGTTTCGACAAATATGGAGTGGACTGACCCACTATGGCACTTTGCAATGCATTTACTCTCCCATGTGTTCACACATTGGCTTAACAACAAGGGTCCCGCCCCGCCATGTCTTCATCATAGCATGGATGTTTATGTGTGTGTGTGTCACGTGAGCTTGGTGTCATGCTATTGAAACTGTCTTTTGATGTGAAAGGCCCCTTTAACAGTTGTCAATTTTCCGCAATCGAAAAACAGAACATGTCAGACCTCACGACTCCACATTCGTTGGGTGGAAATCAGTTTGCTCGTGTTTGAGATAATCACACTTAGAACAGGCATCTGCGGACGTGATATGATAGAGCGTTTTCCGTTACCATGAGCGCAGAGATAACATTGAAATAGCTCACGCGTCGCCAAAAGCTTGCATTTATCAGTGTGAAGTCACACTGGGCTTTGGCAAGGCTACAGGGTTGAGAATAGTAGTTAGAGTCTGTTGGTGCTTCCGCCGCGTGGAAGGACGCAGACCCAAAGCCAAGCAAAAGTAGTAAAATTAGTCAATTACAAATATTACTGAATAATCTGAGCTGGGGAATGGAAGGATCGCAATTAGGGAGGGGATGCGGGTCCGTGAGGAACTTCAATGACAAAAGAAAACATGGCGGTAAAAACATTTTTTTGCCCCTTGCCATGACGTCACCCTTGTGCCCTTAATCCTACTGGACTTTGGCCTGAGTATGCAGTTCATATTGGAACCAGGTAATGCTGGTCGCAGCCTTATGGGACTGGGCGGACCCATTGAACATGCTGACTTCAGATATTTTGCCATCTTTAGGCTACTTGGGCATGGTCGTCAGGTCGATGCCAATGGATTTCCCGGGTCTAAACTGGCTCGCACAAAGAAAAGCTCTCATAGGAGCTGAGGCCTATGTCCGTCGCCTGGGGAGGATGTAACCGAAATGACATGATCGCCCCCCAATTTTACCTCATGGGCGTGCACCTAAATAAGGGACCAATGCCTAGAGGCAAAGTAACTACTGATTGTTCCAAATAAGGCAGGTTTAATAAACCAGATGGCATGGTAAGTGCCTTTCGACTTTTTGGGGTATATTGTCTGGAGAACATTTAAGGAGCTCATCTGGAGAGCAGGCAGGTTAGTGTGTTAGCAATGGGTGAGTGCGAGGATGCTGTCTGTTTGTCTTGCAAGACTAACTGCAATAAACCCTTCTGCTCATCCCATTACCAGAAATGGAGACCATTCTTTCTGATGTTTATAGTATTATAAAATGCATCCCTTCTTAGTTGTTCTGAGTTGAAAAAATCGAATGTGTGGAAATGTTGGCATCTGATTTTCAAGAATGTAAAGGCTTTAATTATTTTAATGAACAGCTAATGTCATTGGTTCAAAGAGGGAGCAGACAGTTGTCAAAAAAGCAAAGGGGTAAATGGATGGTGGGTGTGGGAGAGCGAGAGAGAGCAAAAGAGAGAAGGAATGTGTGAGAAGGAAAGGGAGAGAAAGAGAGAGGGAAAGAGTGAGAGTGAGAGAAAGAGAGAGAGAGAGAGAGAGAGAGAGAACCTTTGCCTGCTTCGTATGACCTCATCATGGTTTTCTATTTCTACTTATGATATATTATGTTCAAAATCCTTAATGCCACCCCTGATGCAAGTGTGCATGGTTTTTGTACCACCTGCCTTTTGGTTGTCACAATGACAATAACCTGTGTTTAAATAGCACTTGTAATTGCAGCTTTTTCCACTTGGTAACAGATGTTAGTACTACCCAGTTGAATGGTGCACCATTTATCAGATTTACTTTTTTTCAACTTTTTTTAAAAACACTTTATTTTGAATTGGTGTACCCATGTACACCTTACACATGTGTGGTTACATACATATACAAACACTGAATATACAGTTAACACGACTTTTTAAGGGGTATAAAAACTGTAAAAAAAAGAATTCTGATCATTATCCAATCAAGTTGATTAAGGTGTTCCGTGTGTTCACTAATGCATTATCATTTGAACATTACATTTGTTCTACCAATCAATCTCAATCAGGTGTATTTGATATAGAAATGTCCATCCGCTATTGTAAATGGTACCTCGTTTCCGCTGGAGAGACGCCCCCAAAACTCATCAGTTAAAAGCCACAATTAATTTCAACAAATTTACCAAACAACAGAAACTCAGATTTTGCAAAGTTGGACGCATATTTTAAAGATGTTTTAGGTTGTGTACACAATCTTGTTGTCTGTAGAGGATATCATAATAATTACTGTCAGGATTGTTGGATCTCAATATTGGATTTCGCCAGTTTCTCCAGTATGCAATGGGACTTTTTGTTAGATAATTCATGTGTCAGTGGGTTTGTCAGTTCATGATATACTTTTATATGGTGCGTTAGATTGCATCTTCTCAATGGTATCACACCAATCTTTCTGTAAAAGAGCTTTTTTTAATTTGTATTGGATTGGCACTTAAGGATTCAGCAGTTAGCAGTATGATATACAGTATGGTTTCACTTAGGGACATAAAGTTCGAAACTGGACCAGGCTTCCCTCTGTGCAAACTGTCTTTCCAATCTAAAAAAATAGAATTATTAGCCAGAGTTAAAATAGCTTTATAAAATGTTAAGGTTTTCCACTTTAATCAGCCGTTCATCGATATTAGTCCCAATTCATATTGGATGGCTGCCATCGGTATAGAGTTAGGGAGACCGCATGCTTTTTTCTAAATTATACTTTCAATCTCATCAAGCTCCAGTTCCCTCGCCTTACAAAAGTTAATGAGGGGAATCACCTAAAACGTCCAAAATGTTCACATTTTTCTCCTCATTTACGAAACTATCCATTTGCTTTTTCCTTCAGTCTTTCAATGACCAAACCTCTGTTTGGACTTGAATCCATGATAAACCCCAAGTCAACCATATCGGTAACTGGAAAGAGTGGGGTTTGCCCTACTCTCCAGTTAAAGCCATATGATGTCTTCACATTTTCATAGAATCGTATGATTTTTGTCTTCGTAGGGTTAATCACTGAATAATTTTTTCACGGCATAGTTGACAGTAGCCTTCATCAGACGCTGCAAACCCAATTGGGTGCAATCTAGAAGCATGAAGTCATCCGCGTATGCCATCCAGTTCAGTTTAAGTTCATGTAATCGTGGTGGCACAAAGGAAGCCTCATCAAGGCATTCCCCCCAAATCAAAAAGATATAGGTTGAACAGGCAGGGGGCCAGAACTCAACCCTGCCTCAATCCCCTAAGTGCAAGGAGTTCTTTTGATAGGGCTCCCTGCCTGTCCAACCTTATTTGTAAACATGTGTACGAATGCATATAGACTAGGATTGCCTGGAGCGACTTCCCCTACAAGTAAACACTATTTACAGAGTCGAATGCCTGTGAAAAATCCACACATGTTGGGAATATAGGGACAGCCTCACTACTCCATGCTTTTCGTTACAGCCCCTCCATAACGAAACCACTTACGGTCGTCCCCATCCCCTTCCAAAATCCTGTTTGACACTTCATCAACATCCCTGTAGATTCGACCCATCATTCCAGTTGAAAAGATCTTACTTTCTGCACCGAGTAGGGCTATAGATCCGTACTTAACCCATTGGGGCACGGTGCACTAGAATTCAACCCCTTTTTGATTAAATGCTCAACATCTTCTATGTCAGACAGAATTCACCATTTTCCTAATTGTGGTAAATGCGGAACCGTTGTTTTGGGATACTTATAAATCTACGAAAAGTAAGTATCCCATCCCTCCTCCTAAACAGGATTGCACTGTAGTTCATCCCATGGGCAATTCATCTCATTAATTAAGCTCCAGAGGTTGCACGCACTTTTGCTTGTAATGATTCTGGGCATCTGTTCCCCATCATTCTGCAGCAACCTATGACGGTGAGCTATGTGCCGACTTTCCCACTGCTGCCACAGTGAAAGTGTTTTATCAGCCTTGTTTGTCTGTGAGATCGAGCTTGTTTGTCTGTGAGATTGATGCCTTTCTTATGAACTACAAGTTTTCTCTTAGAGCACGTTTTTTCCCTTGAACCACCAAATCAAAGCGCAGAATGTTCTGTTTTGGCCTGCTCACTATGTTAGCTCCCTGTGTAATATTGTTGATGACAAAGGAAAAAAACTGTTTTCTCTTCCCATGTTGTGTGATCATATAGACGCCTAATGTGTCTATTAAACACGCCTGGAATATGTATTTTCAGTGCAGGCCTGTTTAATTTTTTTCAAGCTACCATATCATGATCATTCATTTCAAGCTACCATATCATGATCATTCAGATGTGAGTTAAGCAATGATAGTGTTAGGAATACTTGATTAATGCGTGTTGCCTTATTATTGCTAGCCCAAGTAGGCTTGTCTGGTATGTCTCCTTTCACATTGCTATTTGCATGTCCCACAAATTAAAGTAATTGATCAATTGTTCACCCGCTTCAAGCTTAATTGGATAGTGATACTGCGTACCATCTCAACCCAAATGTTTCTCTTTTCAGGCTGCTACACAATCAGCGTTAAAGTCACCTGCTACCATAGTATTTTTGCACTCCAGCTCTTCCATGTAGGCATCAACAATTTGGGCTATCACAGATATGAAGTTATCTATCTTTGGGATCGAGCGGTCCCAATAAATATTCCATTTTAAAATCGAATGGCGAATAGATGGCATTTCAAAAGTTTCCTTCACAGCCAGAATGCCAGAATGGGAGTTCAAGACAATTTAAAATTTGCTAAGATCATGTTTTTTGATGGGTGTAATTATAATTATCCCCCCTGCCTCCCCCGACACCCTTCCACCATTCGACAGTGTAGCAAGTTATTGCACTACGATATAGCCATCCAGAGTCAGAGGCATCGTAAGCCACACTTCTTGTAGCAAAAGTTTATAATATGTACTAAAATCTGGGTAGAGAGACTTAATATTAAGAAAATTATTGAAACCCCTTGAATTCAAAACAGCAGTCTCATGTTAGAGAAATAACATTTTTCGTTAAAGACCAGTCCCCATGTCTACTAGCCTCCTAAAATCTTGTGTTAAGGTTTGAATGAGCCATGACCAGTCCTCTTTGGTTTTTATTATTACGCTGAGCACCCTAGATTCCTCATAGCACCTGATCTTTAGTGCTTCACCCATCCAGCCTTCTTTCATAAGTGGTTGCCTCGGTCTAAACATATATTCGTCACTCTGCTTATCTCTGTGAAATAATGTTAAATCATAACCCATTTGCCTAAGTGATTGAGTTTTAACCGAAAGCGCTGTAATCTCTATTTTAGATGGAATATGTAGTAAAACCACATCTGTCCGTGCAGATTGAATGAAATAAACGAGTTCAATACCTTTAGATGTTAAAAGGCGTAGACACAGTACTACATGAAAGTGTTTACGAACGTTTGAACAATTTTGTACAATGCTATTACTAGACTGCAGAAAAAATTCCAACAGCAGTTGACACGATGGGTACGACACAGAATTACTTGCAAGGATGTTCACAGAAGGTCCCCTACCGCTGCTATTGATTATATGGACAGGGAGGTTGTTAATACTTGAGTTTTTGTAGGTTAGTAGATCCTTTAATTTCATGTTTTTTGCCAGTTGATCAGTTTGACATTTCACCATACAGCTTATCTTCTCAGGAGCCATTTGGGTGCAAGCAGAAGCATCTGTCATTTTTACTTGAATCACTTTGAGTGCATTAGTACCTATAACATTCTGTGCTGGGTGATTTCTTCGCACCTCATCTGATGTAGTCCGATCCCTTTGCTTGCTACGATTCTTTGGACCTATGTTACAACATTGTTTCTTTCCTGGGGGAAGTTGACTTGTTATTCCATCAGTCTTATTAGCCTCCCTGTCAGTAAGCCCCTCAATTGCTGCTTCTGCGGTTCAGTGTAGATTTCGAAGGAATTTTCGTGAGCTTTGCTTGTTTGACCGTACTCTTCTTCCATTTTTTGACTTTTTTGTAGCTTTTTCATAGCAATTAACGGCCTCATTGAGTGAGGCATTCTGGTACCATCAGAATAGCTATGCAACACAGCAGTGTACCCCATGTGCAAGGCCAACAGGGGGTCATGGCGTTTTATTCAGGATTTAAGACCTCTTAACCACATTGTAGAAGCAGAGTATCCTGTAGCATCAAACACGGCGACACTTTTGTGTGGCATTCCAGCAGAAGCCACCTGTTTCATGGTCATATATTTAAAGAATGCATTCTTTTCAGTGCGACTACACCCAGACTCACAAGATTTAACCAGCTTTATGTACCGAAACCAGATGTGGAAACATAATCGTTTGCCACAGGGGTACTGTGAGTCACCATCCATCTTTAACAGAGTGATACAGACAGATCTAAGCAACATAGAGGGAGAAAGCACAGTCTTGCAGTATGTAGATGACATTTTGATATGCAGTGAGACAGAAGAGGAGTGCACAAGGGACTCACTACACATGCTGACAGTATTAGCTGACAAAGGGTACAAGGTGGACAAGACCAAACTACAGTACTGTCAGAAGGAGGTGGTATATATA
This sequence comes from Ambystoma mexicanum, assembly GCF_040938575.1. Taxonomy (NCBI): domain Eukaryota; kingdom Metazoa; phylum Chordata; class Amphibia; order Caudata; family Ambystomatidae; genus Ambystoma; species Ambystoma mexicanum. The sequence goes on from NC_090929.1 coordinate 179,171,223, forward strand.
TCGGACAGATGATATCTAAGGACGGCCAACACATTTCCGCAAAGAGAGCAGAGACAATGTGCAAAACACCCCAGCCAATGAAAGTAATGGAAATGCAGCAGTGCAGGGGAACAAAGACACTGACATGGACTGCAGACACGATTGAGGCCTTTGAAGAACTGAAGGAAGCCATAAGTACAGCTACAGTGTTAGGGACCCCAGACTACAAAAAGGAGTTTTGCTTATTTTCACACACTAACAGTGTAGTGATGAAGGTGCTACTGACACAGAAGACAAGCATGGGCCATAAGTCAATTGCTTATTACAGTGGAGAACTTGACCCAGTGATGAGAGGACATTATCCGTGCGAACAATCATTGGCATCTGCAGACTTCGCAGTGGAAAGATCATCAGCAGTGACCATGAGGTGCACCACCACTCTTTACGTGGAGCACAACCTCTTTGCGATACTACATAAGCCAAAGAGCACACTGACCACACAGAGAGCATCAGGGTATGAGGTGATACTATCAAATGTAGGACTGAAGATAGTAAGATGCAAGACTGTAAACCTAGCCCTATTCTTGGCTGACATTCTCAGTGCAGGATACTATGCACACGACTGCACAAAAAACATAGAGATGTTCAGTGAGACATGCAAAGTGGAGGAAGACGCACTTGAATGGGAAGACGTGCTGTACATTGACGGTTCATCAACAATTGATCAAACTGATGGGATCAGAAGTACTGGGACTGCAGTGGTAAAACTGAAACAAGACGGGACAAGCGAGGTGCACGGCTACCATCCCATTATTCAGCACAGGCAGCAGAACTAGTGGCTTTTATATTAGCACTAGAAAACAGCATAGAGAAGTATGTGACAATTTATTCTGATTCAGCATACGTGATGTTGACAGTACACTTAGGACTAGCACAATGGCTCAGGAGGGTGTTCAGGATAGCAGATGGGACCCCAGTGCAGCACACGCTATTATTAGGTACATTGATTGAAGTGATTGCATATCCAAAGCAGGTGGGACTAGTGAACTGCCAGGACCACACAAAGGGAGAAGACCTTATCTCAATAGGGAAAAAAACAGCAGATTATGAAGCAAAGTGTGCAGCGTATTTTGGGCAACTGTGAGAACTGGAGGAGAGACTCAAAGCTCAGGGAGAAGTAAGGAACATGGTGATGACGGAAGGTTACAATGTACTACCAGAGACACAGATAATGGAACTGCAGGGAGCTGCACCCCAGAAGGAGAAGGAGCTATGGATAAAGAGAGGATGCTCCATGTCTCCAACAGATGCCTTATGGTGACAGAACAACACAGGGAAAATGGTTATGCCACTGACATTGTTGAAAGCAGCATTAGCACAATTGCATTATCCAACACACACAAGGAAGGAGGTCATTGCTACATGCATTGGAGAAACGTGGTTTTGCCCAAAATTGAATGAAAAAGTAGCTGATTTTATTAGCAATTGCTTGACCTGCCAACAGTTTACAAAATGACATACTTTGAGAGTTGTGAGAGGAGCCATACCAAGGCCTGTAGGCCTATTCCTGCATCTCCACGTGGACTACGTGGACATGGTTCAAGTTTGCCTAGGTTACCGCTACATGATAGTGGTTGTCTGACTATTCTCCAGATGGATAGAGGCTGGGCCATGTTCCCACACTGATGCTGTTAGAGCGGCTACGTTTCTGGTGCAGGAAGTTTTCCCGAGATGGGGCATGTGTGAGGTCCTGCGGTCTGACAATGGCCCTCAGTTCGCCAATGATCTGTATCAGCACATCACAAACTTGCTATGCAACCTCAGAATACCAGAATACCTCCTGAAGAAACTGCAACAGATCCAAAATGCAGCAGCAAGACTACTCCTCAAACTATCCAGAAGAGACCACATCACTCCAGCCCTAAAAACACTACACTGGCTCCCAGTAAAACATTGCATCAATTTCAAAATAATGTGCATAACGCACAGGGCAATCAGCGGACAAGGAGCAGAATTCCTACAAAAGAAAATTACAGTCTACAAACCAACGAGACCCCTCCGATCAAGCAACGAAAGCCGCCTGGAACTCAAACCATATCTTAAGAAAAAACTTGGAGGCACCTCCTTCTACCACTTAGCCGCAAAAACCTAGAACAACATCCCAAAGGAAATAAGAAACACTGAAGATCACCTCAAATTCAGGAAATCACTAAAAACCTGGCTCTTCAACACCACAGACTAAATCTGGAAACCAAAACCGGAAAAAAGATGACTAAACCGGAAAGGACACGGACATCCCCGACCCGAGAGAGTAACTCCCTCGTCACCTGGACGGGTGACACCGGATAGACTGGAACACAGGCGGCACGCACAGAGACTGAGTCAACTGCCCCAGACAATCCCAACAACACTTTCGCCCACCACTTAGTTACCACCAGGTATCACAGTGGTGTGGAATTGTCGAGATATTGGCAATCATCACACTACCTGAGAGGTTGACATTGGAAGGTGCACTGGCCACAGGAGTATGAAGGGAGGATAAGGGGAGCTATAAGAGAACATGTTAGCGGTGGGTGCCAGAGGAGTAAGGAACCTGTTTGCCAGTCGGACCCAGATCCGGACAGAGCCGCATCAGGGGAGACTACGCAAGCGGAGCACCTCAATTCAGGATAGAGATGCAAACTAACCAATCCTACTAACCCTACTAAAAATGTCCCTTTCTGCATACACCTCTCAAACTCCAAACCAAACCAAACACAACCAAGACCTACAACACAACAAACCGCACAAACTTCACTACATTGCAACAACAAAACAAAAACACACATAGTCTTGCACAACAGTACACGATGACTACCGGCCGCAAACACCCCAGGCCCAGCCAACAGACCCACGGGGCTGAGGCCGCCAACAGCACATCACTGCTCTCTTGCACTTTTCCTGCTTCCTCCCACTAACTCAGCAGAGTGACGAATATATGTTTAGACCGAGGCAACCACTTATGAAAGAAGGCTGGATTGGTGAAGCACTAAAGATCAGGTGCTATGAGGAATCTAGGGTGCTCGGCGTAATAATAAAAACCAAAGAGGACTGGTCATGGCTCATTCAAACCTCCCCTCCTCTTTCAGAGCCACCAGAGTGCCAGGGGACCACTCCGGTGGTGATAGTGCGCAGTACAAATGTCCTTAAACATTAACATTAACAAGCACAAATCTGCCTGAATGTACTCCTAAAGGAGTGCAAAGCCAAAACTCAGCAGTGCATCAATAAAAACTGGCTCCATTGTTTACCATTGGCCTTGTTTGAATTGCTCAATAATCCAGAGTCCGACCACCATTTAATCACCCACGAGTTGGTTACATGATGGCGCATGCATCTTCCCCTGGTTCCTCCCACAAGGGCATTGAAAGATTGTAAGAACAGTGCATATTTGTTAGGACAGGAAATGTATGAATACATCACTTCTCTAGTTTCTAGTGCTTCTTTTATCTCTCACCAGATACAGCGGATCCAGGGAGCCCCAGAAGACAACGAAGAGATTGTCTGCGATGACACAGCACAAGAAAATGCGGGTCATTACGAGGTTGGAGGTAATGGAAAAACGATGCCGGTAAAGGGTTACCGGCATCGCATACCGCTCCGGGCTATTCCGACCTAAGACCCTGGTTTTAGAGGCAATGCTAATTACGGTGCCACTACTAGCGGCAAGAGCGCGGGCACGCAGCCCTTCAGGCCGGCAATACCGGGATGCCGCTAATGGGAGGACATCACAAGTCAGGCGGATATGCAAATACCGGCATCATAAAGGCGAACCACCCGTAAAATGCTATGTGCAGTGTTCCCAACTGCCACAGGTGCACACAATCGGCACAGGTGGAGGCAATGGAGTCTGGGTCAGCACAAAAGGAGCACACCCCCACACACCACACCCCTTCCCACACCAAAATGATTCCACTAGTAGTAGCAATAATGGGGCTGGAGGACATGCTTGCATTGTTACACCAGCAAAAACAACACAACAGCAGGGACCACAGAGGAGAAGCAGGTACCACGCAGGCAGCCCCCAATCCCTCACATCAGAGCCAGTCCATTCAACCTAATCCCTGAGCAGATCCACACCTGTACCGTCTGGACCGGAACACTATCACCACTATTGTGGACATGATACACAACGACATTGTCAGCCTCATCGAAATACGCACCGCCACCCCTCACATCCTACTCAAGGTAGTGTCGGTGCTCCACTTCCTTGCCACAGGCATCTACCACCACACAGTGGGATACATGCATGGCATATCACAACCCTTATTTTCTCGGATGCTGAACCAATTACTAGATGCCCTCCTGAAGCACACCAGGGACTACATATCCCTACCACTGACTCCCCAGGAGATTTTTGATACAAAAGTTGGCTTCCATGCACTGGCAGGCATGCTGAATTGTATAGGTGCCCTCGACTGCACCCACGTGGAGTTGGTGGTCCTGCATGCCATGGAGGCGGTGTACCACAACCGCAAGCAATACCACTCCATCAATGTGCAGATGGTATGTGACGCCAGCAAGATCATCACACATTGTTGTGCCCGATAGCCCGGATCAACTCATGACTCAATGGTCCTGTGGAACTCCACACTACCATGCTACATGGTGTGACATGCAGAACGACGTGCCTGGCTGCTTGGTAAGTTGCATGACAGGCACATGGCAGTGAAATGGGGGAAAGATGCACACACCACCATGGTGTCATTGTTGATTTGACAGCACAATGTTCACATCACAAAACACTGTGCCCCAAAGCATCCCTAACTGAACATGACAACCAAATCCCATAGCAATGAAGTTAGCTGGACACCTATCACAACATGATAAACTTAAAAACACCACACATCCCACTACACATCCACCACCCATCATCGTACCTCACCCTCCGTAACACAATCCAGCAACATGCTGCGAATAATCACTATGTAAGTGTCTTCAGCAAATCACTACACAGGACATGCATCCATGGGAGTGCACTGAACAAAATCACCAAGGGAATCCATAGCTTGTCACAGCGCCACCACCACCACAGAAGTGCAGCATGTCACTCTCGTAATAATCTGTGCTGAATGCCTAATATTGCAGAGCCTACTGCCAATGCTGCCAGTTAGAAAATCATACAGAACACAACACATCACTAATTTCACACAAACACCGCGGTATGCATCGACAATGCATGAGCAACATCAAAGCAGTGTACACAGTGTATCATCTTGGAGATGCAACCCACACCATAAGTCCATGGCATAGAACACATTAAGGACATTAAAATTGTGTGCATACAACCAGGGACATGTGCATGTGACCAACGATAATCTGCAGGCATGCGTGACTAGTACAGCTGTCCATCATCTTTCGACTGACATATACCTTTTATTGCCTCTCATGCAGGTGATAGTGGCTATCCCTTGAAGCCATGGCTCCTCACCCCTGTTCGGAATAGGTGTGTGTCCAGAATAGGCACAAGGAGGACTACAATCGTTCCCATTCCCGTACCCATGTGGTCATCAAGCAGACCTTTGGCCTGTTGAAGGCACGGTTTTGCTGCCTTAGCCGGTCGGGTGGGGCACTCCACTACAGGCATGAGAAGGTGGCCAAGATCATCATGGCATGTGTCATACTGCACAACATGTGTATCCGACCCCTGCCCCCTGACATTGAACATCATTGCGGTGCCGATGCACAAGAGGGATGTGCTGTGCGTCAGTGATTGCACAATATTTGTGACACACATGGGTGCAGAGGCTGACATGAAAGTCGGACAGAGGGCACTGGGTGTGGGATTACATGTACAATATGCACTGTATATCAATAAATGACACATATGCAATAAGGAATGTCCACTCAAGAATTATTTTTTCACACAACGGGTGTATTTAACTGTCCCAAAAATATTAAAGTGCTGAAACCCTCCACCCCACGCACCCTCACCCCTCTCCCACTTCCCCCATAACTCCCCACACACCCTCACCCACTCCCCCTCCCCCACTACTCCCCCACACACCCTCACCCCCATACCCCTCCCCCCACAACTTCCCCACACATGGTGTCCAAGCAAATGCTTCATGTGTCAGCTGTCTTCATCAGGCTGCCCGTCTACATCCTTCCACTTGGTGGTGGCATGCTCAAGCAGTGCAGGGTGCGTGCTGACCGACGTAGGGTGCTGGTTTGGGTGGAGCTTGATGAAGAAGGGTGGCCACTTGCTCCATTCTGGGGGCTGGACGCTCAGCCTCCATGGAATCTGCAATGCGGGTGAGCACCTGCCTCAAGGCAGACACCTCCTCACATAACCATGTTGGTGCTTTCCACAATGACCTGCCTCAGGGATGCAGTGTTTTCGCGTCCCTCCTGCTTGCTTGGGCACTGTCTGCCACAAACTGTCTCACTAGGGCAGTGAGTTCCTCCTAGCGCTGTCCTGCGTGTTCTGCCTGCTGAACCCCCGCCTGTACACCAGTGGGGGTGGAGGGTGCATGTGTGACATGGCCAAATCCAGTTGGGTCCTCCGTGGGACTCATGCCCCCTTGTGCGGACTCCCACCCAGACTGCTCCAGGGTGCTGTCTGGTCGGAGTCGACAGGTGTGAACTGCGGGGATAGGGCGGGACTTGGTGTAGCAGGTAGGTCCGGTGAGTCGTCCTCGTGCTGTTTTCTGCTGATTGTGCCCCATCGACTGTCTCCTGTACAGCTGTCACAGGTGTTGTGGCGTCTGTGGTGATGGGCCTCACCGGCACCAGTGCTGTGGCATAATGGGCAGTATTGGTCTTCATTGCCTGTTGTGGCTTGTCTGGTACTTTGGATGTGGAAGGCCTGTTGCCTTCATCCCTGGCCCTCTTCCAGGTTGTAGTCGTAGGTGGCGGTGAGTGCTGGCCCTCACTGTCAGGATCTGAGCCTTAGGGGTGTTACGGTATTAGTTTTATGACGGTACGATAACCTTCTTGCCAAATGACGGTATATCATGGTTATCGCGGTATAGCAGGTGGAGTTAAATAATCTTAACAAATATTTTCTAAAAGGTCATAAATTGACAGATTTAGCATCACAAACAAAACCAGGCACCCAGGGCCAGAATTGGGCTTTTCAACATACTTTCCACTGAAATGCCTTGCTTCCACCAAACACAAACACACGTGTGGAGAGGAGGAGGGGGGGGGAGTCCTGCTGCAACTAGCAAAGCAAACTGAATAGCTTTTCTTAAGTGGTCATTTAGGCTTTATGCTCCCCCACTGGCTACTGGTAAAGATGAACATGTTGCCATCTTGATAACCTGCATGCCACCGATCAATGGAGGCTAATAGTAGTATACGCTTGTGCGCATATACACACACACACACACAGACACACACACACACAGACACACTCTCTTTACGTTGCAGCCTTTAGTTTACTTGCGGGCCAAAAGGTGTTCAGTAATCACGGACATGTTACCCTTTGGTATGGCAGCAGGGAATACCCACAGAGATGAGTGAATTTCGCAGTATGACTTATTATATGTAAATTCAATGATAGAACCAGGGAAATCCCCCATTTCCATATGTTTAGAGAACATTATCCATTATAAATATATAAACCCCAAAGCCGCCAACCCAAAGTAAACCCTTTTCCTTCTTGGCACTGTATCTATTCTTCCTATTGCTAACATATTGATTTTGTGTCAGGCACGTGTGGTTTATGGAATGGCATTAAAAACTGCTCCAACTGAAACTACTTGGCAGACGGCACATCCAACAGTGCAAGACCAAGACTGCGCAGCACTTGCTTACTGCAGCCTTTCCAAATCAGATTGAAAAGCACACTTTACGGTATGAACGGTATAACGGTCTAAACAATGTGACGGTTATTATTGTTCAATTAAGTGGTTCACGGTATCTTTAACGGTATACCGTTATACCGTTACATCCCTACTGAGCCTGTGGGGGACCAAGAGAGGGACGGCATGAGTGATGGTTTGACAAGCATCATGCATACATGTGTATCATTGCTCTTCTACACGTTAGAGGGAATTAGGCAGTGGAGTTTTGATGATGACGACGTTGCTTGCTATATGGGTGGAGCATGTTGGGGCAGCCATATGCTATGTGACATGCATTTCTGTTTTGGCCTGCGTGCAGTGTGACTTATGCCCTTTTCATATATGTGTGGTGTGTGTCAGGTATGGCATTGCCATGCTGTATGCATGTGCATGTGTCTGTGCTGCGGACGATATCTAGGTAGGGAATGTGTATGTATTGGGCCATGCATTGCCTGTTTAGACAGACAAATTGGTGGACTATCATCATACTTTGCATTACAGTGTTTCCTTAGGACACTCACCTCCTTCTGCCGATGAGGTGGCGCCATGCTCCATCTCCCCAACACCTTCGATGGGCTCTATGCCAGTAGTGCTGGCGCAGATCTCCTCCCATCGGCTTAGTTTTATTGGATGAACTTGGTGCTCCACCAGTAGCTATGGTCTGGCTCCTGTTTGCGGACAGGATGTTCCTGACTTGCAGGCGCAGGTCATCCTATCTCTTAAGGACATCCTTTGTTGTGCGGGGGGTGTTGTCTACCACGCTGACTCTTTGTGCAGTGAGTTCCCAGATTTCTTTTTTCTTCAACACTGCCTCTCTCTTGAGGCTGGTTGTGAATACAACCTCGGCATTGTCAGCCAGGGTCTCAGCCAGCATTGTAAATTCGCCTTCATTAAAGCGCTCTTTGCGCTGGAGGGAGGTGCCGTTTTTTACTGCCTTGGGCATGTTTGTCTCGTGGGAGGTAGATATGTGTGGTCAGCAATCTGATGCAGGTCCTGAGTGCTGATGGCAATGGATTGTGTTTTCCAAGATGGCCGCCGTGCTCTTTCCCGTTCCCGTGCAATGACACTACTTCCGGTTCCGCTTATTTACGGTGACCGCTATTAGCGGTGACCGCTATTGCCGTTTCCATTGATGCCGGTAGTGCTGTCTGCGCTTTCCATGATGCCACTAAGGTCAATTTTTTGGACTTTAACGGCATGACGGTAATGTCCTTACCGGAATGGCGCAAAGCTCATGCCCGCAAACTCGTAATAGCCCTCTTTTAGTGGGCTCTTTGCTACATGGACACCGTATTTGCTCCATGCTGGTAAAGAATGTTACTTACCTCCAACCTCGTAATGACCCCCAATGAACTAAAGCATTTAGTGAAAGTGGGAGACATTGTCCTCCTACGTAATTTTGTAAGGCGCTGGAATGCACCTAGATTTACAGGACCTCATGTTGCAGAAGAGATCGCAGACAGAGCATGTTAAATGAGTAGGAAAGTCAGTTTGGAATCATCGTCAAGACGTCAAGCCCTACAAAGCAGTGGCCTCACCTGGCAACAGAGTTGCTGTGACAGACAGGACCAACGATCAAGAACCACAAGTGCGTGCAGACCTCACTGAGTTAGGGAGACAAGGTCCCCCGATGATTCGACAATCCAAAGAAGCAGAAGCAGCAACTGAAACACTTGTACAGATTGATGAATGAAACACTGTCTGGTTGTTATTTTCCTTTTCGCACACGCAAGTCTACGTGAATGTAGTGAGGGTTGTATAGGGTTGTACTCCGGAGACCCCCGGGCGGGCCATAGAGCCAAGGCTTGCTCCGAAAGTACTTTTAGACGAGATAGCTGCACCCTTCAGATGGATGAGGGTGCAGATTTATTACTCCAACACCAATCAATAAGGACAACTCAATGGTTTGGAAAAGGGAGTCCGTTTAATGACAAGTACAAAAAACAGGGAGTCATGGAAATCAGCAGTGATGCAATCGTCCTTCTCGCTTCAACTCCAATGAATTTCATAAAAATCATAGATTTTATACTGAAAACTCGTCATCATTGACGTGTAACACTCAAATGTTAACATGCAATTCTATTGATTAGGAAAAGTAACTTTAATATAGGTACTATATCTGTATATGGTAACAGAGTGAGGGGATTGGGTAAACACTGTCAGGTAGGCGTCTAAGCTCTTCCTTCAAAGATGACTACTGTAGACATCACTAAAAGTACAACGTCCCATTGGTTCTACTAACTATAGGGCCCTAGATTATTTGGTCCATTGTGATTGGGTTGGCACCAACCCTATGCATACATTTCCACTTTGCTTAGGAGCACGCAGAATGGTCAACCAGGTGCAGGGTGCCCCTCCATTACCCGGCCATTCTCCAATGAAGGTTACAATCAATCATCACTTCAACAACTATGTGTCAATTATGTTACTGTGGTTGGCCTCGAAACTGCATCCTCTGTCTGGGAAATTTCCAATATCTCTTTCTGGGTGGATGCCAAGCGTAGGTGTGAACTCGTGCTTCTCTTCGCTCGGATGATCACGTGATGCAGACACTGTGAATTTGCCTAGTTTCTCTCAATTTGTGCATTTGATTCTTATTCGGCTTGCCATCTGTCTACGCTTCCTTATCTGACCTTTCAGAGATAGGATGTTCTGTTCTTAAGTTTCAATTATATGTAGCTACTGTTCGTTCCTTCTATTGGTATGATCTTGACTCTCCTGGCACGAGTTGCATCTGCCGAGTTTCGATTCAGACGTCTCTTCTCGTTTTGTTAGAATATGAATCTCTGCTCATTCGGCCTTTAGTAACCTGGGTTGATTCTGCTTCATTGCAAAGTGGAATTACACTTATAATACTGTGCATTGTTTTAAGGTAGATTATGTATAATGGCGCTTGCCACGCTATTCTTCTACGTAGCATTTGCAAGCCGTATCATTTTCTTAGCTTTCTTGCGGTTCCAAGCGTATGTACAAGTGTTAACTCGTTGAATATCTTCATCCTGTTTACAGCTCAAGCTTCTTTGTTTGTCAACATCATTCTCCCCTTTTAGTTTCACAACATCCTTATTCATGGCGTTTCATCTCTGGGTATCATTCTCGGGTTGTCATTTCTTCTACTTGTATGTCAGTCGGGGTCCTCGCGACATCACCATTCGTCTTCCATTAAGACCTTTTTGGTTTCTTCTGGGACTGTACTTAGGCAATCTTCATTTCGTCTCATTTGCTGTCAAGGTTTCCTTAATGGATACCTCGCTGTCTATGGTTTTCTTGGTATCAGTACTTCAATAGGTGTTGCTCTTCTGATAGGTACTGGGCAGAGCCCTACTGTGGCTCTCTTCTGATTTATCTGCTCATCATACATCACATATTTTGGTATGAACGTTATTGGTACTTCAAAATGGGCGACTGGAGCGCTGGTTTTATTTGGGACCTCCTTTACAGGGTGTAGTCCTGATGTTACCTCCCATTCATCATCTCGAAACGTTCACTAACCAGTTTGCGCACTACATAAGGAGACCCAGAAGGTTCAGAGCTCGATCCACTGAAGTATATTTCCTTGTTATTGTAGAATACTTGACCCAAGCATACCCACAACTTGAACACAGTGAATTCCCAGTTCTGCCTACATTGAGAATCCCCTCAGTAAGAAAGGTCTGGGGGGAGGTCTTTGCCTTTGCCATCAGTGACTATTTAGTTCACTGGGCTTGAATATAATGACAAATACTGACACGATAATGCCTTTCTTTGAGAATTTCAGGCGGGCATCTTCATCACCAGGCTGCACGTATCAAGCAGCGTAAGTGGTTATGAAAGAAACAATAAAGAAAATTATTATCATGATGTATCTATTAATTCCCAGTGGCTTGATGTGATTTGTATTTTGGCAGTTGTATGTTGCTGTTAGCACTACCGATGTACCCTCTGCTAAGATTTCTCGGACCCAAACAGGAGGCACGGCCATGTCAGGTGGACGAGAAGACACTGCTGGTAAAGTAAGGAGAGGTAAGTGCAGTGTTGACACAGACATGAAGGGAGTTGTGTAACTCTCACCTGATTCCCACGGAGGCGCTGGTCTAGGCAGGAAGGCGTCTGTGACTCGAAAAGTGATGTGCAGGACTCGATTGGCTTCTGGGGCTGAGCCTCTTCGCACTGTGTGTCGAACTCGAAGGGTGAGATTTCTGCAGATGGAAGAATATATGGGGTTAAAGATCTGGGCAATTGAGTGTCCTTTTCTCTCTCTCTCTCTCTCTTCTAGCTTCTCCGTAGAGCCCCCAGGTTAACGTGCTCACCTTAGATAGGTGAATGCTGGGCTCTCCATCTGCGTCTGGGGCAGGGTGCCGTTGCCAGTTCCTTCACTGGGTGAAACGTAGGCCTCTTAACATCAGAGGATCGCAACCGCCGTTAACAGCACGAGCGGTGAGTTTCCGGACACCTTTTAGTCCATATAGTCTTTAGGTGCGTGGACACGTAAGTATTGAACAGGGCTTGGAATAATGCTTTGTTCTATTTGTTTTGCAGGGCTCTAGCGTTTGAAGATGGTATGAAGAGAGCCAAAGCTGGAGCCAGAGCCTTGGAAAGAAGCGCTTGGAAATGAGTGAGTATATGCAAGCGCTTTAACTGACTCTTTCCTTCACAGCTGTGAGTTCGTGCTGAAGAGGTGATGAAAACGCCGGAGTAGTTGCAGGCGCTCTATTGTGGAGAGCGCGATGGGCGTAAGTAAATACCTGTCTAATGTCTCTTCTTTTGTCTTTCAGATGCTGGGTTGCAGTGTTGAAAACATCCGGAATTCGCGGATTGCCGGTGAGTAATAACTATGCTTTTGTCTCCACAGGCGGAGGTGCAGCGTGAAGAAATGGTCGCTGCCGATGGACCAGGTAAGAAATGCGTTGCATGTGAAGTCGTCGTGCTAACCTGTCGTTTCTTGTCTTTTACAGGCGCTGCTGAAGACTGGATACTGGAATGGTAAGTATTGTTCTTGCAGGTACCGGATCGGAAGAAGAAAAGCTGGAACAGACTCGGTGAGCGTTCTGCTGCAGATGCAGAATAATGCGAAGCACGCTTCATCAATCGGGTGTGGTTTAAATAGCCTAGGAGTGATGAGGCGTCTTCCTCCACGGCCCCGCCTAGGTAAGAAAAGAGTTCCTGTTCCAGAAGAGTTCCAGTGTTGTATCCAGGCGTGGAGCTTGCCCCACCCAGGTAAGAAAATAGTTCCGGCTTACAGAGGATTCCTATGTAGCTGGTAAGTAAGCAGCATGGTCTGCTGCAGGTAAGTCCACCCAAGCATCTTCACATATAGTATGAGCCCGGCGCTTCCAGTGCCGGGACCGATGGCTTCGATGAGCCTGGTGCCACTGGCACCAGGACAAGGTCCAAAAGGTCCCAGTAGGGACCGGCTGGTGCCTAGGCTTAGGATTAGGGGCCTGCTTCCAAGGACGTTGGGCTGGTCCTGGCTCCTTGGAAGCAGTGATCATGACAGCACCCCCCCTCAAGGCCCCTCCTAAGCGTGTCTTCTCAGGGGGTTTTGGCTTGTCGGGGTGATTCAGATGGAATTTCTTGACCAGACGAGGTGCGTGGACATATTCTGAGGGTTCCCAAGATCTTTCCTGGGGGCCGTATCCTTTCCAATCAATCAGGTAATATAATTTAGATTTGGCGATTTTGGAGTCTAGGATGTTCTTTACTTCGAATTCAAGTTCTTCTTCTACCAAAACAGGTTCTGGGAGTTTAGTCAATCGGGTTTCTGGTTGTACTGGTTTTAATAAGGAGACATGAAAGACTGGATGTATTTTCATATGCGCAGGTAATTCCAATTTGACAGCCACCGGATTAACTATGGCAGAGATGAGATAGGGTCCAAGGTATCTTGGGATGAAGGTGCGGGGTCCTTTTAGAGGCAGGTGCTTAGTGGATAACCAGACCTGGTCTCCTACCGCGTAGTGAGGGGCTTCTTTACGGTGCAGATCTGCTCCTTTTTTGAATTGAGCTTTAGCTCTTTGCAGATGGGCAGTGGCTTCCTTAAAAGCACGAGTGATCTCCGAGTGCAAGTAATCCACAGCAGGTGTTTCGAATTCTTGGGGAGGATCCAGGTTAGAGGTTCTAGGATGGTGTCTGTATAATAGGAAGAAGGGAGTCTTCCCGGTTCCGGAATGAGTCGAATTGTTGTAAGCGTATTCAGCGATCCAAAGAATATCCTTCCAAGGGTTTTCAGTTTGTTGGAGCATGCAACGTAGATATTGCTCTAAAGTCTGATTTGTCCTCTCGGTTTGTCCGTCAGTTTGGGGATGGTGACTGGTTGAAAGTCTTACATCAATTTGGGCTAGACGACAGCAACTTCGCCAAAAGTGGGAGATGAATTGACTTCCCCTATCGGAGACCAAAACCGAGGGAAAACCGTGTAACCGAACGATGTTTTCTAAGAATTCTCGGGCCAATACTGAAGCTGAAGGTAGGCCCTTCAGGGGAATGAAGTGAGCCATCTTGGAGAATAGATCCACGACTACTAAAATGGTATTATACCCTGAGCATGGAGGTAAGTCCGTGATGAAATCCATGGACAGGGTATGCCATGGACAGGGAGGGATGTATAATGGGTGTAATAGGCCGGCTGGTTTCTCCTTCTGACTTTTATTCTGGGCACACACACCGCAGGAGATTACAAAGTCTCTAATATCCTTCTTCCATGATGGCCACCAGAAATGTCTTTTGATCTTTTCCATGGTTTTGGTAATGCCAGGGTGACCCTCCATTAGAGAGTCGTGATAACAGGAGATTACTTGTTTTTGTATTTTCTCACAGGGCAAGTACAATCGTCCTCGGAAATATGGTAGGTCTTGATCCACTGAGAACTCTTTTCCCTTTAATTGCCAGTCCTGCAAATCGGCTGGATTTAGGAGTGATTTGACTGTAGTCTTGATGTCTTCAAAGGATTGAGCGCTGACCAAACCCAAAATCCTTTGTTCTGGGATTATGGGTATTGGTTCTGGATTGGTCAAATGTTCATCTACTCCCATTCGGGAGAGAGCATCTGCTTTTCAGTTTTTACTGCCTGGTCGATAAGTAATTATAAAGTCAAACTCAGCCAGAAACAGAGCCCAGCGAAGCTGTCTGGAAGACTGAGCTTTGGCTGTCTTCAGATATTGTAAATTGCGGTGATCAGTCATTACGGTGACTGTGTGTCTGGCTCCCAAAAGATAATGCCGCCAGGCTTTAAAGGCCGATCTGATGGCTAAAAGTTCCTTGTCTGTAATTGAATAGTTGATCTCGGGAGCCGAGAATTTGCGGGACCAAAAGGCTACAGGATGTAATTGGTGTGTGACCGGATCTCTTTGTGATAAAACTGCCCCCATAGCAAGACTGGAAGAATCCGTTTCCACGATGTAGGGGAGTTCTGGACGAGGATGTTTTAGAACAGGTGCAGAAATGAATTTAGCTTTTAAGTCCTGAAAAGCTTGTTCTGCTTCAGTAGACCACTCAAAACGTTTGTTCTTCTTTAACAGAGCGGTAATGGGCTGGACTATCCGAGAGAATTCAGGAATGAATCTGCGGTAAAAGTTAGCGAAGCCTAACATGCTTTGAACTCCTTTTACAGAGGTTGGTGATGGCCACTTAATGATTGCATCGACTTTCTTTGAATCCATATGGACTCCGTCAGGTGACAATATGAATCCCAGGAACTCAACTTCAGTTACGTTGAAAACACATTTTTCAAGCTTAGCAAAAAGGTTATGTTGACGCAATCTCTCGAGAACCTCTTTGACGTGTCTCTGGTGTTCCTCTTCAGATGATGAATAGACGAGGATGTCATCTATGTAGACAACAACACACACATCTATGAGTTCTCTAAGGACATCGTTCATAAAATACTGAAAAGCGGCAGGAGCGTTACAAAGTCCAAAGGGCATCACTTGATATTCGAACAGCCCATACTTGGTGCGGAATGCCGTCTTCCATTCATCGCCCTCTTTTATTCGTACCAAGTGGTAGGCTCCTCTGAGATCTAACTTTGTATAAATACATGCGTCTTTGACTTGGTCCAGGAGTTCAGGGATCAAAGGTAACGGGTATCTGTTTTTAACGGTGATTTGATTCAGGGCGCGGTAATCTATGCAAGTCCTAAGGTCTCCTTCCTTTTTCGGAACGAAGAACAAAGCCGAGGAAGCTGGAGATTTTGAAGGACGGATAAACCCGTTAGCTAGTTATTGGTCCAGATATTGTCTGAGGTGAAGATTCTCTGGCTCGGTGAGGGCATAAATCATACTACAAGGAGGAGTTGTTCCGGGTATCAGGTCTATTTGACAGTCGTAGGACCTATGAGGAGGCAGGGTGTTAGCTTGGTCCTTCCGAAAGACGTCTTGGAGTTCCTGGTATTCGGGAGGTAATTTAGGAACCTCGGAAGAGATCGCTGCCAGTGAAACATCAGGCCGAGGATAACAAGTGGTAAAGCATTCTGGAAACTGAACCGTCTTTGCTCGCCAATCGATCTGAGGATTGTGCTTCTCTAACCAAGGAATTCCCAGAATGATCTGGAACTGAGGGGCCTTGATTACATCGAACACGATTTTCTCCCGGTGTCCATCTTGGCTCACTAACGTCACTTCTTGGGTGGCATGCGTTACTGGTCCGGAGGCTATCTCCGTGCCATCCACTGTAGTAATGACGTCTTTTACAGCCTTAGGGACAAGAGGTAGATTCATCCTTGATACCATTTCACGGTCCACATAATTACCAATTGCTCCGCTGTCGATGTAAGCTTCAATTGCATGCAAACGATCCGGACGTTCTGGGCTAATGAGGACCATAGGCACCACGAAATGCGAGGTCACGGGACAGATTTTAACGCTTGGCAAGAGGACCTCTACACTTGTCGGGCTAGGTCGTTTCCCTGCTCAGAATCTTGGGTACAGGTATCTGCGGCTCCTACAGCCTTCTTAGCTGGCTTCACTGGGCAGTCTCGAAGAAAGTGCCCCGAGTTCCCGCAATAGAGGCATAATTGCAGCTGTCTTCTTCTTTCCCGTTCCTTTTGAGTTAAAGGTCCTTTCATGCCCCCTAGTTGCATGGGTTCCACGGTGTCGGCGCCCCTAGTAGAGGTCTGTGGTTTAGAAAATACTCGGGTATCAAATTTTGAACGATCAGCCTTCCTGTTCTGTAATCGGTGGTCTAATTGGACAACTAAGTCAATATAGTCTGAGCACTCTTGTGGAGGATTCACAATTTGAGCTAACACATCCTTGAGCTCTCCACGCAGGCCTCTGTAGAAAAGCGTTATTCTTTTATCCTCCGGCCATTGAGTTTCCACTATAAGTCTATTGAATGAGGCAATATAAGTCAAGAGGTCTTGATTACCCTGTCGTAACGAAAGGAGTTCATTGTCCAAGGCCTGCCCCTGGGCATGTCTTGCGAACAGTTTCTCCATGCTGGACTGGAAGGCCTGAAAATCGTGAAGGACCGGATCATCCTGAGTGACCAAAGGGATTGACCAATCTGCGGCACTGCCACTGAGATAAGAAAGCACGAAAGCCACCTTGGTCTGGTCTGTTGGAAAGGCAGCTGGGCGACATAAGAAGTGTAGGCGGCACTGGTTGATAAACACTGCAAATTTCTTTGGGTCACCAGAAAAGCGTTCGGGTGGAGCCAAAGGCACATTACCGGGTAGATTGATTTGCACTGGATTTGAGGATGCAGAAGGGTAACTTACTCCTGGAGCGGGCAAAGGAGTATGTCCTGCCTGTGTTTGTAGTAATTGCCTAGCGAGGTCTTCCGTTCGCTCCTTGGATATTATCAGCTCTCTTCTCAAAGAGTTTGTTTCCTGACGAGCTGCATGTACCTCTGCTCTTAGTTCCCCAAGCAGTCGGGCCAGTTGGTCTGTGTCCGAGGTTTCCATTGCACCTGGGTAGGAGTTTTGTGGTGGGCTTCGCGTTCTGTAACGCTCACCTGATTCCCACGGAGGCGCTGGTCTAGGCAGGAATGCGTCTGTGACTCGAAAAGTGATGTGCAGGACTCGATTGGCTTCTGGGGCTGAGCCTCTTCACACTGTGTGTCGAACTCGAAGGGTGAGATTTCTGCAGATGGAAGAATATATGGGGTTAAAGATCTGGGCAATTGAGTGTCCTTTTCTCTCTCTCTCTCTCTCTTCTAGCTTCTCCGTAGAGCCCCCAGGTTAACGTGCTCACCTTAGATAGGTGAATGCTGGGCTCTCCATCTGCGTCTGGTGCAGGGTGCCGTTGCCAGTTCCTTCACTGGGTGAAACGTAGGCCTCTTAACATCAGAGGATCGCAACCGCCGTTAACAGCACGAGCGGTGAGTTTCCGGACACCTTTTAGTTCATATAGTCTTTAGGTGCGTGGACATGTAAGTATTGAACAGGGCTCGGAATAATGCTTTGTTCTATTTGTTTTGCAGGGCTCTAGCGTTTGAAGATGGTATGAAGAGAGCCAAAGCTGGAGCCAGAGCCTTGGAAAGAAGCGCTTGGAAATGAGTGAGTATATGCAAGCGCTTTAACTGTCTCTTTCCTTCACAGCTGTGAGTTCATGCTGAAGAGGTGATGAAAACGGCAGAGTAGTTGCAGGCGCTCTATTGTGGAGAGCGCGATGGGCGTAAGTAAATACCTGTCTAATGTCTCTTCTTTTGTCTTTCAGATGCTGGGTTGCAGTGTTGAAAACATCCGGAATTCGCGGATTGCCGGTGAGTAATAACTATGCTTTTGTCTCCACAGGCGGAGGTGCAGCGTGAAGAAATGGTCGCTGCCGATGGACCAGGTAAGGAATGCGTTGCATGTGAAGTTGTCGTGCTAACCTGTTGTTTCTTGTCTTTTACAGGCGCTGCTGAAGACTGGATACTGGAATGGTAAGTATTGTTCTTGCAGGTACCGGATCGGAAGAAGAAAAGCTGGAACAGACTCGGTGAGCGTTCTGCTGCAGATGCAGAATAACGCGAAGCACGCTTCATCAATCGGGTGTGGTTTAAATAGCCTAGGAGTGATGAGGCGTCTTCCTCCACGGCCCCGCCTAGGTAAGAAAAGAGTTCCTGTTCCAGAAGAGTTCCAGTGTTGTATCCAGGCGTGGAGCTTGCCCCACCCAGGTAAGAAAATAGTTCCGGCTTACAGAGGATTCCTATGTAGCTGGTAAGTAAGCAGCATGGTCTGCTGCAGGTAAGTCCACCCAAGCATCTTCACATATAGTATGAGCCCGGCGCTTCCAGTGCCGGGACCGATGGCTTAGGATTAGGGGCCTGCTTCCAAGGACGTTGGGCTGGTCCTGGCTCCTTGGAAGCAGTGATCATGACAAGTTGACATATATCTCACTGACACAGCACGAGTATCTAACAACATGTGGTATAAACACATGACCAAAGTAGGTAAGCAAACCACTGAGGAGAGCAGTTATGTCTGATCTTAATCCCCTATGCCATGAGTGCTTCCAGAACATTCATAGCAACGGAAATACCCGCAGCAAGAGCACAGTGCCTGATGTATCTCACAATGGTGCTAACGCGAGGAAGATTCCAAGGTAGGACAGCAACATTGAGATGGATGTCCAAAAGGACCTTCCCATATGAAGATAATTACATAAAGACATTAGGCGTGATGAACAATTACTGGCAGCTAGATGAAGGTTTGCAGTACATAAATGATGGACCCAAGAAAGGAGAGACAAAGGCTATCACACTGAAGGAATTGCCATGTCTCTGGACAAGAGTAAAGGAGATAAGAGGAGAGCCTGGATGCTGGGAAAGGCCACAGATATTAGTGTATGGACGAGTGTACACTAACAATGGATGGCAAGATGGAGTGGTGGGAAGTAAGGCACTGACATTAGCCCAGTCGGCAGTGAACAAGGTGCAGGAAGAAAATGACAAGTGCCTGAAGTAATGGGATATGAGCGCAAAGTTGCTGACATGGGTGGAGAACGAAACTGGACCGATGCCAATAATTCCCCTGAAGATGCCAGCATTGTACTATCAGAACAATGGCAATGTTGAAGTTGGCAAGAACGTAGGATGCAAAACGATTGAACAACTTGCAGCAATTAGAGCAGGAATGGCAGTACTGATGGACCACTTCTGGGCATGTGGTTCAAAGGAATATGAAAAGCTGCCACCTGTGTGGGGAGAAGTATGCTCATTGGTATACATCAACATGCCTTCGTTGGTAGTACCCATTAAGAATGGGAAGCTCGATGACTTCCCAAAGATTAACAATAACAGACAAAGGAAGAGGTCGGTCGAGATGGCACCAACATCCTAGACAGAGAAGGCAGAGAAGCAGGCCGGATTGAGCAGAGTGAAAAGAGGGGGGAATTACTTTTTGGAGGCATCAGAAATAGCAATGGATGAGATCCCAGCAGAGCACAGACTGTTTAGCAGCACACAAATGTTCTTTGCATCCATAATACCAGGAATACAGACATACACAAATGCTAAGTGGTTACAGATCACTCGCTGGGAGCTGATGATAACAATGAACTCTACAGTAAATGGGTTCAACGCCATAAAAGAAGAGCTCAGAGCAATAAGGTTGGTGGCGCTTCAGATATGTTCTGGACCTCCTCACGTCCATGAAAGGAGGAGTTTGCACAAAGATAGGGAATTCATGTTGCACATTCATACCAGCTAAAAAGGAAGATAACAGAACTCTCTCAGATGCAGTTGCACAATTGGCGCAGATGCATGCAAAACTGGAGGATGAAGCATGAGGAACAGGGAAGGACAAGAGCTGGCTAGGGTATATATGATCATGGCTGTCAGATGGAATGAAGCTGATAGTTGGAGCCCTTGTGCTGGGAGCAGCATCAGTGTGTGGGATAAAGATCTGCACGGCAAGGTGCAAGAAAACAGCAGAAGAGGCTAATGGAATGCAGATCCTGATGGATGTGAGCATAGGAGGAATAAAAGATGAGATTGTTGTTACGCTCACCTGATATCCCCGGGGGCGTCTGGAAGGCTCTGAGATCTGGAACCCTGGATGCGTAGTTGCCCAGTGCTGAATAATGAATCTGCATTTATAGAACCTCCTTCTGACTGATTCCCTTCCCACTGGGTTCATTTCTCACCTTAGTTATTTGTAGGGTGAGCTATCAGTTCTGCGTTTCTTGTGCAGGGGTATTTGACGTTTGTTGGCGAGCTGCCCGAGTTGCTTCACTGGTGCAGTATGCCTTCCTTGGGCCCAGGCCTGATGTGATTCCGAATCTTTGGTAGGCAAGTAGGTTTGTTAATTGTAAGTCTTTGTTCTGTTTATGGTGGGAATTTGTTAATGTCTTTATCTCCTTTTTTTCAGGTGCGAAGGTCTTGATGCTGGCGTGCTGGATGGAGAGGCACATTTCTAGGTAAGAGAAAACGCGAAGCGCAGTGCCTTTATTATCGTTTAAAGCTAACCTGTGTTTTCTTCTTATTCTCCTCACAGGCCGCTGTGGTGTTGCGAGTGGATGAGAGCGTGATGAAAAACAGGCCCCCGGAATACGTTAAGGTAAGTACAGCGCTGTGTGGTTGTTTAATATTGAAAGCGAACCTGAATATGTCTCTTTTTTCTTTGCAGATGTTGCTGCGGTGCTCCGGATGGAAGCGCAGCATAGCGCGATGAAATTCAGGTAAGACTGATGGAATTCGATGTTTTTGGAAGTGCGCGTGTTCTAATATTGTTTTTCCTTTTCTCGTTATTGCAGGTTGCGATGTTCCAGCAGCAGCTGTGGTAGCGGTTCGCCGGAAGTCCTTAAGCTAGTACTCACAGGTGAGTGATGTTTCTTCTTCTCTTGGTTTCCACAGATTGCAGCCCGGTTGAGATGCTGAGTGCTGGATGGTGTTTTCTCAGGTAAGACTGAATAATCTTGTTCTTGTTCTTGCAGGACTACAGGAAGATGCTGAAGACCAGGAGCTGGACATGGTGAGCATCGCGCTGCTGGTTGCAGAATAACACAGAGCATGTTCTGCAGTTAGGGTGTGGTTTATATAGCCCAGGTAAAGTAGTTCCAGGCCTGCCACACCTAAAACACTAGACCGCATGGCTTAGTTTTTAGAACTAGACTGTGTGGGTGCTTCCATGTTGGATTTAAAGGCATATGTACATAAATGGACATAGTTTGAACAGCCCTTCCTTCCCACATATGAGCCTTGTGCCAAAGGCGCCAGGACTGGCTCCAGGAGCCCTTTTGCAGTGGTTTTAAGGCCCTCAGGGTTCTGATGGGAGCCTGCTTGTGGCACAACTTGTGCCCCCTCACAGTGGTCATGACAATTGTTGTAAACGAGAACGAGACAAGCTCAGATCGGAGATCGCACAGTGTGAACTATTTCCAGTGGGAACAATAAAACTGGACAATCAATATGATCCAAAGTTCTATGAAGGAAAGTGGGTTTGGTGCAACCCAGAAGGAGTATGCTGTTACACGCACTGGTCATTTGATGACCACACAAACTATTATGGACACCTCAGAGCAATAATGAAGATATGGCAGCCCCAAGTAAAAGGACTGTCATATAAGGATGTGGTCGACAAGTCAACCAGAGGGGGGACTGAAGAGGGATGGGCACATTCGCCCCGTCTGCCCCCTCCTATAAGGTACAGGACGCGGAAGAAGGCTAGGAGACATTGTGAAAGCCCATACTATTTCGGACCAATTCCTAGTGCTCCAATAATTGATAAGTATGTCGAGAGATATCCACACAGGTGTGGTACAATCTTCTCCAGAGTGGACGAGGAGCCTTAGGCTGCAACCAAAGAGACCTCAATTGACAATATTGACTAAAGCGCTGAGAAGCCAAAGCCACTGATGTCATTAGAGAAACCACGACATAGAAGCATAAAACAGGAAGCACACATGCCAACCGCACATCAGGACACAAACACACACTCGAATACACAAAGAACACAAGCGTACATTTCTATAGTTAGAGGACACATACATATAGCTACTGTCATTGCTTTTATTATTTGATCATTAGCTTAATGCCACCAGGCAAAAACTGCAAGAAGAAAGAGATCCTGGGTGCAGCTTGCAGATGTTTATGGGCCATTCACCCTACTGAACTGCAGGAACCCCCTTGGGGCCTGACAGAGCCAAGTGTGACTAACATATGGAGAATATAGAATAGTAAGGACACATGTAGAAGCCATGTTATGGTTTAGGAAAATTACAGCAGGCCACAAGCCTCTCAGCAAGAGCTGAGCTGAGGTGAATTTTGGCTGGACAAGAGCAAATGCGTGAGACAGGGAACTCTGCTAAGGCCACCAGATACGACTGACATTCCATTCCCTGAATGACAGTAACACCAGCTGCAATAAATGCTAAACATTCCTCTTATTCCGAGATGTGAAGCTCCAAATCATGGTCTCTGAACACGTGGCCCAGCCGACTCAGACAATGAATCAAAACCAGAGCTGGGAGAGAGAGTCGATCTCACACCGCCAGACAGAAGCTTGCAACAAAGATGTTACAGTGTGAGACAAGTGTACGAGATGAACAAGCACTCTCATAGTCTAAGGTGGTACACACAAGTTACAATGCAGACACATAGTCGTTCTTATTACCTTGAGAAGGTACACCATGAGCTGAGAAACATTGCAGATCCCAGGCCTGGTGTTAAGAAAGGAAGAAGGCAATGAATATGGCAAGGGAAATGTGCACGGAATCGCACAGTGAACAACTTTGAATCTAACAACTTGCATACAATACCCAAGACTCGTGTATACTAAATCCCAGGAGTGCAAATAGAGTGAAACAATAATACCAATATATGAAAAGGGATGTGGGGTAAGCACTTAGAACCTCCTTATGACTGAAAGGAAAGTCGGCAAACTCCTTACCCACTATGTTATTACAGATACTGACAGCGCTAAGCCCACGTAGAGGGCAAGCAAGGACAGGATCTGTGAGCTGACACTCTGGATGATACTGAATTAGGAACTTAGAAACAGTACTCACGAGGACCGGAAAGATCACTTGAATGTCAGTAAACCCACGAACCCAGTTGATCAAACAGGGACCCAGAAGGCTATAACAGCAATGGGTGGAGGATAACTAAATACATAAGACCCAAGTCAAGGGGCAAGTAGGAATTGTGATTATAGAATAGTGAGGAAAACAAAAGGCATTCACACAGGGACTAGTTACAACAGCACCCCACACCTAATAATCAATGGGAAATAAATGCAGAAGTGCAATGGAAAACATGGAATGGATCCCAATAGAAAGTAAGGATCAGGAGCAGGGAAAATGATATCACAAAAGGAAACCTTTCGCATCCATCCAAGG